>NC_090765.1:34283334-34310834 GCF_036898095.1 Palaemon carinicauda
CATGGGGTGTCCAGCGTGTAGGCCAACACCACCACTCTTCCACCAGTAAAGCCCAAGATCCATGCCTGCCTTCTCCCTCTGCTATCTCGGCTGTAAAGGCTGTTGCTAGGTACCGTAAAAGGCTCCAGAGTGCGGCTCTTCAAGGTTTAACAAAACCATTCACTCCTGCTGCGTGTGCTGTCTCTTCTGCTGCTTGTGATGTCTTTGCTGCTGCCCGTGCTGTCTCTGCTGTTGCCCATGACGTCTCTTCTGCTACCTATGACGTCCCTTCTGCTGCCCGTGACGTCTCTTCTGCTACCTATGACGTCCCTTCTGCTGCCCGTGATGTCTCTCCTGCTGCAAGTTTTTAATCTTTCACTTTTTATTGTTAAATTTAACATTATTCTTTTTTAATTTCTCAAATGTTATCGCTGGATTATCAGAACATAAGACTAGTAGTTTATGGACATTCTATGTTCTTAGACAGTTTGTGATGTAGGCAGGCAAACTTTCATTGATTCCTAATAGAACTTTATTCAGCACTCCTTAATATTGCCAAAGTTTTTTCAACTTTACAAGGTATCTTGATTTCAGTCTTTAATTAATGAAAAGAAAACCAGTAACTGTACTGGCCAGAGTAGCCCTTCATGGAAGAAAAGTTAGATATATTGACAGAGTAGCCTAGTCCTCTGAGGAAGAAAATAGGCATAAGAACCCAAAGTAGACGGCGATATATGTAAAGAAAGTATTGATAGTGATAGTCCAAAAGTAGTCCTCTATATAGAAAGGAAGCAAGAGCCAAAGGAACGAATTAGATATACTGAGTTAGGTATCATTGCTAATTTATGAAGGTATGCTAATGGTCAATTGCAGGAGACTTTAGCCAAATCCTTTACTAACATTCTCTAAGAGTCTATATCACTTATTACTTTACTTCCCACTTTTTATCTCCAAGGTCCGGGTCAGTTAGGGATAAAGATAGGCGGAAAACTACGCCGATTCCTAGCTGGCCTCTGTGACCTAATTAACAAAAAATTACTAACAATGGAAAGTACTCTACGAGTCTAAGTCGCCTCTTACTTTATTTCCAGCTTTTTATCTCCAAGGTCCGGGTCAGTTAGGGATAAAGATAGGCGGAAAACTACGCCGATTCCTAGCTGGCCTCTGTGACCTAATTAACAAAAAATTACTAACAATGGAAAGTACTCTATGAGTCTAAGTCGCCTCTTACTTTATTTCCAGCTTTTTAAATCTCTTGTGTCCGGGTCAGTTAGGCTTAAAGGAAAGACTTGCAAAAGTATGCCGATTCCTAGCTGACCTCTGTGACGTAATGTGCTGATTCCTGGCTGAGCCTGTCTGGGCTCAGTGAGGTGTAAAGGCACATCATAGCGCTCATGCGCGATTCACGCTGATTCCTGGCTTACTTCTGTGACTCTGTCACGGGTTGGTTACAGTGTTAAAGGCGTGTTTTGGAATATCCGGTTTCTGGCAAAAGTCGGAAACCGGCTAGTAAACGGTCCCGTTACCTTATGGCGAGGGACTTAGAACCCCCCTCAAAATAAGGTTTCAGGATGTCGGGGTAGTCTCAATGTTGGGGTGATCACAAGCCTCTTGATTGTTACTACTTTGATCCGCTCTGGTTTGGGGTTCCAGGGACGCTCAAGTGTTGGTGACATGTGCTCCCAAAATGTGCTCGCAACACATGGAGGTGGGTGCATGGTACCGATCTTGTACAGTGGACGTCCCCCCTGTCTCGAAGGTCATGACCTCATCGTGGTGAGACAGTGGCAACATGCTTCATACATGGTGTGCTTCAATACACTACAAAATTTTATAAGCATGGCTAACTATGACCATAACACCATTGGTTTAAAGTCTCCTGCTTGTACTGAAAGGGAAAAGCACCTTTAGAACTTAATGATAATATTTCCTAGGGTTGAAATAGTTTCAACATATTACATTAGTATCAATAGCTCTAAAAAAAATGCAAAGGGGGATAATACAGGAATGGTGATACAGTAGATTAAGTGGTACTTTTTTGTTGGTTTAACTTGAAATGAAATAAATTTTGCAATTTTAAGTCAAATGACTTTACAGAACTTTGGACTTGATGGTCTTTAGGTAGGTCTTAATGTGTCAGGTATTTTGGGGGTAAAAAACTTGATTGCATAGAAGTATATCTTAAGGTACAAATTGCTGTATAGTGGTCATGTTCATAGAAAATTTCTGTAGGCTAATTCTGAAATCCTGGTTAAGGTGAGTTGTGAAATATCAAAGTTTTTATATAATTATCGAATGTGTAGTAGTTTTTAGGTACTTATAAAAAAGGGATTGTTTTAAAGAGTTTGGGAATGTCTTCTACCCCGTATATATTTATAAAATAGTTTATTATTTTTCAGGTTTTTGTAAGTTTGGACCTTTATGATAACTTAAATATGATCATTATTTTTTTTTTAATTGTTAAATAACCTATTAACTTCATACTAGCTGCCATAATATTTCTATGCAAATCCTCTAACAATTATATAAGTAAATAACTCGCTGATATTGACATATCTTTCTCCCTTTCAGGTAACAGATTTGGCCTTACAAGGTGGTGTGGTGTGGTTGGCAGCCATTTTGAGATTCTTTTACACTTTTGCTGTAAGATGATGATAATATCCTGTAAAAATTTCAGCCATTAACTGTTATTTACCTACTGCAAATAAATGTTGAAAAGAGTATTGATTTTTTTTGGGCCAAAAAAACATTTACTTTTTTTTCTCATTTTAGGAAAAGTTACTTTGTTGTTCATCCACCCCCCCTCCCCCCACCCCGTCCTGGATCTGACCAAAGGGTGCTCAATTATTGTAGAATAAGTACTTAGAATAGTTTGTTTATTTTTATATTTAGATTTTAATTGAATATTTTTGTGGTAATTTTTTTATACTTTTTTTTTAATCTATTTGTAATAAATATTTATTTTGGACTTGGCCTTTATCTATTCTTTTTTAATATTAAACAGTCTTTGAATTTTTGTTTTATTTTAGAAGGTATTGAATTGGCTTCAAAATGAATTTTTAATGTATTTTTTTGGAGCGGGTCAAAATCGACCCATCGAAACCTATCCAAGGTTGGGAAATAACAATACTTATCCAGGGTTATTGAATTGTTATTTCTAATAATTATAAGGTTGTTTAATTGATTTGTATAATTAATTCTAATATGAAATACTTCTTGTTGTACTGTAAGGAAACCTTAACTTTAGGAAATACGTTATTCAAGTTTTAGTGATAAATTTCGTTTCCATTTAAGCACTTTTTGGAAAGGGTTTTTATGGCACAACAATTTATTTTTGTTCTGATTTCAGAGAGAAACCTGGTTACCGAAAAGGCACTAGCAGCTCCTCGAATCAAAGGTATGTCAACAAAACTACTACACTATAATAAGTTAATATCAATTTACTGCTTGCTGTGATTAACATAAGGATAGAAAGTCAATCACATTATATAATTACTAATTTGTGTCTGGTAGATTTAACCCTGAAACACTGTTGTGGGTGATTTTTACCTTAAACACATTTGTTTCATGCGCGTAGAGATGCATAGGTGGAGGCATCCCAGTCGGTTTTTCTATAGCTTGAGTTGGATAATATTGACCACAAAAACGTATCAAAATAATAACATACAAACTGTTCTTTGTTGCCAAGTGAAATTGAAAATGAAGATGATAATGTTGAAAGAGATTTTGAATAGCTCTGAATCTGACAAATATTATGAGCAACCCTCTAAATGTGATGTGGACAGTGATGAGTTTGATGAAATGAAATTACAAAGTAGTGCGTGCAACAGACACACGTAGACCAACACCTCACAAGACATGGGGTGTCCAGCGTGTAGGCCAACACCACCACTCTTCCACCAGTAAAGCCCAAGATCCATGCCTGCCTTCTCCCTCTGCTATCTCGGCTGTAAAGGCTGTTGCTAGGTACCGTAAAAGGCTCCAGAGTGCGGCTCTTCAAGGTTTAACAAAACCATTCACTCCTGCTGCGTGTGCTGTCTCTTCTGCTGCTTGTGATGTCTTTGCTGCTGCCCGTGCTGTCTCTGCTGTTGCCCATGACGTCTCTTCTGCTACCTATGACGTCCCTTCTGCTGCCCGTGACGTCTCTTCTGCTACCTATGACGTCCCTTCTGCTGCCCGTGATGTCTCTCCTGCTGCAAGTTTTTAATCTTTCACTTTTTATTGTTAAATTTAACATTATTCTTTTTTAATTTCTCAAATGTTATCGCTGGATTATCAGAACATAAGACTAGTAGTTTATGGACATTCTATGTTCTTAGACAGTTTGTGATGTAGGCAGGCAAACTTTCATTGATTCCTAATAGAACTTTATTCAGCACTCCTTAATATTGCCAAAGTTTTTTCAACTTTACAAGGTATCTTGATTTCAGTCTTTAATTAATGAAAAGAAAACCAGTAACTGTACTGGCCAGAGTAGCCCTTCATGGAAGAAAAGTTAGATATATTGACAGAGTAGCCTAGTCCTCTGAGGAAGAAAATAGGCATAAGAACCCAAAGTAGACGGCGATATATGTAAAGAAAGTATTGATAGTGATAGTCCAAAAGTAGTCCTCTATATAGAAAGGAAGCAAGAGCCAAAGGAACGAATTAGATATACTGAGTTAGGTATCATTGCTAATTTATGAAGGTATGCTAATGGTCAATTGCAGGAGACTTTAGCCAAATCCTTTACTAACATTCTCTAAGAGTCTATATCACTTATTACTTTACTTCCCACTTTTTATCTCCAAGGTCCGGGTCAGTTAGGGATAAAGATAGGCGGAAAACTACGCCGATTCCTAGCTGGCCTCTGTGACCTAATTAACAAAAAATTACTAACAATGGAAAGTACTCTACGAGTCTAAGTCGCCTCTTACTTTATTTCCAGCTTTTTATCTCCAAGGTCCGGGTCAGTTAGGGATAAAGATAGGCGGAAAACTACGCCGATTCCTAGCTGGCCTCTGTGACCTAATTAACAAAAAATTACTAACAATGGAAAGTACTCTATGAGTCTAAGTCGCCTCTTACTTTATTTCCAGCTTTTTAAATCTCTTGTGTCCGGGTCAGTTAGGCTTAAAGGAAAGACTTGCAAAAGTATGCCGATTCCTAGCTGACCTCTGTGACGTAATGTGCTGATTCCTGGCTGAGCCTGTCTGGGCTCAGTGAGGTGTAAAGGCACATCATAGCGCTCATGCGCGATTCACGCTGATTCCTGGCTTACTTCTGTGACTCTGTCACGGGTTGGTTACAGTGTTAAAGGCGTGTTTTGGAATATCCGGTTTCTGGCAAAAGTCGGAAACCGGCTAGTAAACGGTCCCGTTACCTTATGGCGAGGGACTTAGAACCCCCCTCAAAATAAGGTTTCAGGATGTCGGGGTAGTCTCAATGTTGGGGTGATCACAAGCCTCTTGATTGTTACTACTTTGATCCGCTCTGGTTTGGGGTTCCAGGGACGCTCAAGTGTTGGTGACATGTGCTCCCAAAATGTGCTCGCAACACATGGAGGTGGGTGCATGGTACCGATCTTGTACAGTGGACGTCCCCCCTGTCTCGAAGGTCATGACCTCATCGTGGTGAGACAGTGGCAACATGCTTCATACATGGTGTGCTTCAATACACTACAAAATTTTATAAGCATGGCTAACTATGACCATAACACCATTGGTTTAAAGTCTCCTGCTTGTACTGAAAGGGAAAAGCACCTTTAGAACTTAATGATAATATTTCCTAGGGTTGAAATAGTTTCAACATATTACATTAGTATCAATAGCTCTAAAAAAAATGCAAAGGGGGATAATACAGGAATGGTGATACAGTAGATTAAGTGGTACTTTTTTGTTGGTTTAACTTGAAATGAAATAAATTTTGCAATTTTAAGTCAAATGACTTTACAGAACTTTGGACTTGATGGTCTTTAGGTAGGTCTTAATGTGTCAGGTATTTTGGGGGTAAAAAACTTGATTGCATAGAAGTATATCTTAAGGTACAAATTGCTGTATAGTGGTCATGTTCATAGAAAATTTCTGTAGGCTAATTCTGAAATCCTGGTTAAGGTGAGTTGTGAAATATCAAAGTTTTTATATAATTATCGAATGTGTAGTAGTTTTTAGGTACTTATAAAAAAGGGATTGTTTTAAAGAGTTTGGGAATGTCTTCTACCCCGTATATATTTATAAAATAGTTTATTATTTTTCAGGTTTTTGTAAGTTTGGACCTTTATGATAACTTAAATATGATCATTTTTTTTTTAATTGTTAAATAACCTATTAACTTCATACTAGCTGCCATAATATTTCTATGCAAATCCTCTAACAATTATATAAGTAAATAACTCGCTGATATTGACATATCTTTCTCCCTTTCAGGTAACAGATTTGGCCTTACAAGGTGGTGTGGTGTGGTTGGCAGCCATTTTGAGATTCTTTTACACTTTTGCTGTAAGATGATGATAATATCCTGTAAAAATTTCAGCCATTAACTGTTATTTACCTACTGCAAATAAATGTTGAAAAGAGTATTGATTTTTTTTGGGCCAAAAAAACATTTACTTTTTTTTCTCATTTTAGGAAAAGTTACTTTGTTGTTCATCCACCCCCCCCTCCCCCCACCCCGTCCTGGATCTGACCAAAGGGTGCTCAATTATTGTAGAATAAGTACTTAGAATAGTTTGTTTATTTTTATATTTAGATTTTAATTGAATATTTTTGTGGTAATTTTTTTATACTTTTTTTTTAATCTATTTGTAATAAATATTTATTTTGGACTTGGCCTTTATCTATTCTTTTTTAATATTAAACAGTCTTTGAATTTTTGTTTTATTTTAGAAGGTATTGAATTGGCTTCAAAATGAATTTTTAATGTATTTTTTTGGAGCGGGTCAAAATCGACCCATCGAAACCTATCCAAGGTTGGGAAATAACAATACTTATCCAGGGTTATTGAATTGTTATTTCTAATAATTATAAGGTTGTTTAATTGATTTGTATAATTAATTCTAATATGAAATACTTCTTGTTGTACTGTAAGGAAACCTTAACTTTAGGAAATACGTTATTCAAGTTTTAGTGATAAATTTCGTTTCCATTTAAGCACTTTTTGGAAAGGGTTTTTATGGCACAACAATTTATTTTTGTTCTGATTTCAGAGAGAAACCTGGTTACCGAAAAGGCACTAGCAGCTCCTCGAATCAAAGGTATGTCAACAAAACTACTACACTATAATAAGTTAATATCAATTTACTGCTTGCTGTGATTAACATAAGGATAGAAAGTCAATCACATTATATAATTACTAATTTGTGTCTGGTAGATTTAACCCTGAAACACTGTTGTGGGTGATTTTTACCTTAAACACATTTGTTTCATGCGCGTAGAGATGCATAGGTGGAGGCATCCCAGTCGGTTTTTCTATAGCTTGAGTTGGATAATATTGACCACAAAAACGTATCAAAATAATAACATACAAACTGTTCTTTGTTGCCAAGTGAAATTGAAAATGAAGATGATAATGTTGAAAGAGATTTTGAATAGCTCTGAATCTGACAAATATTATGAGCAACCCTCTAAATGTGATGTGGACAGTGATGAGTTTGATGAAATGAAATTACAAAGTAGTGCGTGCAACAGACACACGTAGACCAACACCTCACAAGACATGGGGTGTCCAGCGTGTAGGCCAACACCACCACTCTTCCACCAGTAAAGCCCAAGATCCATGCCTGCCTTCTCCCTCTGCTATCTCGGCTGTAAAGGCTGTTGCTAGGTACCGTAAAAGGCTCCAGAGTGCGGCTCTTCAAGGTTTAACAAAACCATTCACTCCTGCTGCGTGTGCTGTCTCTTCTGCTGCTTGTGATGTCTTTGCTGCTGCCCGTGCTGTCTCTGCTGTTGCCCATGACGTCTCTTCTGCTACCTATGACGTCCCTTCTGCTGCCCGTGACGTCTCTTCTGCTACCTATGACGTCCCTTCTGCTGCCCGTGATGTCTCTCCTGCTGCAAGTTTTTAATCTTTCACTTTTTATTGTTAAATTTAACATTATTCTTTTTTAATTTCTCAAATGTTATCGCTGGATTATCAGAACATAAGACTAGTAGTTTATGGACATTCTATGTTCTTAGACAGTTTGTGATGTAGGCAGGCAAACTTTCATTGATTCCTAATAGAACTTTATTCAGCACTCCTTAATATTGCCAAAGTTTTTTCAACTTTACAAGGTATCTTGATTTCAGTCTTTAATTAATGAAAAGAAAACCAGTAACTGTACTGGCCAGAGTAGCCCTTCATGGAAGAAAAGTTAGATATATTGACAGAGTAGCCTAGTCCTCTGAGGAAGAAAATAGGCATAAGAACCCAAAGTAGACGGCGATATATGTAAAGAAAGTATTGATAGTGATAGTCCAAAAGTAGTCCTCTATATAGAAAGGAAGCAAGAGCCAAAGGAACGAATTAGATATACTGAGTTAGGTATCATTGCTAATTTATGAAGGTATGCTAATGGTCAATTGCAGGAGACTTTAGCCAAATCCTTTACTAACATTCTCTAAGAGTCTATATCACTTATTACTTTACTTCCCACTTTTTATCTCCAAGGTCCGGGTCAGTTAGGGATAAAGATAGGCGGAAAACTACGCCGATTCCTAGCTGGCCTCTGTGACCTAATTAACAAAAAATTACTAACAATGGAAAGTACTCTACGAGTCTAAGTCGCCTCTTACTTTATTTCCAGCTTTTTATCTCCAAGGTCCGGGTCAGTTAGGGATAAAGATAGGCGGAAAACTACGCCGATTCCTAGCTGGCCTCTGTGACCTAATTAACAAAAAATTACTAACAATGGAAAGTACTCTATGAGTCTAAGTCGCCTCTTACTTTATTTCCAGCTTTTTAAATCTCTTGTGTCCGGGTCAGTTAGGCTTAAAGGAAAGACTTGCAAAAGTATGCCGATTCCTAGCTGACCTCTGTGACGTAATGTGCTGATTCCTGGCTGAGCCTGTCTGGGCTCAGTGAGGTGTAAAGGCACATCATAGCGCTCATGCGCGATTCACGCTGATTCCTGGCTTACTTCTGTGACTCTGTCACGGGTTGGTTACAGTGTTAAAGGCGTGTTTTGGAATATCCGGTTTCTGGCAAAAGTCGGAAACCGGCTAGTAAACGGTCCCGTTACCTTATGGCGAGGGACTTAGAACCCCCCTCAAAATAAGGTTTCAGGATGTCGGGGTAGTCTCAATGTTGGGGTGATCACAAGCCTCTTGATTGTTACTACTTTGATCCGCTCTGGTTTGGGGTTCCAGGGACGCTCAAGTGTTGGTGACATGTGCTCCCAAAATGTGCTCGCAACACATGGAGGTGGGTGCATGGTACCGATCTTGTACAGTGGACGTCCCCCCTGTCTCGAAGGTCATGACCTCATCGTGGTGAGACAGTGGCAACATGCTTCATACATGGTGTGCTTCAATACACTACAAAATTTTATAAGCATGGCTAACTATGACCATAACACCATTGGTTTAAAGTCTCCTGCTTGTACTGAAAGGGAAAAGCACCTTTAGAACTTAATGATAATATTTCCTAGGGTTGAAATAGTTTCAACATATTACATTAGTATCAATAGCTCTAAAAAAAATGCAAAGGGGGATAATACAGGAATGGTGATACAGTAGATTAAGTGGTACTTTTTTGTTGGTTTAACTTGAAATGAAATAAATTTTGCAATTTTAAGTCAAATGACTTTACAGAACTTTGGACTTGATGGTCTTTAGGTAGGTCTTAATGTGTCAGGTATTTTGGGGGTAAAAAACTTGATTGCATAGAAGTATATCTTAAGGTACAAATTGCTGTATAGTGGTCATGTTCATAGAAAATTTCTGTAGGCTAATTCTGAAATCCTGGTTAAGGTGAGTTGTGAAATATCAAAGTTTTTATATAATTATCGAATGTGTAGTAGTTTTTAGGTACTTATAAAAAAGGGATTGTTTTAAAGAGTTTGGGAATGTCTTCTACCCCGTATATATTTATAAAATAGTTTATTATTTTTCAGGTTTTTGTAAGTTTGGACCTTTATGATAACTTAAATATGATCATTATTTTTTTTTAATTGTTAAATAACCTATTAACTTCATACTAGCTGCCATAATATTTCTATGCAAATCCTCTAACAATTATATAAGTAAATAACTCGCTGATATTGACATATCTTTCTCCCTTTCAGGTAACAGATTTGGCCTTACAAGGTGGTGTGGTGTGGTTGGCAGCCATTTTGAGATTCTTTTACACTTTTGCTGTAAGATGATGATAATATCCTGTAAAAATTTCAGCCATTAACTGTTATTTACCTACTGCAAATAAATGTTGAAAAGAGTATTGATTTTTTTGGGCCAAAAAAACATTTACTTTTTTTTCTCATTTTAGGAAAAGTTACTTTGTTGTTCATCCACCCCCCCTCCCCCCACCCCGTCCTGGATCTGACCAAAGGGTGCTCAATTATTGTAGAATAAGTACTTAGAATAGTTTGTTTATTTTTATATTTAGATTTTAATTGAATATTTTTGTGGTAATTTTTTTATACTTTTTTTTTAATCTATTTGTAATAAATATTTATTTTGGACTTGGCCTTTATCTATTCTTTTTTAATATTAAACAGTCTTTGAATTTTTGTTTTATTTTAGAAGGTATTGAATTGGCTTCAAAATGAATTTTTAATATTTTTTTGGAGCGGGTCAAAATCGACCCATCGAAACCTATCCAAGGTTGGGAAATAACAATACTTATCCAGGGTTATTGAATTGTTATTTCTAATAATTATAAGGTTGTTTAATTGATTTGTATAATTAATTCTAATATGAAATACTTCTTGTTGTACTGTAAGGAAACCTTAACTTTAGGAAATACGTTATTCAAGTTTTAGTGATAAATTTCGTTTCCATTTAAGCACTTTTTGGAAAGGGTTTTTATGGCACAACAATTTATTTTTGTTCTGATTTCAGAGAGAAACCTGGTTACCGAAAAGGCACTAGCAGCTCCTCGAATCAAAGGTATGTCAACAAAACTACTACACTATAATAAGTTAATATCAATTTACTGCTTGCTGTGATTAACATAAGGATAGAAAGTCAATCACATTATATAATTACTAATTTGTGTCTGGTAGATTTAACCCTGAAACACTGTTGTGGGTGATTTTTACCTTAAACACATTTGTTTCATGCGCGTAGAGATGCATAGGTGGAGGCATCCCAGTCGGTTTTTCTATAGCTTGAGTTGGATAATATTGACCACAAAAACGTATCAAAATAATAACATACAAACTGTTCTTTGTTGCCAAGTGAAATTGAAAATGAAGATGATAATGTTGAAAGAGATTTTGAATAGCTCTGAATCTGACAAATATTATGAGCAACCCTCTAAATGTGATGTGGACAGTGATGAGTTTGATGAAATGAAATTACAAAGTAGTGCGTGCAACAGACACACGTAGACCAACACCTCACAAGACATGGGGTGTCCAGCGTGTAGGCCAACACCACCACTCTTCCACCAGTAAAGCCCAAGATCCATGCCTGCCTTCTCCCTCTGCTATCTCGGCTGTAAAGGCTGTTGCTAGGTACCGTAAAAGGCTCCAGAGTGCGGCTCTTCAAGGTTTAACAAAACCATTCACTCCTGCTGCGTGTGCTGTCTCTTCTGCTGCTTGTGATGTCTTTGCTGCTGCCCGTGCTGTCTCTGCTGTTGCCCATGACGTCTCTTCTGCTACCTATGACGTCCCTTCTGCTGCCCGTGACGTCTCTTCTGCTACCTATGACGTCCCTTCTGCTGCCCGTGATGTCTCTCCTGCTGCAAGTTTTTAATCTTTCACTTTTTATTGTTAAATTTAACATTATTCTTTTTTAATTTCTCAAATGTTATCGCTGGATTATCAGAACATAAGACTAGTAGTTTATGGACATTCTATGTTCTTAGACAGTTTGTGATGTAGGCAGGCAAACTTTCATTGATTCCTAATAGAACTTTATTCAGCACTCCTTAATATTGCCAAAGTTTTTTCAACTTTACAAGGTATCTTGATTTCAGTCTTTAATTAATGAAAAGAAAACCAGTAACTGTACTGGCCAGAGTAGCCCTTCATGGAAGAAAAGTTAGATATATTGACAGAGTAGCCTAGTCCTCTGAGGAAGAAAATAGGCATAAGAACCCAAAGTAGACGGCGATATATGTAAAGAAAGTATTGATAGTGATAGTCCAAAAGTAGTCCTCTATATAGAAAGGAAGCAAGAGCCAAAGGAACGAATTAGATATACTGAGTTAGGTATCATTGCTAATTTATGAAGGTATGCTAATGGTCAATTGCAGGAGACTTTAGCCAAATCCTTTACTAACATTCTCTAAGAGTCTATATCACTTATTACTTTACTTCCCACTTTTTATCTCCAAGGTCCGGGTCAGTTAGGGATAAAGATAGGCGGAAAACTACGCCGATTCCTAGCTGGCCTCTGTGACCTAATTAACAAAAAATTACTAACAATGGAAAGTACTCTACGAGTCTAAGTCGCCTCTTACTTTATTTCCAGCTTTTTATCTCCAAGGTCCGGGTCAGTTAGGGATAAAGATAGGCGGAAAACTACGCCGATTCCTAGCTGGCCTCTGTGACCTAATTAACAAAAAATTACTAACAATGGAAAGTACTCTATGAGTCTAAGTCGCCTCTTACTTTATTTCCAGCTTTTTAAATCTCTTGTGTCCGGGTCAGTTAGGCTTAAAGGAAAGACTTGCAAAAGTATGCCGATTCCTAGCTGACCTCTGTGACGTAATGTGCTGATTCCTGGCTGAGCCTGTCTGGGCTCAGTGAGGTGTAAAGGCACATCATAGCGCTCATGCGCGATTCACGCTGATTCCTGGCTTACTTCTGTGACTCTGTCACGGGTTGGTTACAGTGTTAAAGGCGTGTTTTGGAATATCCGGTTTCTGGCAAAAGTCGGAAACCGGCTAGTAAACGGTCCCGTTACCTTATGGCGAGGGACTTAGAACCCCCCTCAAAATAAGGTTTCAGGATGTCGGGGTAGTCTCAATGTTGGGGTGATCACAAGCCTCTTGATTGTTACTACTTTGATCCGCTCTGGTTTGGGGTTCCAGGGACGCTCAAGTGTTGGTGACATGTGCTCCCAAAATGTGCTCGCAACACATGGAGGTGGGTGCATGGTACCGATCTTGTACAGTGGACGTCCCCCCTGTCTCGAAGGTCATGACCTCATCGTGGTGAGACAGTGGCAACATGCTTCATACATGGTGTGCTTCAATACACTACAAAATTTTATAAGCATGGCTAACTATGACCATAACACCATTGGTTTAAAGTCTCCTGCTTGTACTGAAAGGGAAAAGCACCTTTAGAACTTAATGATAATATTTCCTAGGGTTGAAATAGTTTCAACATATTACATTAGTATCAATAGCTCTAAAAAAAATGCAAAGGGGGATAATACAGGAATGGTGATACAGTAGATTAGTGGTACTTTTTTGTTGGTTTAACTTGAAATGAAATAAATTTTGCAATTTTAAGTCAAATGACTTTACAGAACTTTGGACTTGATGGTCTTTAGGTAGGTCTTAATGTGTCAGGTATTTTGGGGGTAAAAAACTTGATTGCATAGAAGTATATCTTAAGGTACAAATTGCTGTATAGTGGTCATGTTCATAGAAAATTTCTGTAGGCTAATTCTGAAATCCTGGTTAAGGTGAGTTGTGAAATATCAAAGTTTTTATATAATTATCGAATGTGTAGTAGTTTTTAGGTACTTATAAAAAAGGGATTGTTTTAAAGAGTTTGGGAATGTCTTCTACCCCGTATATATTTATAAAATAGTTTATTATTTTTCAGGTTTTTGTAAGTTTGGACCTTTATGATAACTTAAATATGATCATTATTTTTTTTTTAATTGTTAAATAACCTATTAACTTCATACTAGCTGCCATAATATTTCTATGCAAATCCTCTAACAATTATATAAGTAAATAACTCGCTGATATTGACATATCTTTCTCCCTTTCAGGTAACAGATTTGGCCTTACAAGGTGGTGTGGTTGGCAGCCATTTTGAGATTCTTTTACACTTTTGCTGTAAGATGATGATAATATCCTGTAAAAATTTCAGCCATTAACTGTTATTTACCTACTGCAAATAAATGTTGAAAAGAGTATTGATTTTTTTTGGGCCAAAAAAACATTTACTTTTTTTTTTGTCGTTTTAGGAAAAGTTACTTTGTTGTTCATCCACCCCCCCTCCCCCCACCCCGTCCTGGATCTGACCAAAGGGTGCTCAATTATTGTAGAATAAGTACTTAGAATAGTTTGTTTATTTTTATATTTAGATTTTAATTGAATATTTTTGTGGTAATTTTTTTATACTTTTTTTTTAATCTATTTGTAATAAATATTTATTTTGGACTTGGCCTTTATCTATTCTTTTTTAATATTAAACAGTCTTTGAATTTTTGTTTTATTTTAGAAGGTATTGAATTGGCTTCAAAATGAATTTTTAATGTATTTTTTGGAGCGGGTCAAAATCGACCCATCGAAACCTATCCAAGGTTGTGAAATAACAATACTTATCCAGGGTTATTGAATTGTTATTTCTAATAATTATAAGGTTGTTTAATTGATTTGTATAATTAATTCGAATATGAAATACTTCTTGTTGTACTGTAAGGAAACCTTAACTTTAGGAAATACGTTATTCAAGTTTTAGTGATAAATTTCGTTTCCATTTAAGCACTTTTTGGAAAGGGTTTTTATGGCACAACAATTTATTTTTGTTCTGATTTCAGAGAGAAACCTGGTTACCGAAAAGGCACTAGCAGCTCTTCGAATCAAAGGTATGTCAACAAAACTACTACAGTATAATAAGTTAATATCAATTTACTGCTTGCTGTGATTAACATAAGGATAGAAAGTCAATCACATTATATAATTACTAATTTGTGTCTGGTAGATTTAATCCTAAAACACTGTTGTGGGTGATTTTTACCTTAAACACATTTGTTTCATGCGCGTAGAGATGCATAGGTGGGGTCATCCCAGTCGGTTTTTCTATAGCTTGAGTTGGATAATATTGACCACAAAAACGTATCAAAATAATAACATACAAACTGTTCTTTGTTGCCAAGTGAAATTGAAAATGAAGATGATAATGTTGAAAGAGATTTTGAATAGCTCTGAATCTGACAAATATTATGAGCAACCCTCTAAATGTGATGTGGACAGTGATGAGTTTGATGAAATGAAATTACAAAGTAGTGCGTGCAACAGACACACGTAGACCAACACCTCACAAGACATGGGGTGTCCAGCGTGTAGGCCAACACCACCACTCTTCCACCAGTAAAGCCCAAGATCCATGCCTGCCTTCTCCCTCTGCTATCTCGGCTGTAAAGGCTGTTGCTAGGTACTGTAAAAGGCTCCAGAGTGCGGCTGTTCAAGGTTTAACAAAACCAGTCACTCCTGGTGCGTGTGCTGTCTCTTCTGCTGCTTGCGATGTCTTTGCTGCTGCCCGTGCTGTCTCTGCTGTTGCCCATGACGTCTCTTCTGCTACCTATGACGTCCCTTCTGCTGCCTGTGACGTCTCTTCTGCTGCCTGTGACGTCTCTTCTGCTACCTATGACGTCCCTTCTGCTGCCCGTGATGTCTCTCCTGCTGCAAGTTTTTAATCTTTCATTTTTTTATTGTTAAATTTAACATTATTTTTTTTTAATTTCTCAAATGTTATCGCTGGATTATCAGAACATAAGACTAGTAGTTTATGGACATTCTATGTTCTTAGACAGTTTGTGATGTAGGCAGGCAAACTTTCATTGATTCCTAATAGAACTTTATTCAGCACTCCTTAATATTGCCAAAGTTTTTTCAACTTTACAAGGTATCTTGATTTCAGTCTTTAATTAATGAAAAGAAAACCAGTGACTGTACTGGCCAGAGTAGCCCTTCATGGAAGAAAAGTTAGATATATTGACAGAGTAGCCTAGTCCTCTGAGGAAGAAAATAGGCATAAGAACCCAAAGTAGACGGCGATATATGTAAAGAAAGTATTGATAGTGATAGTCCAAAAGTAGTCCTCTATATAGAAAGGAAGCAAGAGCCAAAGGAACGAATTAGATATACTGAGTTAGGTATCATTGCTAATTTATGAAGGTATGCTAATGGTCAATTGCAGGAGACTTTAGCCAAATCCTTTACTAACATTCTCTAAGAGTCTATATCACTTATTACTTTACTTCCCACTTTTTATCTCCAAGGTCCGGGTCAGTTAGGGATAAAGATAGGCGGAAAACTACGCCGATTCCTAGCTGGCCTCTGTGACCTAATTAACAAAAAATTACTAACAATGGAAAGTACTCTACGAGTCTAAATCGCCTCTTACTTTATTTCCAGCTTTTTATCTCCAAGGTCCGGGTCAGTTAGGGATAAAGATAGGCGGAAAACTACGCCGATTCCTAGCTGGCCTCTGTGACCTAATTAACAAAAAATTACTAACAATGGAAAGTACTCTACGAGTCTAAATCGCCTCTTACTTTATTTCCAGCTTTTTATCTCCAAGGTCCGGGTCAGTTAGGGATAAAGATAGGCGGAAAACTACGCCGATTCCTAGCTGGCCTCTGTGACCTAATTAACAAAAAATTACTAACAATGGAAAGTACTCTACGAGTCTAAGTCGCCTCTTACTTTATTTCCAGCTTTTTAAATCTCTTGTGTCCGGGTCAGTTAGGCTTAAAGGAAAGACTTGCAAAAGTATGCCGATTCCTAGCTGACCTCTGTGACGTAATGTGCTGATTCCTGGCTGAGCCTGTCTGGGCTCAGTGAGGTGTAAAGGCACATCATAGCGCTCATGCGCGATTCACGCTGATTCCTGGCTTACTTCTGTGACTCTGTCACGGGTTGGTTACAGTGTTAAAGGCGTGTTTTGGAATATCCGGTTTCTGGCAAAAGTCGGAAACCGGCTAGTAAACGGTCCCGTTACCTTATGGCGAGGGACTTAGAACCCCCCTCAAAATAAGGTTTCAGGATGTCGGGGTAGTCTCAATGTTGGGGTGATCACAAGCCTCTTGATTGTTACTACTTTGATCCGCTCTGGTTTGGGGTTCCAGGGACGCTCAAGTGTTGGTGACATGTGCTCCCAAAATGTGCTCGCAACACATGGAGGTGGGTGCATGGTACCGATCTTGTACAGTGGACGTCCCCCCTGTCTCGAAGGTCATGACCTCATCGTGGTGAGACAGTGGCAACATGCTTCATACATGGTGTGCTTCAATACACTACAAAATTTTATAAGCATGGCTAACTATGACCATAACACCATTGGTTTAAAGTCTCCTGCTTGTACTGAAAGGGAAAAGCACCTTTAGAACTTAATGATAATATTTCCTAGGGTTGAAATAGTTTCAACATATTACATTAGTATCAATAGCTCTAAAAAAAAATGCAAAGGGGGATAATACAGGAATGGTGATACAGTAGATTAAGTGGTACTTTTTTGTTGGTTTAACTTGAAATGAAATAAATTTTGCAATTTTAAGTCAAATGACTTTACAGAACTTTGGACTTGATGGTCTTTAGGTAGGTCTTAATGTGTCAGGTATTTTGGTGGTAAAAAACTTGATTGCATAGAAGTATATCTTAAGGTACAAATTGCTGTATAGTGGTCATGTTCATAGAAAATTTCTGTAGGCCAATTCTGAAATCCTGGTTAAGGTGAGTTGTGAAATATCAAAGTTTTTATATAATTATCGAATGTGTAGTAGTTTTTAGGTACTTATAAAAAAGGGATTGTTTTAAAGAGTTTGGGAATGTCTTCTACCCCGTATATATTTATAAAATAGTTTATTATTTTTCAGGTTTTTGTAAGTTTGGACCTTTATGATAACTTAAATATGATCATTATTTTTTTTTTAATTGTTAAATAACCTATTAACTTCATACTAGCTGCCATAATATTTCTATGCAAATCCTCTAACAATTATATAAGTAAATAACTCGCTGATATTGACATATCTTTCTCCCTTTCAGGTAACAGATTTGGCCTTACAAGGTGGTGTGGTTGGCAGCCATTTTGAGATTCTTTTACACTTTTGCTGTAAGATGATGATAATATCCTGTAAAAATTTCAGCCATTAACTGTTATTTACCTACTGCAAATAAATGTTGAAAAGAGTATTGATTTTTTTGGGCCAAAAAAACATTTACTTTTTTTTCTCATTTTAGGAAAAGTTACTTTTTGGCCAAAAAAACATTTACTTTTTTTTCTCATTTTAGTAAAAGTTACTTTGTTTTTCCTCCACCCCCCCCCCCCCCACCGTCCTGGATCTGACCAAAGGGTGCTCATTTATTGTAGAATAAGTACTTAGAATAGTTTGTTTATTTTTATATTTAGATTTTAGTTGAATATTTTTGTGGTCATTTTTTTATACTTTTTTTTAATTATTTGTAATAAATATTTATTTTGGACTTCGCCTTTATCTATTCTTTTTGAATATTAAACAGTCTTTGAATTTTTGTTTTATTTTAGAAGGTATTGAATTGGCTTCAAAATGAATTTTTAATGAATTTTTTTGGAGCGGGTCAAAATCGACCCATCAAAACCTATCCAAGGTGGTGAAATAACATTACTTATCCAGGGTTATTGAATTGTTATTTATAATAATTATAAGGTTGTTTAATTGATTTGTATAATTAATTCTAATATGAAATACTTCTTGTTGTACTGTAAGGAAACCTTAATTTTAGGAAATACGTTATTCAAGTTTTAGTGATAAATTTCGTATCCATTAAAGCACTTTTTGAAAAAGGTTTTTATGGCACAACAATTTATTTTTGTTCAGATTTCAGAGAGAAACCTGATTACTGAAAAGACATAGCAGCTCTTCGAATAAAAGGTATGTCAAAAAATACTACAGTATATTATGTTAATAACAATTTACTACTTGCCATGACTACCATAAAGATAGAAAGTCAAGCCTATTGCATAATTACTTGTTGGGGTCGGGTAGATATATAACCCTAGAACACTGTTGTGGGTAATTTTTACCTTGCACCCATTTGTTTCATGAACGCACAGACGTATGGGTGGTGGCATCCCAGTGGGTCTATGTGTAGCTTCAGTTGGCTTATTAGTTCTCATGCTGGATGTAGTGTATCCACATTCGTGCCATCTTGGGTCTGTGTATGTTTTGCTTTGGTTAGATTTTATCACATAACATACAAACTTGTATGGGTAATATTTAGCCAATAACCTTGATACGATACAAACGTGTGGATAATATTTACCCCAAAACCGTATTAAAATACTAACATACGAACTTATGTGGGTAATATTTTTCCCAAAACTGTTCTTTGTTGACAAGTGAAATTGAAAATGAAGATGATAATGTTGAAAGAGATTTTAAATAGGTCTGAAACTGACAAAGATTATGAGCAAACCTCTAAATGTGATGTGGACAGTGATGAGTTTGATCAAATGGAGTTACAAAGTAGTGCGTGCAACAAACACACCTACACCAACATCTCACAAGACATTGGGTGTCCAGCGTGTAGGCCAACTCCACCACTCTTCCACCAGTAAACCCCAAGATCCATGCCTGCCTTTTCCCTCTGCTATCTCGGCTGTAAAGGCCGTTGCTAGGTACCGTAAAAGGCTCCAGAGTGCGGCTGTTCAAGGTTTAACAAAACCAGTCACTCCTGTTGCGTGTGCTGTCTCTTCTGCTGCTTATGATGTCTTTGCTGCTGCCCGTGCTGTCTCTGCTGTTGCCCATGACATCTCTTCTGCTACCTATGACGTCCCTTCTGCTGCCCATGACGTCTCTTCTGCTACCTATGACTTCCCTTCTGCTGCCCATGATGTCTCTCCTGCTGCAAGTTTTTAATCTCAGTTTTTTTGTTAAATTTAACATTATTTTTTTCTTAATTTCTCAAATGTTATCGCTGGATTATCAGAACATAAGACTAGTAGTTTATGGACATTCTATGTTCTTAGACAGTTTGTGATGTAGGCAGGCAAACTTTCATTGATTCCTAATAGAACTTTATTCAGCACTCCTTAATATTGCCAAAGTTTTTTCAACTTTACAAGGTATCTTGATTTCAGTCTTTAATTAATGAAAAGAAAACCAGTAACTGTACTGGCCAGAGTAGCCCTTCATGGAAGAAAAGTTAGATATATTGACAGAGTAGCCTAGTCCTCTGAGGAAGAAAATAGGCATAAGAACCCAAAGTAGACGGCGATATATGTAAAGAAAGTATTGATAGTGATAGTCCAAAAGTAGTCCTCTATATAGAAAGGAAGCAAGAGCCAAAGGAACGAATTAGATATACTGAGTTAGGTATCATTGCTAATTTATGAAGGTATGCTAATGGTCAATTGCAGGAGACTTTAGCCAAATCCTTTACTAACATTCTCTAAGAGTCTATATCACTTATTACTTTACTTCCCACTTTTTATCTCCAAGGTCCGGGTCAGTTAGGGATAAAGATAGGCGGAAAACTACGCCGATTCCTAGCTGGCCTCTGTGACCTAATTAACAAAAAATTACTAACAATGGAAAGTACTCTACGAGTCTAAGTCGCCTCTTACTTTATTTCCAGCTTTTTATCTCCAAGGTCCGGGTCAGTTAGGGATAAAGATAGGCGGAAAACTACGCCGATTCCTAGCTGGCCTCTGTGACCTAATTAACAAAAAATTACTAACAATGGAAAGTACTCTATGAGTCTAAGTCGCCTCTTACTTTATTTCCAGCTTTTTAAATCTCTTGTGTCCGGGTCAGTTAGGCTTAAAGGAAAGACTTGCAAAAGTATGCCGATTCCTAGCTGACCTCTGTGACGTAATGTGCTGATTCCTGGCTGAGCCTGTCTGGGCTCAGTGAGGTGTAAAGGCACATCATAGCGCTCATGCGCGATTCACGCTGATTCCTGGCTTACTTCTGTGACTCTGTCACGGGTTGGTTACAGTGTTAAAGGCGTGTTTTGGAATATCCGGTTTCTGGCAAAAGTCGGAAACCGGCTAGTAAACGGTCCCGTTACCTTATGGCGAGGGACTTAGAACCCCCCTCAAAATAAGGTTTCAGGATGTCGGGGTAGTCTCAATGTTGGGGTGATCACAAGCCTCTTGATTGTTACTACTTTGATCCGCTCTGGTTTGGGGTTCCAGGGACGCTCAAGTGTTGGTGACATGTGCTCCCAAAATGTGCTCGCAACACATGGAGGTGGGTGCATGGTACCGATCTTGTACAGTGGACGTCCCCCCTGTCTCGAAGGTCATGACCTCATCGTGGTGAGACAGTGGCAACATGCTTCATACATGGTGTGCTTCAATACACTACAAAATTTTATAAGCATGGCTAACTATGACCATAACACCATTGGTTTAAAGTCTCCTGCTTGTACTGAAAGGGAAAAGCACCTTTAGAACTTAATGATAATATTTCCTAGGGTTGAAATAGTTTCAACATATTACATTAGTATCAATAGCTCTAAAAAAAATGCAAAGGGGGATAATACTGGAATGGTGATACAGTAGATTAAGTGGTACTTTTTTGTTGGTTTAACTTGAAATGAAATAAATTTTGCAATTTTAAGTCAAATGACTTTACAGAACTTTGGACTTGATGGTATTTAGGTAGGTCTTATTGTGTCAGGTATTTTGGGGGTAAAAAAAACTTGATTGCATAGAAGTATATCTTAAGGTACAAATTGCTGTATAGTGGTCAGGTTCATAGCACATTTCTGTAAGGTAATTCTGAAAGCCTGGTTAAGGTAAGTTGTGAAATATCAAAGTTTTTATATAATTATCGAATGTGTAGTAGTTTTTAGGCGCGTATAAAAAAGGATTGTTGTAAAGTTTGTGAATGTCTTCTACCCCGTATGTTTTTATAAAATAGTTTATTATTTTTCAGGTTTTTGTAAGTTTGGACCTTTATGATAACTTAATTATGATCATTATTTTATTTTTTGTAATTGCTAAATAATCTATAAACTTCATACTAGCTACCATAATATTTCTATGCAAATCTTCTAACAATTTTATAAGTAAATAACTCGCTGATATTGACATATCTTTCTCTCTTTCAGGTAACAGATTTGGCTTTACAAGGTGGTGTGGTTGCCAGACATTTTGAAAATCTTTTACGCATTATTGTCGGAAGATAATACAATATCATGGGAAAATTTCAGCGACTAACTGTTATTTACCTACCGTAAATAAATGTTGAAAAGAGTATTGATTTTTTTTGGGCCAAAAAAATATTTACTTTTTTTCTCATTTTAGGAAAAGTTACCTTGTTGTTCCTCCACCCCCCACCCCCCCTACCCCGTCCTCACTCTGCCTCTCACCAAAGGGTGCTCAATTATCGTAGAAGGTGCTTAGAATAGTTTAAGTTTATTTCCATATTTAGATTTTAGGTGAATATTTTTGTAGTCATTCATTTATACTTAGTTTTTTTAATCTATTTTTAACAAATATTTATTTTGGACTTAGCTTTTATCTATTCTTTATGAATATTAGAACATTCTTTGAATTTTATTTATTTTAGAAGGTAATGAATTGGTTTCATAATTGATTTTTTAATTAATTTTTTTTTGCCCGGGTCGAGGTCGACCCATCGAAACCTATCCAAGGTGGTGAAATAACAATACATATCAGGGTTATTAAATTGTTATTTCTAATAATTATAAGGTTGTTTAATTGATTTGTATGATTAATTCTAATATGAAATACTTCTTGTTAAACTATAAGGAAACCTTAATTATAGGAAATATGTTATTCAAGTGTTAGTGATAAATTTCGTATCCATTTAAACACTTTTTAAAAAGGGTGTTTATGGCACAACAATTTATTTTTGTTCTGATTTCAGAGAGAAACCTGATTATTGTAAAGACATAGAATTTCTTCGAATAAAAGGTATGTCAAAAATTACTACAGCATATCATGTTAATATTAATTCACTACTTGCCATGACTAGCATAAAGATAGAAAGTCAAGCCTATTGCATAATTACTTGTTGGGGTCGGGTAGATTCAACCCTAGAAAAAAAATTTTAATCTTTCGGGAATCTGCCACCATTAACGCCACTAATCCTTTGATAAGAGTTTTCATTATTGGTATTGCAAATTCTAAATTTTTAACTTATCAAAATGATACTATAAAGTACCCTTGACAGAAAATGCTAAAAAAGCTTCTGCCTGGGTCATGTCTGTAGTTAATTTCAATACTATTCTTCCCCTTTGAAATGACAAATGCTGTTGAAACATTAACATCTTTAATGTTGTGTTTCAGATGAGAAATGTTGCCTTTGATGACATTGGTCCACGATAGTACTTGGAAAGAATATTAAAAGATTGTGAGACCTGTTTCTTGGCCTTAGAATAAACCCGGCAGAAAACTACCATTGGGAAAAGTTTTGTAACTTGGGTCATGGATGTCGGGAGCGGAATTATTGCACCCAAGTATGATAGTTGCATGCATCACATTATTGCCTACTCCTATAAACAAGGCAGTACAGATCTTATTACGTGGTTCTGTCCGAACTCTTCAGAAGTTGCTGTACCTCTGATTAATATCGTCAGCCCTAAGACTGATGCCAGTGGACAGTTCATCAACGTGCCTTTGAAGCTATCAAAGTTTTGTCTTGAAGTCTTCGTTTTGAAGGAATCTGAATCGGACAAGCTGTTTATCAAAGGAGAAGCTAGTGATGTGGATGTAGGAGCAGTTTTGATGCAGACCAGTGACAATAATGTACTACACCAGATTTATTATTCAAGTAAAGTGAAGCCGCCTCAGTTCCTTGAGTACAGTGGAAAAGGAAGCTTGGGCTCTCCTTCATGCTCTTGAAAAATATTGATTCGTATATAAATCATCTAATTATCTCGTTTATGAAATTAATAGATAATCCATCTCTTGTATAGTTTTTTTTTTTCTGACCGTAATCCACTGTCTTTTGTAAGTAAAATTAAAAAACTTCAAAATTAACTCTATGGGCCTTGGTCCAGTATAACATTGGGGTATTGCATATCAAAGGCAAGATTAAACCTCATTGCCGACATCCTTCCCAAATGTTGCCTTTTGCTTCTGCATACAAAAATTCTAATCTATTAGTTTGTTATTTAGATGTTCAATATGTACTTTCATGAAATCTATGTAATTGTATTGAACTGTTATTGTTTGCATTTGGTTATTCTTGCTGCTGTACTTTAATAGTTTTAAGTTGGATTTTGTTTTAAGAGTAGATTCACCGAGTCTGTGTAACTGTAAAGGTTTAATTCAATTGTCTCCAAGTATTTCGTAATTTGCTCCTGCAGGAATTGGTTATGTTAGATTCAATTAGGAGTTGTGCATTAAGTTATTTTATGTGGTGATTTTGAGTATTTAAAGATAAACCTAGATATATATAAATTATTTCTACATTTAAAAGTCTTATTCAAATATAATTTAGGTTAAGTTTTCCTTTAGTTTTCGTCTCCTTTATTATATATCAAATCTTATCATCGCACAGTCTTTCTTTAGACAGATTCAGCATTGTTACCAATAGCGTAACAACATATACATATAAATTATTTGCATGTGTGTATGTATATTTCTATGCAAAATCTTAATTCTTTCTTTACTCGTATAAGCGCATCACTCTTGAGGTTTTCAGCAAGGTAGAGGGAGAAAGATCAGTGGCCTTTAGTGAACTCTCAAATGGTAGAAATGTCCCTTGGTCCAGTGCAACCCTTTCAATAAGTAAATAAGATCCAAGTTTAAAAATCCAGAGTAAAGCTTAACATCAAAATTGAACTAGGATGGCAAATTAGAGCAGCCTTTGCCAGTTCTTGTAATATATGGCCTGGATATATGTATTTACTGGATTCGGAAAAAAAAACGTAGATGGAGGAACGTGGTTTCTAAATTCTGGGAGAAAGCATGGCACTCCATATCAGCAAGTAGGTTTTTTTACTTATTTTTCTCATGAACTGATCATAGGGAACACACTGCTTGAACACAGATATACAAAAGCATACTTGGACATCTTCCTACGGAAAATATCGCAACCAACTTGACCATTTATCAATAATATAAAAAGTCACAACTAAACACTTGAGACACTAAGTTGAAGACCAGGAAAAGTAATGCAAACCTGCCTTATAATTCCCAGATATGGCATTGAAAAACTAAGATAACACAAGTAGTAAAAAGTATTGTTATAGTCCCAAAACAGATTTGCAGGCTTAGAAATGTTATCTGATGATGAATTGGAAATATATTTGAATATTTATTATAAAAAAAAAGCCTGCACTAAACTTCGTCCCGCAGCCCCTCCAAAGCCCATTTCATGGTCCTTGGATAAGGCACTTAGCCTCAACCTTGAACAACGAAGATTGCTCTCTAAAAGACTTGACTCAAAAGGTGATATTCTTATTTGCACTAGCCTCAGGAGCCAGAGTTAGCGAAATAGTGGCCCTCTCGAGGGATGATGGCCACATTCAGTTCACAGACTGCGGAGAACTGAACCTTTTTCTGGACCCAACGTTTCTCACCAAGAACGAGCTGCCCACTAAGAGGTGGGGTCCCTGGAGAATCTGCCCTCTGAAGGAAGAAGCATCCCTATGCCCAGTGGAATGCCTAAAGGTCTATCTTCGTAGAACTTCAGACTTTAAGGGAGGTCAGCTTTTCAGGGGAGAAACATCAGGTTCGACATTAACCTTGAAACAACTAAGGGCGAAGATCACCTATTTTATTCGCAGAGCGGATCCAGACAGTACACCTGGAAGTCATGATCCGAGAAAAGTTACTTCGTCTCTAAATTTCTTTCAAACTATGTCGTTTGAAAGTCTTCGCGCTTATACTGGATGGAAGTCATCCAGGGTTTTCTTCAAGCACTACGCGAAACAACTACAGGAGATCAAACACTTCGTGGTGTACTAAAACCTGCCGCTTGATCTCTGCGAAGAACAGTGCACTATTTGGGACTTTTAGTGAAGGGTGTACATGATAAACTTTTATGGTGTATCATGTTGAGCCATGTGTCTAGTGCATGACACTATAGACTGTTCTAATTACACGGGTGACATTAAGCATAATAGACTGGCACAATGTGCCATGCATATTCATATGCAAGTGTTCCTTGTAACAACAGAATCCAAAGTGAAATATTCCATATTTCCCATAGGGTGGCTTGTGTTTCCTTTTCAGATGAAACTTACAAAATTTTTCTGTTATTACCAATTATGCTTTCACACAGATATTTTCAGTGAAAAATGATAGGTTGATTTCTATATTCTATTGTAATAAATGATAGTAGGAATCTTTGCGTCTCATTTCGCCCCAAATATCCTAAACCATTCAATAAAGGGTGTCAGAGCGTCTTTTTATCCTCTTAATTTTGGAAAAAATATTCGGAACTAATGTTTTACTGTTCCAAGCAAACATTCTTCAGATAATCTGTTATGCCTTTAAGTTCAGTCACTGGTAGTGACTGATTGTACTAACCTGTTTACCTTACTGAATTAAGGTTTCCTACACGTATGTAAACCTGTCTATCTGTCTCCATGAACAAACAGTCTCGGGAGGTATCAGTAACCTACACAGATCAATTCCATTCAGAGTACAAACTAGGCTTTATATATATGAGGACACTAATATACAAACTTGTTTGCTAGATTGTTCCTTGAACTCACAATCCTCGGGTTTTTTTTCCAAGAGTGTTCCCAGACTCTTCCCTGTAAGGGGGCAGGAAGCACTGACATAGTCCATGATCAGCTGAATGATGTATAACGGTAACATCAAGTGTCTCTAGGTCCAGACGACCAAGGAAAATTTATCTCGAGATGACTGGCACTATTGAAAATCCACAAACACATTAATGCTGTGGTTTCATTAGGACGACATGGCCTGAGCCCAAAAAACGGATTTTGAGCAAAGTGAAAAATCTATTTTTGGGTGAGGTAGCCATGTCGTCCTGATGGACCCACCCTCTTTTTGACAATGACTAGATGGCGCCGCGCAGAGGCGGGCTGGCGCCCAATTACAGTACAAGAGTGTTGCCTTTATAACGGCTCTCCTATAATTCTTGCCACTTTCCCCTCTCGAAGCGTAAACGCTATTAGGGGTGTAGATAGCTATGTGACGTGTCAAGAATACGTCCTCTGATATAACGCGATATACCTTTTAAAATATATAAGGGATACTCGCTGCAGGAGTTAGAATTCTGGATACCTTTAGTAAAATTCTCTGGGATATATCACTGTAGTCAAATATAACCTAAGAAGCTACTAAGAAGGAACTTCCATCAGGACGACATGGCTACCTCACCCAAAAATAGATTTTTCGCTTCGCTCAAAATCCGTTTATTTTCTTCCTTTTCTCACATTTCCTTTTTGATTTTACCTATAATCATGGTACCTAAGAAGCTAAGTTTCAGTACAGGTAGTGGTGAGAAAAGGAAGAAGGCAATTCTTTCATTAGAATTGAATCAAGAAATTAT
>NC_090765.1:34315834-34365834 GCF_036898095.1 Palaemon carinicauda
TACGCCATTTTGCATATTATGAGAATTCATTCCTTAAAGAAAAAGGCTTGTGAGGACATGAGTCAGTTTAACCCAACCCATTTAACCAACCTACTTCGTGTTCCCCATGTTACTTTTTCACAACTTATTTTGCTTTTCTAAAGCCCTTAATCCTACCCTTTCTACACCTACTATTCTTCTGACTAACTAACGACCCAATCAACCCCGCCCTTCTCATCATATACCCAAACCATCACAATCTTTGAGATTTGTTATAGTTATTGAAAAAAAATTTATATTATGATATGAGACACCTGCATGCAAGATAAATTACTTGAAATTACTTCATTTCAATCAATTTTAAAGTAAAAGAATAAAAAAAATTACTAACCTCATCAAAATTTAATGAACAACTAAAGTATAAACTTAATTTTCCTAAGAGGAATAAACATGTGAAAATGCGACTCTTATTAATGGTGGAAAGAAATTTCTAGTTACAAGTCATTGTACCATAAAATCATCATTGCCAAAAGATAAACTATTAGTACTGTACTTCTAACTCAACCATAATCATTTGAGAATTCATGAAGCTACTTTTTAAAACCTATATATTATATATGACAGAGCAAAAATACCACTGCCCCCCACCCCCCATACCCGAAAAAAAAAAAAAACCATACAAATATCAGAAGCACAAGAACAACAAAACTAACATATCAAAAAGATGAGAAAAACTCAAAATCTGGACAAAAAGAAGCAATGGAATGATATGTGCAATGAACTGTGGTGCTCTAGATATAGACTGTTCATCCATAACAGGATGATCACATACGAAAGATAAAATGAAGTGTTCGCATGCAACTTATAACAGCGTATGCATTATTCAAGATACAGACATTCTCAATAGAACAAAGAAATCAAGAAATGCTGCTTTCATGAAGCTTGCAAATCAACATCTCTTGCAACATTTCATAATATCAAAGTGCTGGTGCCATAAGAATGGTTTAATGAAGGCATACAGAACAAGATTTGCAGTTATTTACCTTATGGCTGTTCCCCAATAAATAGAATTAAAAAGGAAAAAAATTGTAGGAATCAAAATCCTACTCTTGACAAGCAAACCCATATTGACTTTGGGAGACTGCACCCTTCCATTTGAAAGCTGACCACAAGCCTTTAGTGAAGAATTGTCCTGGTCATCCCAACAGTTAGCTCTCACTTTAGTTGCACTTGTATGGTCTTGTCGTTGACCGACACTTATCTGGATAACACCAGACTGTGTTTTACCTCTGCCATTCTCCATTACTAAGGAACCTCCCCTGTTGCCTTTGCTCGATTTGATGGTCTTACAAGACCCAAATATAATCCTCTGGAAGATAGATTTCTTCACTAATCACTCAACTTTTAAGTTTTGATTATCATACGAATGTAAAATTATCGGTTATATTATGATACATTTTGCTCGTTTCTAAATTACTATAAAAGAAAAAAATAACACTTATAGTAGCACAAACAATACAACTGCTCCTTTTTGTCTCAAACATATTACATCATAATGACATAGTTTTAAAAAGCACAATAAGCAGAAAATAGGTTGAATATTTGTTCAGGAGTATGTGCATATACATGACACAGTATATGATAATATGGATACTTGAGGGCAAATTATATGAATGGTAGAATAAGGAAAATCTATCCTCTTTTATTGATATACAATGGAAGAGGGCTAAAAGCATGAATCATAGAAGAGTTAGAATTTCTCTTTTCTTTAAAAAAGGATATGAGAGAGAGAGAGAGAGAGAGAGAGATGATTATATCTGAAAAATATAGCAAATGTTAAGAAATTAGAGGGTCCAATAGGAAGAGTAGCCCAATGCACAGAAAGATATTGAGAAGTAAAGAATAAATTATAAAAAAAAAAAAATAGTAAGATGTAATACAGTACACAAAAGGTACTGTAGGTTACTTTTAAAAGATAATATAAATATATTTCAAATTATTATTACTACTAGTATTGTCATTAATATTATTTTCTTTTAAAAAATTAACATTTACATAAATCACCGTGAGAATCTACTCCAATAAAGTAGACTTGGGTAATTTACCATTACAGTCAACCTCTGGGGTAATAAGTGTGATGCTAAAGAGGCGTGGTTAATCCTACACCCTGGACAGTAACTGCTTGTTTCCAGAATAAAGCTCTGCTGATTTTTCTACTTCAAGTTGAACAATTGATTTGTGAATGGTTGTTCCTATACTCAATCTTTTTTTAATGAGGCGCATTTGCACTGACTCGCAGCGGTGCTCTTTTAGCTCGGAAAAAGTTTCCTAATCGCTGATTAGTTAGAATTATCTTGTCCAACCAATCAGCGAGCAGGACTCTTTTCCGAGCTAAAAGGGCACCCCTGCGAGTCGGTGCAAATCTGCCTCACTAAAAAAATTTACTATAGTATAATTTGATTAATCTACGACTGTTAAAAATATAATGATATCTCAATAACTCAAACCAGGGATTACAAAACGATTGAAAAAAAAATCACAGCAACAAGTCTTAAACAGCTTCCCAGCTGCTTCTGCTAAATGGCCTATGCAGTTGGTTGTTTACAAGTGTTCTGGTGTTTTGTGGGTGTGCATTGAAATGATCATATTGATTGATTGATTGATTGATTGATTTGAGGTTTTCTGGCATCCTGACATTTATCATTTGAACCTTGATAATCATTCATAATTTCAGCCATGACCACCAAAAAACGAAAATTAGTGAATTCAAGTATCATGTTATAAGAATGCACCAAAAAACGAAAATTAGTGAATTCAAGTATCATGTTATAAGAATGCAAGATAAATTGGATATGATCGACAGATATTACAAAGGGGGAGGAAAAGAAAAAAAAAAAGAAAAAAAAAAAATACTGCAAGCGCTTTAGGCCTGCCTCGGATATCTGTATCCAGCATCATCTATGATAAAGACTGCATCGTTCAACATGATGGTGAAAAGGTTATCTACAACTTGTACTAACAATGTGATAAGAGGTCAAATTTAAGATGAGAAGGAGCTCTTATTACCCCTTTCGAAAGAAAAGTAAACAAAACGTATTCCTATGAGTAAGTTGCTCATCAAAGAGAAGACCAAGTATGCCTAATCATTTTAGGACCTTCTTAGAAAATGCCAAACACATTGAAATTCAGGAAACTGCTCCTGCTGATAATGATGCTGTCAAAAAATTTCCAGAGATGTTAAAAAAATCATTTAAAAAATGTTTTTTGTCCATAAATCACCTTCACTGTCAAAGAGATGGACTTATTTTGGAAGTGTATGCCTGATTGCTCATTAATTTCAAAGGAGAAAAAATTATATCAAGAGTACAATTTAGCCAAATGTTAGGAGGTAACATCAACTAGCGACTTCAAAACTAAAGCAGCTGTTAGTCTGTCATGTTCTTAATCTGGGGTAATAGGATTGCCAAGATATGTGCCAGATTATCTCTATTGTCAAGCTTTGAAGTTCTTTATCCTCTTTATTTTTCACAACCTTCCTTATTTCAATGAGAAAATTTTATTCCCCTATCACAACACACAAGTGAGCAGTCTTACACAAGAGAAAATGGATAACTCATTAATATTTACCAAAGTGTGGATGGATAATGGTTAATTCAATATTTCTTTTAACCCGTGCAACTATTACTCTGAAATTACTTTAGCTTTGTTGGTTCTATAATCACTATGAACAGCAGATGCGTTGGGAGGACTAACACTTTAATTTCTTCTTGCTTGAACACACCCTATGCTAAATCTCTAATCCTCGTTCTGTGCTTAAATAATTCCTGCTTATCTTTCCTTTACCCTTCAGGAAGGCATCAGGAGGTTACATCCATGTTAGACAAGCTATAGGCAATGGTAAGAGATCCTTGCAGCAAAAATTTAGTCCATGTCCCATTTCTGCCTGATTTACTTTCAATCTATTTCCTTTAGATCTTTTCACGCTTGACTGCCGAGCTTCTTTAGCCTTTACCTAATTTTTCACCCTGCATTTAAAGACAAATCCTTCAGCACAGCCTTAAGAGTGGCTAAACTTTTGATTTGTTGGTCTGGTTGATTATTTCTGAACAATGTACACAGAATGTAATGAAATTATTCACATATCAAGCTACATTGACTTGCCTCATTCACATAAAATGATTGTGTTATACTGTAAAGTGCCTACAAAGGCACTGCTTCCATTATACAATCTTCATCGGATGGGACTAAATTTACATTTCAATAAATCCTGTAAACAGATTTTCAGTCCTATAAGACATTATGTTAACAATAAAATTTCTGACTTTGGCAAATCAATTATGCGTGTGATAGGATCCTCAGTATATTATACAAAAACCTTTAGAATTCAAAAAAAGATTTACAATTCATGCACACTTACACTTCCATGATAAGAAAAAGACAGGAAATATCGCTACTGTTACACAGCATAAATTTATCCACTTACCATGAATTTGTAGGCATAAGAGTCTTCTTCAAGTTCAAACTGTTCTGAGAAGTCAATTAGAGTTTGTAGTAGAACAACAATGAAGATCATAACAATAGCAAAGAAGAGCCATATGTCAACCAGTTTAAAGTAGGATGTCTTGGGCAATGAATTTGAGGTCTGAAATACAAGTAAAGCATATACTGTATAATTTCACACACCTTATACCAATATTAAACAAAAACATATCTTAAAATAGTCTAATTTTGTTATTACATAGGAACTATTTTCTACCAAGGTTGTTTATTTCTATGAACCTCCACTGATGTTCATATTGTTTCTTCTACATAAACTCTATTTAATCGATATTCACCTGTAATTCTTTTATAACTTTCCTATTTTCTTTCCCGTCAATGAACACATGTCCTTAATAAAGGAAGGAACACTCTAGTGTTAAGGAATCAAGAACTGATGGGCCAGTGTCTCTTTCCCCCTCCAGTTTCTTAGCAGTGTTCAGACACTTTCCAGATTGTTTGCTTATTACTGCGCATTAAAATGTATTCCCCTGGTTTTGTTAGCAATTTCTGCTTGAATTGTGCATAGCAATGGTTTCTGGGAGATCATGATCCATATTCCCTTTGTCATTGCAAGAGGTCCTTTGACTGGCCAGATAGTACTACAATGGACGGTTCATTTTCCTTTTGCCTAAACATACATCGAATAGTCTGGTCTATTCTTTCCACATTCTCCTCTGTCCTCATACACCGGACAACACTGAGATTATCAAGCAATTCTTCTTTGCTCAAGAAGTTAACTACTGCACTCTAATTGTTCAGTGGCTACTTTCCTCTTGGTAAGGGTACATGAGACTCTTTAGCTATAGTCAGCTGCTCTTCCAGGAGAAGGACACTCCAAAATCAAGCCATTGTTCTCTAGTCTTGGGTAGTGTCATAGCCTCTACCATGGCCTTTTACTGTCTAGGGATAGAGTTCTCTTGCTTGAGGGTGCACTCGAGCACACTATTCTATCTTATTTCTCTTACTCTTGTTTTTGTAACATTTTATAGTTTATACAGTATATGAAAGATTCATTTTAATGTAGTAGTAGTAGCAGTAGTAATAATAATAATAATGATAATGATAATGATAATGATATTGATAATAATAATGACAATAATAATAATAATAATAATAATAATAATAATAATAATAATAATAATACTATGAATTAAATAACCGTTGTGAAGAGAGCATTCCCCATGCACTATTTCTCATCGAGCATTTCCCTTACGGTATCTGACATGGAAAAGTACGTTTCAATGGTTGCTAATCATATTAACAGTTCAAAGCATAAAAAATAAACTTGCTGTTAGTTCAGGGAAAAGTCACTGAAAACTAGACTAGTTGATTATACAGTGGCAGGGTAACGAAAATACCAACATCCTCCACTTTTAGACAATTCATATAATCAGCCTACTTTTGATAGTGATAAGCTTAATAAGCTCTTGACATCAATAGCTTCCTTTATCAAATTTCAGAAGTCCAGTAATTCCTCTCTCAAAAGCAGTAACTCTGGTCCTACTGCCTCCATAGCAAAACTTAATTTAACTCCCGAAGTTGAGTCTCATGTTAATAGTGTTTCTTTCAGTGAGGGCTCTGAAAGTTTACTGCACAGTGCAGATTTGGATTCTTTAACTACTTTAGACATTTCTAAACCCTAGTAATGCTGTAATCCTAGTTGCTCTACTGTATAAAGGTTAAAGGTGTCTGGTTTCAGTTCCAGTTCCATCAGAATAGATGCTCACCAGAACGTCAGCCGGGCAAGCCCAACCCCCCACTATGGTGCCCTACCACAGCAGTAGCCTCCCCAGTAAACAGCTTAAACTCACGGCCCTGGGCGGGGATCGATCTCTTGCCACGCGAATGCGAGGTAAACACGTTACCACTGTACTATTTTGTGAGGTAGAAGATAGAGTGGGTAGTCTGGATTCTAATATCGCTCCAATCGCTGAAGTAAGCATTTCTAATCTATATCCTATTACATTACAGGTGGATGGTATACCATAGTGTATGATAGGCAAAAATTGAGACCATGAAAATTTGGCGATTTTCCCTATACCCGGACCTTACTCGTTTCACACTGAAAATGCAGAAAAACCCAAATGCCTTCTATATCATTCATAATTCTATCAAATAAAACTATACATGGACTGACCACCTACAGTATGTACCCATAAAATCTCTTTTTGAAATATTCTAAGGTGAAAACTGAGACCAGGAAAATTTTGAAATTTTTCAGTATGGGCTGCCCTCACTCGTTTCACATTGAAAATGCAGAAAAACTTAAATATCTTCAATAGCCTTCATATTTCAAACAAGTAAAATTAAACATGCACTGACCCCATATATACTCATAAAGTTCCTCTGTGAACCATTCTAAATTAAACTTACGACTGAACATTTTGAGATTTTTCAAGTATGCCGCCCTTACTTGTCTCCATTGAAAATCCAGGAAATTTTAAATACCTTCAATATCCTTCATAATTCTAACAAATATTAAACATGCACTGACCACATATATACCCATAAAATCTCTCTTTGAAGTACTGCATTCTAAGGCAAAAATTGAGACCATGAAAATTTTGAGATTTTTTATGTATGCGGTCCTTCCTCTTTTCACATTCAAATTGCAGGAAAACTTAAAATACCATCCATATCCTTCATAATTGTAACAGATAAAAGTAAATATGCAATGACCACATATAAACCCCAAAAATCCCTATTTGGGAACGATCGTGGTATGCATGACTACTTTTGTGAGTTCCTGTATCCAAGCTGAGTCTTTAGAAAAGGAGGTTAGCCCGATTGGGCTCTGGCCACAGGCACAAGCTACTTCCTTCCAAGATGAGTGGTTCACCAACCATCCACATGGCACTGTGACAGAATATGCTGAAGGAGCAGGAATATTCGTCAAAGGCTTACAAGAGCCGAGCATCTGAGCCGGTACTGCACACGCTGACGCGTGCACCAACAAGTGAGCGCTCACTACTGGATCATGTAAGGTGGCCACACGAGTCTGTATTGCATGCGTTGACCTGTGCCTCGTATTTGTCCTCACGAGAACGAGCATGCTCTGATGGCAAGCGAGGCATGACTGGTTTGGAAGAAAGTGCTTGCAGGTGTTGTAATGTACTTTCTATCCAATCCAGCGGAACTCCCGAGAGTACTCACCTGAAGCTCAAGGCAAGAGGGCTGCATGCGCACAAGATTCGTTAAGAATCGTGATGCTGCAGTGTCAAGGTAGGATATGCCCTTGGCTCAAGAGAGCCAGTGGGTGTGATCACCTGTAGGCCCCGAAGAGCCTAGTTCCAGAGAGCTGATGCGCGGCAGTGACAAGTCACGCAAACGCTTGTGAGCAGCTCAAGGGGAAGACTACTTGAGTAAGGTAGACCTCCCATGTCTGTGAGGGTGTGTACCATATGATCCCAAAGGGTAAGTAACTTCAAAGTTGGGGATTATGAAAATTCTCGGTCTGAGCGGACTCAGCGTGCGTGTTCATCACGGGAGGTTCGCACACTAGGCTAGAACTCAGCAGAGAGCCAGCCAGCAGAATACAAAGAGGAACTGTGGAGAAAGTTTCCACTAAAGGCACTAGGCAGAAGGGACTCCCCTCCGATGTCTTAAGATGGGGAAGGACTGAGGACAACTCCTGTGAGGCGAATGTGTGCTCCTGCTATGACCCTAGCTTCAACACCTCCAGGGGCCTTTCCTTTGTGGGGAACACAGAATACCCCAAGGAAGGCCACAACTGAAATAATTTATCAAGAGCAAGGGACTACCTCCGAGGGGAAGCCACCGCTGCTTTGCTAAAGGAAGAAACAGGGTCTTCCTTTCCCAATCGCCCTCCAGAGGAGGCCGAACGGAAGAGGCAGGTGGGAGAGAACCAGCTGCTGGAGAAAGAAGTTTGGATTTTTTCGACTTTAAGGATGAACTCAAAGGTGAGGGAGCAGAGATTTGACAGTAATTTCTGTCTTCTGGAACCATTATAAACGTTATAGATGCTGTCTGAACAAAGATCTTGGAGTAATTTTAATCTTTTGGGAGTGTTTTAGACTTCTTCTTGCATCAATTGTACCGCGCCCACTGGGAGGATAGCCATTCCTAACACTAGGAGCATGGAAAAGCCTCTGTGCAGGAGTGCCATCTGCACAAAGAAGAAAGCAGGTGAGATTTGTCTTCTTGTTCTACATTTAGGTGCCACAAAAAGCAGTCTGATATGCCAGCCAAACCCACATGCTCGCAGTCCTCAAGTAACAATTAAACCTGTAAAAGAAAAAGAAAGCAAACATATTTTAGAGGAATATCCGAGATATCTATACATCTTCGGTTCAACCGTAGCCAAATCAAAAGTGAGCTCAGTTTCTGGGTGAGTGTGTAAGTAGGTGGGACTGTCTAACCCCCAAACAAGCAGAGGGTCATTGAAACCTCGATTGAAATTTTTATGGTTAAACCAGCTATCGCTGAATTATCTCTCCTATGTAAAGAACTCAGGTTTGTTTTTGTGAAGGAATAAATTGTCCTTACTACTTTGACTTCAGAAACCACATCAATTAAATTACTACAGATTTAATTTAGATTATTAATCCACAAATTTCAAACACCCAAAAGACAAAAGGTTAGAAGTGTGATTTTCATAAAGACATTCTAAAGTACGATATACAAAGTCTTAACATTGGTACAGTAACTTGAGGCAGTGAATGTAACTTTATTAATAAAATAACATCATGCATTCCAAAATCCTTAAACTGATATCAAAGCAGGCAAAAAAACATCCAATTATAAAAAATATAGTTTCAGTTATAAGAATATTGCAAAATACATTTGACTTTTCACTCATAAAAACTTGTAATCTATAACTTACTTGAGTATATAATGAAGACAGGACAAGAAGTGAGGTTAGAGCCACCACAATTCTTGAGTTAAAATCATATGGATTGAAATAAAACGTAGCATAGGCCGTTATGATAAGAAATGTAGTTGGAATATACAGGGTGAGCATATAAAATCCATACCGTCGTTGGAATCGCACTTGCACTTCAATAGTTGAAAATTTACCTTCTGAAATTGTCTTGGTGCTCACTTCACCTGCAAGGAAAAGTAACATGAGTTTTCCCCTAAAATCTTTTATTTCCATACTTACCTATGAATAAATCTAACTTGTTATTAAGTGGAAGTGACATCTTGATAATTTTTAAATAAAACACCCTCAGAAGTTTACACATAAACACTTGTTATGAAACCAAATTTACCAGGATACTGTACTTTTATAATAACTCCAATTGGCCAAGACTGCCTAGGAACATTATCTTCACTTACTAACACCATAGACTCTTTCTTTAAATTATATTAAAATACAAAACCTTTAATGTTACAGGGCAAACTTCTTATATACCGGTCAAGATCGGTATGCTGATCGGTATGCTGAAGTATGCCATGGGTCCTGAGTGGATTAAGGTAGCAAAAAATTTTACTTTTACTGAAGCTGGAGATGACCAGAAATATGACATAGTTATTCAAAAATTCGATGAGTATTTCCAGCCAAAAAAGTTATTAAAGGCATATGTAACCAGATTCCACCAAAGGGTCCAGGGTCCCACAGAATCCTTAAATGACTACATAGCAGCCGTTCGCGAGCTCGCCTCGCAGTGTGAATTCGGTGCTACAGTTGAATCTCAAGTGTGCATTCAAATAAGTAATGGGGTCAGGGACAAAAAGTTGAAAGAAAAACTGTGGGAAGATGATTTATCATTAAATGACATTATCAAAAAATGTAACCAGTATGACCAGTTGCAGGAGACAAGGCGCATAACCGGCGAGGCTCAGGTCAACGCAGCAGCGTTTGGACGAGGAGGCGGTAGGAGCCGTGGTCGACGAGGCCGCCAGGGACGCAGTCAGAGCCATGCGCCGTCTCAAGGTCGAGGTCAAGCCCACCAAGGTCAAAGTCGAGGTCAAGCCTACCAAGGTCAAATTCAAGGTCGAGGTAGAGGTAATTTACAAGGCAGAGGTCGAGGTAATTTTAGTAACAGTAACTGTGGTAATTGTGGTCGTGGTCATCCACCGCGCCAATGCCCTGCCTTTGGTCAGACTTGTCATGCGTGTGGCAGAAAAAATCACTTTGCAAGATGTTGTAGATCAAACAGTGTTAGGTATGCAGATGAGCAGCCACAAGATATGCAAACAAACTATGAGCAGTTTAGTGACGCATTTAATACATTGAATGTTGGTTCAGCTGTTTACGCTAGTAATTCAGTATACATGTTGCACCCTAAATTTTTAGTCGATTTGCAAGTGCAAGGTTGTCAAACTATAAGGTTCCGTATTGATACAGCAGCAGCTACTTCTATTTTGGGTCGTAGGGCTTATAATAGTTTAAGTGTGAAACCCCCGCTGAAGCGTGGTGGTCTTCCTGTAAAAGGTTTGTTTGGTAAACCAGAATGTCCAGAGGGAATTGTTTCACTACCAGTTAAGTACAAAGATGTTTTGTATAATATTGAGTGTCAGGTGTACAATGAAGATGTTCCTAATTTGTTATCTGTAGCAGACTCTGTACGTATGAACCTGGTGAAACGCATTTTTAATGTTAATACTACTAATCTTTTGCTGCAGTATTCTGATGTCTTTAATGGTACAGGTAAAATCCCAGGTGATTACAGTCTCCAGATTGCCCCTGATGCCCAGCCTGTAGCCCTCAATGCCCGCCCCATACCCCACACCTGACACCATGTTACATCTTTAGGTTACGGATAAACCACAACAAGTGTAGATTAACTTGTACATACTATTTATTGAAGTTATTACAATGGCGCGTGGCTATGGAGTGCGCAGAATCGGTTGCGTTCTTCTATTACATTAAGGCGGGTGCGTTCGCATATATAACACATGCCATAGTAAACTTCCACTGAGGAGCTACTGGGCCATAATGTTGCTGCAATACATGAGAAGCATTAACTAAAATTTTTGCAATGTCATAATAAAATATTGAATGAATACCATGCCTTGATGTAACTCTACAGATGGCAAGAAGACAATCTGGCAGAAATAGAGAATCGTTAAGGTTAACCCTTTTACCCCCACGCTATTTGGAAATTTCCAACCCTTAACCCCAAGGGGGTTATTTTTTCCCCAGCACATTTTGCAGTATATATTTTTTTAAATTGCTTTAAAAGCCTTAATTTTTGTCATAGAGAGGTCAGGTTGGTCTCATTCTCTTGGAAAATGCCTGAATGCCTCAAAAATATGAAAAAAAAAATTTTATAGCATTTTTTTTGCAAGGACGTACCAGTACGTCCTTTGGGGGTAAAAGGGTTAAGCTCTAAATGTACAGAATGTTCAACAGCACATGTAAAAAGTAAAATATACAACTTTTTGGAGGGCATGCCAGCACAAAACAATGGACTGGCATAATCACCAGTTATAGTAAAGGGATGAACAGATTCAACTTGTAGTTCAGGAAGAGGAGCTACAGCTGATGACAGGCCTTAGAATCTTGCCTGCAGCAAGGCACACATTCTCTACTAACAGCCTTGGCTAACCTCAAGAGTCGAACAATGCAATAACTATTTCTCAAAGTAAACATAAGGGTAGATACCCCAGCATGTTTTAAAAAGAAAGTGTTGAAAGCAAACCAAAACCTTCAATATATGAGTTGGAGGAAGAATAATAGGATGCTTGCTTTCATAGCACAGATATGTGAACTTTAAATGACCTTTTTCAAAAGACTACCATTATTCAAAAAAGGGTCTAACTTATTTAGAGGGCTCCCTTTGTTAAGCTGCTGAAAAAAAAAAAAAATTCAGACTTGTTTCTCCTATTACCTGATGAATTCCTTACCTGCGGGAGGGACTCAAAAGGAATACAGTACTAGCATTTAAATTGCATTGGTTGAACTTCAGAACTTCAAACTTGCAATGAATGTTTTTATATTGAATAGGGTGACATAAGTCTCTTCATAGCTTATATACGACAGATCTATTCTAATATTGTTACTAATTACAAGATATTTTTTCTTTATTCATTACTTCTCATATACTGTATAGTTTATTCATTTCATTATTTTCTTTCCTCCTTGTTGGAGCCCTAGGCTTGTAGAATCCTGCTTTTCCAACCAGGGTTGTAGCTTAGCTAGTAATAATAAAAAATAATAATAATAAAGAGGACAAACTGTACTTCATTCATTATTTTAAATGTTCCAATACTATACCATTTGTCTTTTAATCACCTTCCCCTTATCTTTGGGTACCGGTTCACCTCCGATGAAGATCCCTAAAATGTTTTTGAGAGCTTTAGTGACCTTAGCATGCTGCTTCTTTTCTATATTGATAGCAGGCAGCTTCAACATGTCAATTCCTAATCAATAATTCATCTCTATTTACTTTTGGTTATCAATTATTTTGTTTTATATTTACAGAATTGTATTTATAATTTAAAATACATACTCTTTGATAAGCTAACTTCATATCAAAAGAAACTGTGGCTACAGTATTTACCCATAAAGAATCTAATCTCAGTTAAGAAATGACAGTTTTATTCAAATTTCATTACATTTAGCCGGTAGGTACCTATATAAAAGCAGTGGAGTATTTCTACTTTAGTACCAATTTTCATCAACACTATATATGGCCATTAGCTGATTCCCAAAGGGAATCTTCTGGCTAGAATCGAAGATCATCCCAGACCACTAGGCTGCATTTTGTTGTTTCCCGACATGATACACTACCTGGATCTAAATGCTTCCCTTCATAAATTTCCCATGAGATATTTTCCAAAATCTTTTGAGCTAAAATACAAGAAATATATAAAAACTTTATGAAAATTTTAACTTGATCTTACCTATGCCATATTCAATTAGATTGGGAGACCCTGTATAATTAGCTTCCCATGGTACCAGCTCCATGTATGAAACCGTAGCAGAGACCAAAGTAAATCGAAGACCACAAACCTGAAAAACATATACATTACTGTACAGTAGTTTGTGATAATGTTATATGCATAATGATCATTTGCAAGAACAGTAAACAATTATTCAATGGGTAAGTATGAACTATATTATCTATAGTAAATCTATTATTTCTATTCCTTTACTGGAAGAAAAATTTGACATAAGGACCAAACTATTTCTTCCTAAGCTGGCATGGTAGACACCTCAGCAAGAGAGAGAGCCACTGGCATGTTCCCTTTCTCCAGCCTCACATGTAAACAATGAAATTCCTTTGGTAAATAATTCAACCAACTTCCTAAGGATAATACCACTACCAGGAAAGGGGATGATCTTTCCATTAACTTTGGGCAATTACTAGAATAAGAAGTTCTATTATAAAAAGTTTATTTTAAGGTGTCTTAATCAAAATCAATGCGCTGCATACAACATTACCTTAAAAAGGGGTTAGTTGTAACTACCTTATATAAAAATTAATTTGGCTTCCAAACAATTCCATTACCAAATCATTGCTATGCATGATAGCGAAGGGGCTCTAATGGGGTATATGAACCATGCTCACCCAAGAGAGACAGTTTACAAGACAGTACGAAATACTTTGACACCAAAAAATGTGAAGACACCCTCTAGTCTATAGAATCAAGAACTTTACTATCCCTAAATCTAGCAAACCCTACTCACTTCCTTACCCTATTACTATTGACTTTGAAAATTCAATGAAAATAGACACACCTGGAATCTGAAGTTCTAGGCTAATTCCTTGATGTGAATTCCCAATCTAAAAACTCTTTCCTGTCCTGGAAGAGGGAAAAGTACTTACTTGGAGTCTTGACTCCTATCTCAATACAGACTCCAAGTTAATCTGAAGAGATCTAAACCTTAATCTTGTATGAGGAATGAGCTTATCTGGTGAAGACAGTCATTATAAAGCTCATCCACCAGTGGACTGACAGACTCTCTGATGTTCAAAACTCCTTAATGAGGGACAGGAATTCAAGGAATCTCTTTGCCGGAGAGGACCAAAAATAAAGGGATACTAAAGCTCAAAAATAAACTGACACTATCTCAATCCCTAAATATATAATTATCTGAGTATGAGTCAGGAATGATTTTAGGAGATTCACTTTTACTACTGGAAAAAGGACAAGTAAAAGTATCTCATGATTTATTTAGTCATCTAAATATATCAGGACACTGATTCCAAAGCATGGAGAATTGAATTGATACACTCTAGTTCCCAACTCAAATAACAGATATTTCCTGGAATTTTGGTTAATTGGACCATGTAAATAGACATCCTGAAGACCTATGGAGAACATTCAAACCCCTCTTTAAATACTAGCTAACACCGTTGAAGAAGTCTTCCTGTAAAATTTATGTTATTGCTATGTACTGGTTTAGTCTTGAAACACAGAACTATATGTCATTTTTGGAACCAAGGAAATGCAGTTGTTAGACCTCTTCCATAACAGACTTCACTTTTGGATGAAGTACTATAATGAAAATTGTACCGTGTTTTAGCAAGAATGGTACAATACTGCAATTTGAGGTTGAGAAGTACTGGGTGTATTGTTTCCTTTCCTTAGTACATCCAAGATCAATGGGTCTGGTTGAAGTCGGGCCACAGCGAGCCTCCCCTCCATCCCCTCCACCCCGTGGTACTTGAAGATGTAATCTTACCTCTTCTGCCTTACCCGTGAGAAAGGCAAGTGTCTCCTTTATATGGAGTTGTTTGACTGCCTCTTGCCTGAGCTTGCTTTGAAATTACAGGATGTGCTGTAAATGTAATCCTCGATATCTTATCATGGTGTGACAGCATATACCGTAGTTCATTGATTTGAAAGTTTATTCTTCATTTCCTATAATCACCAAACCACCTCTGACACTCTCACTACTCAGAACTCCAAGACATGAAGTATTTTTTTGGGAGTAGTGATGACATCATCAAGTAATGTCCACTAAGTACTAAAGTAATAAAAAAATAATATAAAAGAAAAATATATAAGAATTCTTCCTGTCAACCACAGGAACTGTTCAGGTGTTACCAATACACTTTAATTAAGGAGTATAAAAATATGGTCTTCCTTATTGAGAATCAAATTCCCATAACTTTTATTCATATCAGAAGTTGAATCTGCTATCATTGTATCCAAACTTTAACCATTCTAGGGAGCCTTTTATTTCTGAAGACTGCACTTTCAGCTAATCTGCTTAACAAAAGAGATTACAGTACACCTATCAATGAATCTGCTAAGAAATTAATTTAGAGATCTGCTTAGATTTTCCAAAATTAAATATAATTTCTTGGGAGAAAAGACTCAATAGAATACACTCATTAACACAAGTTTGCTTAAGACCCAATAAATGCAAAAAATGAGGCATTCATTTTTGTATGCAAAGTAAAGGATTTGAATAGCTCTGATAGATACTAAGTCCTACATTTCACACTGATAAGAAACATCATGACTATGCAATATATTGTTGCTGATGTTTTGGGTTGAAACTTCTTCACAAATGCTTCTACCTTGTTTTTGATACCTTGAAGTATCTGTGGAGTTTAGACTGATTGAAAAGCTGTCACTTAGAAAACCTGAGATAAACCCTTTGTTATTTTCTGTACCTTAGTAATATCATCTGAATAAAATTCCACTATTTTCTCTCTTATTTTCCTGAAAGAAGATTAAATCTTCTCTTCCTCATCTAGAACTTCTGTGATCATATTCAAAATCTCCTTTGATTCCACTGGATTTGGAGCAGGAAAGCTTAATCTCTGAGAATTACCAATGCCTGATGAACTTAGATTACCTTCTTTAATCAACTCAACCCATGTTGAGAGGATGGAAAATGGCTGTCTGCTAAAGAAGGTGATGAATGCAAGAGTTGATGGGAGAAGTACAAGAGGAAGGCCAAGGTTTGGGTGGATGGATGGAGTGAAGGAAGCTCTGGGTGATAGGAGGATTGATGTGAGGGAGGCAAGAGAGCATGCTAGAAATAGGAATGAATGGCGAGCAATTGTGACGCAGTTCCGGTAGGCCCTGCTGCTTCCTCCGATGCCTTAGATGACCGCGAGGTAGCAGCAGTAGGGGATTCAGCATTATGAAGCTTCATCTGTGGTGGATAACGGGGGAGGGTGAGCTGTGGCACCCTAGCAGTACCAGCTGAACTCGGTTGAGTCCCTTGTTAGGTTGGGAGGAACGTAGAGAGTAGAGGTCCCCTTTTTTGTTTTGTTTCATTTGTTGATGTCGGCTACCCCCCAAAATTGGGGGAAGTGCCATGGTATATGCATGTATGTATGTATAACCCATGTTAGCCATTTGGTAAACGTTGGATCAGTGTTTCACACTCAGATTGGATTAAACAATCAAGGGAATGGGTTTCAGAAATTGGAATATCATCTATAAATTATCTAACTCCTAAAATTAGTGCTTTAGTTTAGATCAATGTTTCACATTCAGATATGGATTAAACCTACAAAGGGAATGGGTTTCAGAAATGGGAATATCATCAATAAATTCTCAAACTCCTGAAATTAGTGTTTTAGTTGAATGGTAAGATTAATTTCAACTAAGTGCAAGTTGAAGGTGTGGCGAAGTGCAAGGCACACACTAAATGCCTGAGTGAGCTGCTAAGCCCAGATTACCCACCATCACTGTAAGAGCAGCTCTTTAACTAGCCTAAATTTGTTCTGAGACAGCAAAACCGTAATCAGTATAGAATTCCTGTGATAATGCGCTAAAGTTAACATGCTCAAAGGACTAGGTGTATGACAAAACAACTCGCTACTTATGTTAGCAAAAAAAAATTAGCAATGGAATTCAAAGCAGAAAGCAAAGGCAAGACTTCAAACATTGAGGCTGAAGGCCTAAATGCAATCACCAAGATAACTTGAGCCTTGAATATAAGCATTCATGTTTCCATGAAATCCACTGTTATACATGAAGGGTAGACATCATTTACCATGGCGGGAAGTATAGTTGTAAATGACATATAAGAAATTGGTGAGATAGGACCTGACAAAGATCTTTAAAGAGAAATGTTCATATCATCCAAAACTGTACAGATACACTTCAGAGACTTTTCCAATATAGCAAATGTTACATCTTCCTAAGTTAAGTTTTAGCATTAAAGTGATACCGGGACACACTAATTGGATTCTGAAATTATTAAACAACCATTCACAATCTGCAATTCTAGCCCACAATTTACTAGATTTTGAAATTATATGAAATCAAACGCAATCTCTCAACTTGAGTGTAGTGTGTGATTTATATACATTTCAAACTTTGTAATAAAGTGCCTTGATACCTCTTTGCGGTCAAACTGGCCCAAGCTTTCAGCGGAAAAAATAGGTTACAACATCTGAAGTTTCAAGGATAATGGCTGGAGATGTTAAAGCTGATGTTTTTGCCCGAGGACAATATAGCGTATATTATACAGGTATAGTCCACTTTTTTTAGTACTTATTTAGGAATATGAAATGTCTGTCAGATTTTGCTAATCTTGTAAAGCCATTCCTAACTCAAAGAACCACACAGAAATTTTTAAAACTTGACATATTCCTTACCATGCGACGTAAGTTGCTCGATATAGCTGTAATTTCACATTTACAAAACAATTAATATGCTTTACTCTAATTTGTTTCTATTGGTTTCAATGACTCCCTCAACTAAGGGGAAGTTTACCAGCTTCCCTTGGAAGATTTGAAAGAAAAAAGTAGGTTGACCATACATGAATTCACCAGTCAGCAATATAAGCAACGAACTACATTCACCGGTCGGAACTCTGGTAAGATAGTTGAGTATTGCAAATTTAGTTTTGAGTTCAAATTTTCCCTCTATTCTTTTATAAAATTTACAAAACATCACCCTTCTTTCTCAACAATAGGTAAATACCGTACATCCTTGATAAATCTGACATTACTTTAACACAATTATCAATATAGATTAAATGAAAACACACTTTCCTTGAATTTTGTAACCTTTGTATTATTGGAATTGTTAATGACAAAAGGGATGGGTGGGAAAAGGGTACCAGCATGAGGACAAATGGGAAGGAGGAAAGTGAAAAGGAAAATAATGTAGCTCTGTTGTTATTCTTAAATAACTGAATTAACACAAGAAAAATGTTTAACAATATGGTAAATCATCAGATTTTCACTCTAATTATAGATAGAGAAAGAGAATTATAGTCATATCAACTTTCAGCATGAAAAACACTGAACCCTTTCAAAATCTGGCAAGTTTCTTGCTGTCCACTGCAGCAGCTTGAAATCCACAATTTGGTCTTTTAATTTGCTAATATCAGAGGAATTTCTGCAAAGTTAGTGCCTCTACACCAGAACATTAGGAAAAGGCTATTTGTGAGACACCTAGTGGTGATAAAATGCAAGTACAGTATATGGGATGAGTTAGTATTGAAGAAACACTTAAATATTAGATATGCTTGATTAAAATAATTAATTTAAAAAACTAATTAAGCTTAATCCACAGAAATTTTTCCTTTACATAAATGAAATTGTTTCCACTAACAATGAAAGTTCTTGAAAATTTTAATATAACTGAAAAAGACAACAAAATACTCATCACTGCACCTCCTATGCCCTGTGAAGGTTTCAACCTTACCAGAACTGTTAAGTAATAATTGTATGTCACAAAAAGATAAACAAATATACAAACCTGAGCATCAAAGGGGAACTACTCATCACTGCACCTCCAATGCCCTGTGAAGGTTTCAACCTTACCAGAACTGTTAAGTAATAATTGTATGTCACAAAAAGATAAACAAATATACAAACCTGAGCATCAAAGGGGAACATGAGAAGGTTAAAATCACACGTATACGTCACTCCATACAGTTGGCTCATCTCCAAGCTGTTTTCACTTCCAGAGAAGAGGTTTACTGAAAATAAAATTTTCATTGCACAGAAATCAAATTCCTTTTAGAATATCAATATCATATGTTAATACAGTACTGTACAGCACTGAATTAATACATTAACAAAAGTTGAATAGTTTCAAGATCAATAAATGTAAATTGTTTGTTTTAATCAAGTTTTAACATCAGGTATAAGACATTCTAAACAAGGGATTTTTTTCTCAACACAGAAGACTGGTCAATGCTTGACCACTAAATATAACATTTCATACTTAAAAGGATCCAAACATCACCCTGTCAAAGGAGCTGTGAGAACCAGAGCAAAACCTCATCTCAAAGTTTAGTCCTCTCAGAAAATCTCGAACTATTCATATTTGAAAAAATTTCTTTCCATAAATAACATCTAAGTATATTTGGAACAATCTTTTACTCCAAGCTGATTTGACACAGTTATTAAAAAATCACTTGAACATTACCAGAAAATTAGGTATTTTTCACAAGGCTTCCTATGTCTATATATGAAGGTATCAATAAATGCTACATGCTTCAACTCTATTTCTATCCTTCATGGAACTCTGTCTATATGTCAAAATGTCAGTAATTTTGCAGTAATCTTTCAAAGTTGTTTGCAGTGGTTAAAGGTTAAAGGTGTCTGGTTTCAGTTCCAGTTTCATCAATATAGATGTTCACCAGAATGTCAGCCAGGCAAGCCCAACACTCCACTGTGGTGCCCAACCACAGTAGTGGCCTCCCCAGTAAACAGCTTAAACTCACAGTCCCAGGCTGGAATCGACCTGCCGCCATGCAAATGCTAGGCAGACACGTTATCACTGTACTAGCCAAGAGGCTAGTTAATTGCCTTTTCCATCTTTCACCAGCTATACTTAGATGCGTCACTTTTAGTGCCTGCTATTTGTTTCAGAAGGCTTCTACATCTACACTCCCTCGAGGTGTAATGATGCCACAAACACAAGCCCTGAAAGTCCTTTACTCCTTTTACCAATGCTGACCTTGAAATTGGTTACAAGTAATTCTGTTTGGGAGATTTAAGAAGTAACTCTTTGGGCAAAGACACCTTTTAGGGAGGTTGATGGCTCAACTTCAAGGAAGGTTTTGGATTACCAAACTTTCTTAAATATGTATCATTTGCGGTGTCAAATTTTATTCAGATTTAATTTGATTTGAAGGAATTTTGACCACATCCTGACACTATAGCTTGGGGCTATTCTGTGCCAAGATTCAACTGGGCAAAACTCTGCAGTTATAAAGTACATACTATGAATGAAAAGTCAAAAGAGGTAGAACAAAAGGTGGAAGAAGGGTAGCAGATACACAGATAATGTATTATTTTAAAAAGTAAGTATATCTGGGGGCTGAAGGGAAGCTGCAAAGGCTCTTCAGTAATGCTCAAAGTATTATTTCTTTATCTATTTGAATACTGTTTGCCTACAAAGATTGATGTAGTGATAAAAATATGGCTTTTTTTTTCAGCAGAATGCATTAAATATGTAATTCTATTTAGAAAAGAGATTTTGACAAAGGAAAAATCTATTTCTGGGCGAGGGAACTGTGTCGCCCAGTGAAATGCTCCTTACAGCACCATTTCTAAGGTATAAATACTGCTAAATATACCAGAGAAAAAAGTTGCATGGAATGCCAGGTATATACCCAGCTTGCTCACCCTAATAGGGTGTTGGTATAATAACTGGGGCGTGGTAAAACCACTATCAGAGGTCCCTTACCAATTAGTCCTCTCCTTCCTCAACATCCCCCGTTACTACGAGGTGCCGTTCTCTACGGCTACTGGCCCCGCCCACCACTTCCACAACCCATGCTCCTCCCATCATTCCTCCTCAGCACCAGCAAAGGTTCAGACGTGTTTTTCATAGCTCTGTGTTTTTTGGTGTTTTTGAAGATGTCAGACGTTTTGGAGATCCGTGCTCGCAAGTTGAGTATTATATTTGTCTGTTTGGGATTTCTAGGTAGCGACACACGTTAATTTAATAACCTTGTTGATTTATCTCAGCCGCTTTGTTGACGTTCCCTTACGGGTGTGTACGCGGCCATTTGGTGTCGCTTCCTCGTGATCTTGTTGTTTTGCCGACTTTCAATTAGTTCCTCATACTCACTGTAGTCTCATTTATGTGTTTTGGACATCTAATTCAATGTTTTGGCATGATTTTGTCTTTTATTTAGGCTATTTGGACAGTGTTTGTTAGCCTACCTGGCCGCGCAGTGTGCGGCTTCGGTCGGTAGCCTTTCTTGCGAGAATTCATGGTTTTTTTATTTTTTTACGGGTATTATTACATTGAAAACAAAAGTTGCAATAAATATTCTTTCAAGTAATAAAATGCAAAAAAGATGAATAGGAAGAAGAATTTCAAGTTCTCATAACAACAAATGGCCAAAAATAAAGTGAAGCTCTCCAGCTGGAGAGGGGGCAGGCACTCCTCGCCCTGCACCTTCACCAGCTGGATAATGACCGTTTCCAGCTTGCATTAAAAAAAAATCTCCCTAATTAAAGGACGGATGTATGTATACCATGTAAGAACAAGCAGCACTACACACAATTTAATATATAAATGCAAAAAAATTTATTTTAAACTTGGCAGTAATTAATAGTAATTTGATAAGATGGTTTCACCAATCTTAATCATTTAGTGCTTAAAACTCTACAGTTTTGGCGTGGGTTAATATTTAATCTATTTTTCTTTTCACAAATGAAAAATAATAATGACTAACTGAACATATCAATGTAGATTACTTGTGTAAAACATTGGTAGGCAAAAATGACAAATTCGTAGATAATTTGTATTTTTCCTAACTATACAAACCTTAGCTATTTAACATGGGTATTACTTTCGGCGTAGCTGAAATGACGAGCCATTAGAATTTTAACGAGGGATTACTACCCCCTCGATAATTAGCGAGGGGGTAGGGAGGGGTAGCTTGCTACCCCTCCCCCCCCTCACACACCTGTGATTAGCTCACTTTGCTTAGAGGTAGGACTTCCCAGGGGACAAGGCTGGTGGGCAAGTTTGATTAAATAGCTAAGGTTTGTATAATTAGGAAAAATACAAATTGTCTACGAATTTGTCATTTGTTGCGTAACTGAAATAAAAACCACGCTATTTAATATGGGTGACTCAACCCTTAGGTAGGGTGGTAAGTCCCAGCCATTACTGGCTTTTGGCTTTTTGCCCGGGGACTCGGTATCTGATTGTGTCAGTACTCAATGATAGAGTCCCTGCACCTCGCAAGTGCCTTGCTCTGCAAGGACCGCGGCCTACGTAAGCTTGTGTGTGAAGGAATGAAGTGTGACTCGTCCTAGGAAGTTGACCTGAAGTCCTTTAGATGGAATTCTAGGATAGGACGTTCCCAATACCACCTCGTAAGGGTATGGGGACATGACAATATTATCTTAATATTAGGAACACAAGGAAACATGGTTTACCTGCAGTGGTTTGAGGTCAGCTGTGCAGAGAACCAAGGATGCTGCTTTCCCCAAGAGAGGGGAGAATGAAGAAAGAATAAGGGCCAGGCATACCTTTTCATTCATGCAGACTAAAACCGGGTAACAATGCCCTCAACCCTCTGCTACTTGTCCATTAAGGAGCCTGAGGTTTAAAACAGCTGTTGTGCAGCCACCACAGGGCCGATAGAGAACGTATCGAGCCTCCTGTGGATCACGTCCTGCAGGTAGTGGGCTGTGAAGGTCGCCTGACGCTTCCAAACCCCTGCTTGTAAAACCTACGTCACTGAATAGTTCTTCTTGAAGGCCAGGGACGTAGCAATGCCCTTGACATCGTGTGCTCTAGGGCGACGTGACGGAGGAGGGTCAGGATTCAAGGAATGATGGATAACCCTGCGAATCCACGCTGAGATAGTATTCTTAGTGACCCTCCTCTTCGTCCTTCCAGTGCTCACAAACAATGCCTGCACCCGCGGATGAATTGCAGCTGTTCTCTTAAGATAGAGCCTCAGACTCCTCACTGGGCACAGTAGGAGATGGTCTGGGTCATCTGTTACAGAAGGAAGACTCGAAATCCGGAAAGAGTCGAACCGAGGGTCCGGCACTCCTGGATTTTGAGTCTTAGCAACAAACTCAGGGACGAATCTGAACGTTAACTCCCCCCATCCCCTTGAATGGGCGATGTCATACGAGAGACCATGAAGTTCGCCGACTCGCTTGTAGAGACACCGTCTTCCAAGTCAGGTGGCGATCAGAAGACTGGCGTAATGGTTCAAAGGGAGGTCTCTTAAAAGACCTGAGAACTCGAACCACGTTCCATGGAGGAGGTCTCACTTCCAACTGAGGGCATGTAAGTTCATAACTTAGTATGAGTAGAGAAAGTTCCAGCGAAGAAGACATGTCCATTCCTTTGAGCCTGAAGGCAAGACTTAAGGCCGAGCGATAGCCTTTCACTGCCGAGACTGAAAGGCGCATTTCCTCCCGCAAATACACGAAAAACTCCGCTATTGCTGGAATAGTGGCATCGAGTGGAGAGATACCCCTTCCACGACACCAACCACAGAAAACTCTCCACTTTGCCTGGTAGACCCCTGCGGATGACTTTCGCAGGTGTCCAGACATCCTTTCAGCAACTTGTTGCGAAAAGCCTCTCTCTGTGAGGAGATGCTGGATAGTCTCCAGGCGTGAAGCCGCAGCGAAGCTACGGCTTTGTGAAAGATGTTGGTGTGTGGTTGTTTGAGTAGCTCGTGTCATGGAGGAAGTTCTCTCGGGAGTTCCGTAAGGAGCTGCAGAAGGTCCGGGAACCACTCTGCGTGATGCCATAGCGGAGCTATTAAGGTCATTGAAAGGTTGACCGATATTCTTGTCTTGTTGAGTACCCTTCTCATCAGACAGAACGGGGGGAAAGGCGTATAGCGATGTTGTCCCACCGTTGTTGCCAGAGTGCCTTGGGGTCCGGGACTGGGGAGCAGTACAGCGGAAGCTTGAAATTCAAAGCTGTCGCGAACAGATCCACAATCGGGGAACCCCACAAAGTCAGGACTTTGCTGGCTACTAGACGATCCAAAGACCACTCGGTACTCACTATCTGGGATGCCCTGCTCAGACTGTCGGCGAGCACATTCCTCTTGCCTGGAATGAAACGAGCTGATAGTGGAATCGAGTGGACTTCGGTCCATCTCAGTATCTCTACTGCAAGATGGGATAGCTGCTCTGAAAAGGTACCTCCCTGCTTGTTGATGTAAGCCACTACCGTGGTGTTGTCTCTCATCACCACCACGGAGTGACTCGCCAGGTACTGTCGGAACTGTTGAAGTGCCAGGAATACGGCCTTCATTTCTAGCAGATTTATGTGGAGGCACTTTTCTGATTCTGACCACAGGCCTGAGGTCCTGTGGTTCAGAATGTGGGGCCCCCACCCTTTCTTTGAGGCGTCCGAGAACAGCATCAAATCCGGGGGGAGGACGAAAAAATCCACTCCCTTTCGTTGGTTCTCGTCTGTCACCCACCACTGAAGGTCCGTCCGTTCTGCAGGACCCATAGGACCAAGACGTCCGGGGAATCGTGTCCTTGATTCCACCGGGACTTGAGTCGCCATTGCAGGGATCTCATCCTGAGGCGACGGTTTGGAACTAGACGGGCCAGGGAAGAAAGGTGACCGAGGAGACGTAACCACGATAGGGCTGGGAGTTATTTTCATCTAAGGAAAGGGTCTGCGACCCTTCTCAGCCTTGCTATCCTGTCGTCTGATGGGAAGGCTTTGAGGAGATTGGTGTCCAAGATCATGCCTAAATATACCAGTCGTTGAGTTGGAAGCAGAGAAGACTTCTCGAGATTTACCATGATCCCTAGATCTTGGCAAAGTCCCAGAAGCTTGTCTCGGTGTCGAAGAAGGGTCGACTCCGAGTCTGCCAGGATCAGCCAGTCGTCCAGATAACGGAGGAGACGGATGCCGATCCTGTGTGCCCACGAAGAAATCAGGGTGTACACTCTGGTAAATACCTGAGGTGCTGTGGAGAGACCGAAACACAGCACCTTGAACTGGTAGATCTTGTTGTCTATGCTGAATCTTAAGTACTTCCTTGAAGATGGATGGACTGGGATCTGGAAGTATGCGTCCTTCAGGTCCAGTGTACATTGTGGTCTCACTGCAAGTCTGACCGTGTCTGCCGTCTCCATGCTGAACGGGGTTTGTTTGACAAACCTGTTAAGAGCTGAGAGGTCGATGACTGGTATCCAGCCTCCAGACGCCTTCCTTACAAGAAAGTCGACTGAAGAAGCCTGGGGAACCGTCGACGACCTCCTGGAGAGCGCCCTTCTTTAACATGGTCTTGACTTCTGCCCGTAGGGCTTGCCCCCTTGCCGATCCCATGGCAAAGGAGCTCAACGACACTGGATCCGCTGTCAGGGGAGGTAGAGATGTTGTGAACGGGACGCGATATCCCTGACTGATTACGGAAATCGTCCAGGAATCGGCCCCGAGTTGCTGCCACCTGATCGCGCAACTTTGTAGGCATCCCCCCACTGGTGGACATGCAGGGGGACTGCCAATCCTAGCGTTTGCGGCCTCGGCCACTCCCTCTATGATTTTTCCCTCCCCTGGAGGACTTTTTGCCTTTCTTGTCTTTGACAGGAAAGGGCTTCGACACCTTTGCCGCCACTGCCGGTTTCGTCGTCTTGGACGGGCGAGGTTGTTAAGGTGCTGGAGGTTTATAGGGCTTTGATGAAAGAGCCCTATGTAGGAGAGAGTCCTGGTTGGACTTCCTCCACCTCTCAGCTGCCTGTTCCACGTCTTTAGGCTCAAACAAATTCCTCCCCAAGATGGAAGAATGTCTGAGCCTGCTGACCTCGACGGCTGGGACCTTCGTGTGGAACCTCTCTGCCACCGCATCACGTCGTTTCAGAATGGAATTGGCCAACAAGTTCGAGACTTGGTGGGCCAGAAACTCAATGGTGCGGGTGCCCAAAAGGAGGAAGGTCTCCAGGGCCTTCCTGGTGCTTTCCTTAGACAGGTCCTCGGATCGCAACAGGATGCCAAGAGACCCCAGCCAGACGTCCAGCCACGAAGTAGCCTGCATGGCACACTTCGCAACCTTTTCCTGACTTAGGATCTCTGTCGCCAAGAAAGACACTTGCCGGCTAGAGAGCCTCTCTAGAGGGACTCCCTTGGTAAGCTCTTCCACAGAGTGGTGTAAGGGAAGAGCTAAGCAAGACTCCTCCATGATCTCAAAGTACCTCCTCTGGTGGATACGAGGAGGAGGGAGGAGCTTGTTGCCAGCAGTGGAACGGCTGGAGGAGGCGAGCTCGGAGAGCTGGCCCTCAACCTTATCCCTGGCACTCTTCACCCCTTGGGACCAGGGTAAAGCCGCACTGGCCTTAGCGGGCTTCTGGGTGCCAAAGACTCGGTCCAGGACCGTGTCCTTCCCCTCTCGAAGAGGAATCTCAGGGTCCGGGAACCCGTTGAGATGCCTCATCAGGGTCAGAACCTGCCAGAAGGCATGCTCTGACTCCTGTGGCTCTCCTCCTGGAGAACTGGCAGCAAAGTCTCCCGTCCCCAAAGGCTCTTCTTGGGGGGACACATGGACGTTCTCTGCGGGTCTCGTTGGCTCTGGTTGAATCCTCGAGGATGAATTGGGGATGGTCTTAGAGTCCTTAGGTTCCCTCCTGGGAAGAATACAGGACTCCAACAACGAAGTCTGAGGGCTCTTCTCTGCCCCAACCCGGGACGATTCTCCTGCGCGAGGTGGAGTTTCTCCCTTTGGTGCGATGGGAGAACGCCTCCCCTCGGTAGACTCCCCTGAGGACGGAAATTCCTCGTCCACAGGAGAGGAAGAGAAAGTCTGGGGGGGAGGGAGCCTTCCTCAAGGATTTCCTGGGAGCCAGCTTGGCCCTGGGAGAAGTTACTACGACTTCTACTCCTCTCTTCCTCTTCAGTGGGGTCGGAGCTGCCATTGATTTGAGGCCCATCTCAGAGAAGGCAGGTTTGAAAGCCTGCATGACAGCTCTGACAAGGGACCCGAACCATAGCTGTTTACTGACAGCTGCGCTGTCAGAGACTCCCTCTGGAGGGAAGGGGATCGGGCGATCCTTCGGAGTAGAAACTACAACTGGGCCTGCCTGAAAAGAAAGGGAAGAAGAAGGTTGGTTCCTGGACCTATCCGAAGATTTCCCCTCCTCCTGCGAGCGCGCTGATCTGCGCTTGCGGGGGGAGGAACGTGAAGATGACGACCTGGAAGCTCTCGTTCCTGTAGCTTCACGCGGGGGCTCGTGCTATGAATCCCGATGGGAATCGCGCTGGGGTTCGCGCTGGCGCTCGCGCGATGGGATTTTCCCTGGTTGAAGGCAAGGGCGCGCGTGGGCGAGCACTGGCGTGCAGGAGAGCGATGGCGTACAGGCAAGCGATGGCGCGCAGGTGAGCGATGGCACGCAGGGCGCACAGGCGAGCGACTGCGCACAGGCGAGCGACTGCGCACAGGCGATCTATAGTGAGTGGGAAAGTGGGCGCGCTGGTGAGCGATGGCGCGCAGGTGAAGGAGCGCGCGGGCGCGCAGGTGATCGGTGGCGCGATCTGGCGACGGCAGAGGGTGCGCAGAAGGGTGTGCAAGCGCTAGCGCGCGCGGAGGTAATTGCTCGCTGGCGCATGGGCGCACAGGTTCTCGACAAGCTCTAGGAGGGCGTACAGCAGGGGCTGGAACAGGTGCGCGCGATGGCGCGCATGCGAGGGCTCACGAGCAGGCGAGGTCCGAAGGCGCGTAGGAGATTGCTGACGGGAAGGAGAAGAAAGAATCTTCCCTCCTGCGCCCAGACCCGGAGATCGTGGGCGTGCAGGCGAACGTTGGCGCGCAGGTGAACGCTGGCGCGCAGGTGAAGAGCGCTGGCGAGCTGGAGATCGTGGGCGTGCAGGAGATCATGGGCGCGTGTGGCGCGCATCAGGATGAGGGCGCGCAGTTGTGCGCTGGCAAAGAGAAGATCGCTGGCTTACAGGAGATCGCTGGCGCGCAGGTGAGCGCTGGTGCGCAGGTGAGCGCTGGCGCGCAAGTGAGCACTGGCGAGCAGGAGAGCGCTGGCGCGTAGACTCAGCAACAGGAGATCACTGGCGCGTTGTCCCTGGAACAGAATGTCTCTGAAGAGAGGTCTAAGGAACATCAGGCAAGCGCTTGCGCGCAATTGCGCATGGGCGCACAGGAGAACGATGGCGCGCAGGGGATACCTGGCACTTAAGGGACTTACTCACATTGTGAGAATGCCCCTTTTGCCCTGAAGGGACCGGTGCCCGTTGGATAACGGGGTGCTTGGGCGCCCACAGCGCGTCAGTGGCCAGGAACGGAGACAGCAGGTCAGTAGGTCTGGCAGATGAAGGAGATCGTGAACGATCAGCAGAGAGGTCCAGGGATGCAGCTGTATCGGTCGGTGCACAGCGAGGAGAATCCTCTGCGGGGGACTGCGAAGGCGAAGAACCGAAGAGGCGTCTCCTAACTCCCTTGTGGGGAGAAGGAAGGGGAACCTTACGTCTCATACGTCCTCTGGGGGCAGCAGGCAGACCATCATCAGTCCTCCGAAGAGGAGTCTCTGTTAGTGAACTCCCCCAAGGGGGAGAATCACCTGCAGGAGAGACCGTTGGACTTAGCTTCTCCCTCGAAGGATGTTCGGAGGGGGGAACTAAGCCTTCAGCTCCATCGGCAACCATAGCAGAGGTTTGACCTAACTCGTCGGAAGCCTCTACCACAACAACGTCGACGATAGACAGAGGGTCAACCTCTGCTACTGCCGGCAACTGTTTGACAGCAGCTTCCAACCTGATTATGTCAAACAGGGCTTCTTTGGAGGGCGAACCCTGAAGCCCCAAGGAAGCCCAAAGCTGCAACAAATCATTGTTAGAAACATTGTTATCAGAAATAACCTCCCCCGGGGGAGGAGGAGGAGCTGCCTCGCTATGGGAGGCAACTCCCTCTCCCGAACCCAGAGGTTGGTGAACGTAAGTACGGCCTACGCTACCACTCGACGGCCTCTCGGAAGAGAACAATCGAGTGGGAGCTTCGGAGGAGGTTTGGGCTACGGAAGAAGAGTCCTTGGGATTTTCTCTCTTCAAGGAAACCCCTGAAGGAGAAATATCCCGTTTGGACTTCTTCTTCCGGCGCCGGGAAAACCTCTCCCACTGGGAGGTAGACCACTCTCTACACTCACCACATACTTTATTTCTGTCACACCGTTGACCCCTACAAAAAGGACACAAGGTGTGAGGGTCCGTGCCGACCGCCGACATATAAGTCCCACAAGGGCGGTCAGGTAATCCGGGACACTTCCGCATGGTAGAGGCCAACTTCCAAACACACTGTATAAAAGAAAAAGCAAAAACAAAGATCAAAGGCTGTCAAAGTAAGCGAGGGTGGGAGCAGACATGTCTGATCGTCACTCGAGCCAAAAGCAAAGTGAGCTAATCACAGGTGTGTGAGGGGGAGAGGGGTAGCAAGCTACCCCTCCCTACCCCCTAGCTAGTAATCCCTCGTCAAAATTCTAATGGCTCGTCATTTCAGCTACGCCGAAAGTAATACCCATATTAAATAGCGTGGTTTGTATTTCAGTTACGGAACAAATAGAAAATAAAGCTCAACCACGGCAAAACGAATCCTGGATAGTCATTAAACAAAAATTGGGTTCTTTAAATTCAGGATTTTTTAATATCCTTTGAACTCCTAAAAAAGTCCAAACAACAGTCAGGATATTTTAGCAATATAAAACATACCATACTTATGTCATGGTCTGAAAGCATCATAAAAACTGTAAGAAAAATACTCACCTTCCTCTGGAAGATGAGGTGGTCCAGGTACGGAATTCCCAAGACGAACACACTCTATCCGTGAGCCCTCATCGAAGTTGGTAAACACATTGCCTTGAGCATTGCTAAAAAATACTCTGGGCTTCCATATTCCTGCCACAGAGGACTGTGATAGCACATTTAGGGACCTATCGTCTTTAAGATTGCGATACTTAAGCCTGGTATCTTTCCATCTTAGTTTAAGCTCCAATGTGGTCATAAAAGTAAGGTCCTCAGTTTCTATAGATGGAAAAGAAATTATATTGATATAGAATAGGATAGGTAGAGAGTTTGCGCCAGCGGGTGGCGGAGGAGGGATAGTCGTTCTGTAACCTGACGGTACATCTACCAAGGAGCATTTGGCTTCGTCACTCTGGTCTTTACAGTCAACCCTTAAGTCGCATCGCTGGTCAAGGTCAATGCAAGTGCCATCTTCACAAGTGAACTTCCCATTACCACAGATAGATATGGTTAGGTAAACTGTCTCGCCCTCAATCATGTCGCAAACCTCAGTACCCAGTGTCCAAGAGTGGGTTCCAAACGGGTACATTCCCTCAGAGGGGGGCTTCCACCAGGCCATTCCCTTCTCCTGTTCAGTGAAGGGAGAGTAATACTTCAGCTAAACACACCATAGTATTCAGTTTTTAGGCAATAACTGCAAATTTCTTTTAAAATGTATAACTGGGAAAATCATGAATTAAATAAAAAGGCAATAAAAGCATTACAAATAGGCCATTCTTTCTTAGTGTTCTAAAGATCACTTAAAAACCATCAACAAGAAATCTCAGCAAAAAATTATGTCAATTTATAATAAATTGAACTGTTGAATCCAATATAATTTAAAGCTTATGTCGAAATGGTCAAGTTAATGGTACGGGTTAGTTTAATAATAAAATTAAAAACATTAAGTCTAATACAGGTGCACGTGTGTGTGTGAGTGTGTGTGTGTATGTATGTATGTATGTATGTATGTATGTATGTATGTATGTATATATATATATATATATATATATATATATATATATATATATATATATATATACACACTGTATATATGCAGTAGAACCTCGGTATTTGAACGTCTTGAAGCTCGAATAAACCGGTTTTTGACCAAAAACTTCAAGTTAAATACGGCCCTGTTCTCAAACAAATATTCGGTACTCAACTAGTGCAAGCAAAAGCCTGGCAAGCCGAACACCATCAGTTACAACGCTTAACGGATGAAGGTGAACATATACTCTGCCTCATATTTTGTTTTACAGTGTGCTATATCTTAGTTTTGTATCCTTTTTTATTTATTTTGGTTCATTAGCTAGTAATAATAATAATAATAATAAACATGGGTCCAAAGAAGAAGAGTGAAATTGGTCAAGTAAAAAGGACAAATGAAAAGGAAATCATTGCAAAGCACAAAAATAGAAAGAGTATTTTGGATCTTGCTCTTAAATAATCTATGGCTAAGTCGATGATATTGACCACTTTGAAGAATAAAAAAATAATAAAGGGAGCTAATGATGCTAAAGAAGTGACTACTTTGACGAAGCAAAGGCTTCAGGTACTTGAAGTGGAGCTGTTACTTTTATAAATGAGAAACAGTTACGAGGTGATAGCATTAGCGAGGCATTTATTTGTGAAAAGGCCCTAGAAATATTTGCTAAGTGGGGGGAGGTTCAAGATATTGTTGAAAAACTCACCCTGATACCATAATCATCAATAGGGCAGTAAACCTTTTCAATGATAATGTTATGTCTCATTACCATAACATTCTGCAAAAAATGGCGAAAGCAACAACCACTGGATCAATTCCTAATAAAAGAAAACCCTGTCCAAAGAGACAGAAAAGGTAAAAAATCCAAACCTTAATTTTAGATGTTTTTATGGGTACGGATTCCCTCTCCCGGCAATAACTCCTCCTTTCCTCCCCATACCACCATCCACTTACGCTATCATATCGCAACCAAAAAGGAAAGTTTTCTAATGTTAGAATAACTTCTAATGTTTTTATTTTTATTGAGAGCCTTATGTGTTATTGTATTTATTGTTTGTGTAAAAAGTATGTAACTTCATCACTTTTTTATGCTAATATATCATGCTACTAGCAAATCAACTGGGGCTTGATATGCATTATTCACTTCTATAATATTTGCAATGTGAAATAATGATTTAGTATTCCAACAAAACAGTGTTCGGCCATCTTTTTGGAATGAGTTATGGTCAAATACCGAGGTATTACTATATACATATACTGTAAATACATACATAAAATAATATATGAATATATAAGTATACATACAGTATATACATAGAATGTATACAGTACTTACTTTTATGGACTGTATAGTCCACATCTTCCTGTTACTATCCCAGAATATATCAGAGTGAAAAAAACCAACCAAGGATGGGCGACCCCCTCTGTTCTCCCCTAGAATATACTGCAAATTGAAAGGAGAGCCAGGGCAAACAGCAGGTCCTTTCAGATATAATGTTGTAAGACGATCAAATTCACAAGGAACACAAAAAGCATAAGAATCAAGGCAAGCGATGTCTGACCACCTGGCAGGAAAACTTCCAGCAAGCATAACAAGGCAGTTCTCCACACTTCCCCCATTTGGTCCGTCTCCTCTCCATAAGCTTTGCCAAGGAAGAACTGAATTTGATTCCCAGTACCTCCAGACACCCTCTTCTGTTATGTCATTGGCACCCATCCACATGTAAGATGCTCCAACATTCCCAGAGCAATGCTGAGCTCGATATCTAGAGGTACTGAAAAGCCATGCGTTCTCTTCTTTATTGCGTGGCACAGCTAAAGCACCACCCAAAACCTGAAACATAAAATCATGATTACTTGCAAAACTCCTTTCAAGTCTACCAAAGATAAAAAGTTTTAATTCATATTAAATATTAAAACTATTTGCTATAAATCCAAGCATTAACAAACACTTAATCTAGTAGAGGAGGGTTCTAAAAAAAATCAGACAACCTTACTCAGCTTTTTACAAAAAAAAAAAAAAATATCAAACCTATGCATTTTCTGCACATATGTTATTTCATTCTGTGATCAACAGTATATTCATTCCAATTACTTTTTCTCTTGCCATATGCATCTATATTTCAAGAAGCAAGTTTACCACTAACTCCTTTCTTATTCTTTCAAGGAGATGGTCTTGGATTAAAAAAGGGATTTTGACGAAGGAAAAATCTATTTCTGGGGAGAGACCTGTGGCGCCCGGTGAAAAGAGTCCTTCTTATATATCTTTTCTGATAAAACCTTCCAATTATACCAGAGAAAGATAAAAGCATGGAATGCCGAGGTTACTACCCTCGCGCGAGCACCTTTTGGGTGTCGTGTATGAAGCAAAGGCGCGTGAAAACCACTATTCACAGGTTGTCTTCCATTTAGTTAATTCCTTCGTCAAAGGGATGGGCCGATACAAAGGTCCTAGCCAACCCCATCGCCACACCACCACGCCACGACGCGAGCGCCAACTGAACAACATCCTTCTGTAATGGTCATGACGGATTGGAAAGGAAAGGGTGGGATCGTGTAAAATAAAGGGGAAGGGTTTCACCGGGCGCCACAGGTCTCTCCCCAGAAATAGATTTTTCCTTCGTCAAAATCCTTTTTCTGGGTCGACCTGTGGCGCCCGGTGAAAATGTACCAGAGAATGCCTTCCAAGCCCAACAATAACAACTAATTAAATGAGGGGAGAGAAACAACACCATGTAAAGAAAATCATAAATAATTAAGGTAAACAAACATGATAACAGGGAAGCCTCCGAGTATCAGAGGAAACATGCTACAAAACTGACATGGCTAAGAATATCCCAACCCTATAACAACGGTAATCAATAATAGTTACAATCATAATAACCTAATATGTAATAAACTTAGGGCTAACGAACCACCAAGGAAGCGGCGTCGTGGTGCGAGTGGCGGGTAGGAGGGAGAAGAAAAGAGATGGATGAAAGGAAGAACAAAAGATCACTGGGGAGAGATAAGGCTCCCAGCTGCACCTGTTGGGTATTTAAGAGCCTGTAAGTTCATTAGATAGTGGCGTTTGAAGACCATAGGAGATTCCCAACCCGTGAACTTTATAAGGTCATCAAAGTCCATCTTCTAGAAATAATTGATGGAGGTAGCTACGGACCGGATAGCATGAGCATGGGGAAATGATCCCGGATTGGCTTGTTAAATGAAGTATAGGATCTATTGCCTAATACCACGTATGGAAATGGTACCTCCTTGTTCTCTGATAAACAAGGGGCCAGACGATCGGGTAGCAGTCGTGGCTAAAAAGGGTCCTGAGAGTGGTGACCGGACATAGAGAAGTATCTTGGAGAAGAGGAATAACCTTCCAAGGGGACCACCTATTTGGGGGTTAACGGCCGAATCATATTGGCGAATTGTCGAGTCCCTTTTGTCTGATTCGATGAAGAAATCGTTTTCCGGTTCAATGTTCGCGTCTCTACGAGCTGCCAACTTCCTGTAGTCTACAAAGTTAGGGTTTTGGCCATCCTTGAGTAATCTGACACAGTGAGTTTGGAATACTCGGGTCAGTTTGAGGAACGGGATCCGGATGGGACGGAGTTTCCACTCGAGGAGGAGAGGAAACCAACTGTTCTTGGGCAGTGAGGTGGTACTAAAGCCACTGCGCCCCGGAAGGAGCGCAGTCGGTGTAAAAGTTTTTAGAAGATTCACTGGGGGAGATAGGGAAATCTTCTTCTAATGGTTCCAATCCCGGGGTAATGCGTCCATGGCATAAGCCCGAGGGTCCAGGATTGGGGTCACATAACAAGGAAGTTTGTGATTGATCTGAGTTGTGAATAGATCTACCTGGATGCCTGGAACGAGCCTGAGTATCCACCGGAATGAAATTCTGACTCCAGGGGACTCGTCCTGGATAGTGAGCCCCCTCTCACATCCTGGCCTCCCGCTAGGTGAGGTGCTGACAGGAACCAGTTCTTTTCTGTTGCCCAGGCGAAGAAAGTGACCAGGATCTGAATCAGGTTGGGTGACTTGATCCTCCCCTGTTGCCGTAGTGTACCTCGTCTGTGCTGTCTGACACTACTCTGATGTGGGTCGACCTCGGAGGAGAGTCTCTCTTCAGGGTCAAGAACACTGCCATGGCTTCGAGAACATTGATATGAGACTGTTTCATGGCGAGTGACCAAGAACCTGAAACATCTGATGTTCGGAGTAATCCCCCCCATCCACTTAGAGACACGGCTGAATGGAATGTCACTTGTGGAGGTGGGAATTGTAGAGGAACCGCTTTGGAGAGGTTCTTTGGTTCGGACCATGGGCGTAGTCTCATTTTCCAGACAGAGGGGATCCTCGAGACCTTGTCTTCTTATAGGTACTGTAGCTCTCTTTCTCCAAAATCGATTGATGTCTTGAGTTTGGCTTTTATTAGGAGATCTGTTACTGAAGTGAATTGGAAAAGGCCGAGGATACTTTCTAGGCTCTTTGGACACCTGTTTGTGCTTGAGAAAATTCTTGATCTTGGAACCTATTCCTCTTACTTTTGGAAGGGAGAGACAACGTGTGCTTCGAAAGGTCCCACTGAATGGCTAACCATTCTAAGTGGCCTGATGGTCGCAGGCGAGACTTATGGAGATTGACCCGAAATCACAGGATGTCGAGCAATCGAAGTAATTCCTTCGTAGCTCTGTTGCCTTCTATGGCCGGCCGGGCCCAAATGAGCCAACCGGCCAGATAAGCAAAGATCTGTATCTCTTGGTTCCTGAGTTGTTCTAACACTGCCTCTCCCAGTTTCGTGAATATCCTGGGATCAATGTTGAGGCCGAAGGGCATGTCTTGAATACAAAGGCTTTCCTGCTTAGGTGGAAACCCAGATAAGAAGAGAAGTTTCGAGCTATAGGCGCAAGCTAATAGCGGTCGGTAAGATCGACAGAGGTGATGACGGTCCCACGGGGAAGTAAGGTCCGTACCTGAGAGATAGTCAACATCCGGAACTTGCCGCAGAGAATGAAAGAGTTTAGCTTGATAAGTTCAGGTCCACTCTCAATACCGACAAGCCTTTCTTCGGAAATGTGAACAGGCGGCTCGGAACTTCAGTGATCGATCCCGTTTGATTGCTTTTTCTGGAGTAACCTTGTGGTGTACTCTTTCAGGACGGGAGTGGATTTCTGGGAGAAGGTCACTGGCGGAGGAGGAGGACCTTGAAGCCATTTTCATCTCAAACCATTAGAGATTATGCTATGATCCCACAGACCGAAGGTCCAATGGTCACGAAAGTGGTAAAGTCTTCCCTCTACCGGGACCACCGCGTTGTGAGGGAGTGAATCTAGGTCCTTCCCTTCTCCGAGCCCCCTTTTTCCTAGATCCGCCTTGATGGTGGGACTGTCTTCTACTCCTGTAGCTTCCTCTCTGGTGTCCATGAAAGGAGCCTGAGGGTTTGGATCTAGGGCTGTATGCAGGCAAAACATCCCAACGGGGTTGGGCTGTGTACCTGGGGAATCAGTGAGGTAGACCACCTGATGATGGGGAGTCAGATACAAAGGCGTCGAACCAGAGGAAGGCTGTGATGACGAGTGGGAAACCGACTATCTATTCCTGTCTGATAGAGGTCTCAGACAGAACGTACTTCCCACAACTGACCCGATCAGACCAACAAACGTGGAGGTCAAACTGGAAGGGCAGAGCCTGGAATTATCGTACCCCCCAGGCTGACAACATCCTGGTCCAGACAGATCGGGCCTGCCCTTTAGGAAATAATACCGTTACCTTCGGTACCTTGTCTAAGCTAACCAAGGCAATCTCTTTCAATCGAACGAATCCGTTGAATGGGAATTCTAGTACCTGGGAGTAAAATCTAGGTCCCCCAGAGGGAGGACGTCTATGCCATCCAGATTTATGGTACCACCTATATCCGAGTTCCTGAACGGCACTGACTCACCACCATACCTTAGAGCTGCGTCATAGCCCCTTGGTTTTCCCCAGAATGTGTTGCTTTTAGCCGTCACAGTTTATGCAGGGTAACATGAACATCAGGATCCTTTAAGGGTCCTAGGTCGGTGACGTAGGTAATTGCAAAGCAGAAGGCTCAAAACTCATCCCCACCTACCTGCCCGTCCATGGGGTCGTCGTCCAACCTTAGAGAGGACACTCCGAGGAGATAGGGACCTCTAGATGGAGCATTCCTTCCCAACCTCGATACCCAAGGGCGGAGAGCCTCTCTTGCAGGCCAGAGAGATTCATCATCATCCTGATGGGAACCATGCAGGCGAACCTTCTGTAACAAAAAGGGGACATAAGTCTGGATGTTCCTTGAACTTTGGTTAGCGATCCTATTCACAGGCTGGGATCAGCTGTATAACTCTTAAAAAGCAATTTTAAAGAAAAGTCATTTAATGTACTATCTTCTGGGGTATAGTGCGACACTTGTATTCATGAAATGTGACACTGTTGGCGCATTCGCCACTGAGTGGAAATTTATTTCTATATGAACACTATGTTGTATGGATATTTATCCATATTTAGACCTAGTTAGAATTGACTATGCATAAATATAGGCATAATTAATTTATTTCTATTTGAACACTATGTTGTATGGATATTTAGCCATATTTAGACATAGTTAGGATTGAATATGCATAAATATAGGCATAATTAATTTAATTCTATTTGAACACGATGTTGTATGGATATTTATCCATATTTATACATAGTTAGAATTAAATATATGCATAAATATAGGCATAGTTACGTTCATATATTTTTTGTATTCCTGTTAAATCCTTTCCTTTACAGGTAAAACAAAAGATTGGCCACCCGTGGTCTGAGTGATCTCTGTCTGTACCGGAGCTCCGGTAACCTTCCCCGATACAAACAAAGGTCCATCATAGTGACAACGTGAACCAGAGGAAATCTAATATTAACCTCAATGCTGATCGCCTGTACGATATCCGGTTAAGCCGGAGAATCGATGAAAAGGATCGTAATGACGAAATTGTGATTATTCATGAAAAAGGGTTCATACCCTGATTCTGATCGTCTAATTGATCTCTGTTTGTACCGGAGAACCAGTGACAAAGGTCCGTCAACGTGAAAACGTGATCCTCATCGGTACGATAACATTCCCCAATACTGAATGTCTGTGCTATCTCCAGTGAAGCCGGAGATTCGATGAAAAAGGGACCGTAATAATGAAACTGTGAAATCCTCATCGGTATCACATTGTTAACTCCGGTTCTGGACGTCTGCTTGATCTCTGTTTGTATGGGAGATCCGGTAGCAAAGGCCTGTCACCGTGAGATCGTGACCGTCACCGGTACGATAACATTAACCTCAATGAATGTTTGTGTTATCTCTAGCGAAGCCGGAGATTCGATGAAAAAAGGGGCCGTAAAGGTGTAATTGAGATCAAACATGACAAAGGTTCGTGTGCAAAAGGCCTCAGCCGGAGTCTGAGTGCCGGATTTCACCGTTGCACTCCAAATATCTGACTAGTTCTCACCCAATGAGTATCCATTATAGCGGAGTATAACTCAAGGCGGAGCTAAGGGTGTCGATATAAAACGAACCCAATTAATGACTCATACACCAACGTTCCTACTAATAGTGTTAGCTATATTAACAGTAACCACATCAATAAAACGTGTATAACATTAAACGTACTATCATCAACTCTGATAATAAGAGGAGGCCTGAATAACTCGTGAACGTATAAAAACGGAGAACGGGAAATTCACCTCCCTTACTCGAGCTAATAAACGAGCACCCTATGCTCTCACTCTCAAGGTTACATAATAAAAGATTACATCACACAATAATATAAGGAAAGTAAAAAACTGATTGCTTTTATTTTTTATTTTTTCCTTTTTCTTTTTCTTTTTTAGTCATTGTAATAACCAAGAACGAAGAATAACGACAACGTAACCAATAAACAAGGATATAGTCTAAATCGAGCCTTCCTGAGGCGAGTACAAACTAACAGACTAAATCGCTAAACGTTTAAATCGCTATTCGCCCCATACCATTGTTGGCACTATAATATCCAACTGTTTGTATATTTGTAATTTACCTAATGTCTGTTAACGACAGAAGGATAAATAACTTAAAGCAATCTGCCGACCTCCGAGGGTCGGGGAAGCAGTGACATGCCCTTAAAATAAATATAAACACCAGCCTTAGCTAAAGGCAAGGCAAATATAAGATTTTTTCCTTTTTCTTGTTAAGTGTATGGGCGACCTCCGGTGAAGCCGGAGGATAATGAGATACCCTGAATAATTCAATTGTGGCTAATAATTCAATTGTGAAGATATAAAAGCCAAGCCGCAGCTAAAGGCTGAGGCTTAAATCATAGCAAAGCGTATTTACAATCTCCGGCCTCAGAAGAAAGGTCCTGAATAATTATTGTGAATAAAAACACAATTGTAATAACAATGGCTATTGTGGATATGGCCGTGGCCTGAGACCGCAGTAAGGGCCACCGGAGGGTCGTATCTAAACAATATGAAGCCCGTCCCATGCAGTAAACAATATATAAATATAACAATAGAACGAAAGTCATTGAGAATCCCTCAAGCCGGAGTAGAACTCAAGGCGGAGTGGAAAACGTTCATAAACTACTCCCAAGCCGTAACGGGGAGAGGACGAAACACGGACCAAAATAACGCTAACAATTGAAAAGTCACGAAAAATAAATAACTCGTAAGTTATCATCCACCCAGAGGGGGAGAGGTGAGGGAGGGAGAACCCGTTGAACGCACAAAACGGAAAACGGGAAATCCGCTCAACCACCGGAGCTAAGAAAGAAAATGAGAGAAAGGGGTAACTCGTGACTGCGAACAGAAAACGGGGACCCCAATCTCTCGCTCTCTTGGACACAAAAACAGGACTAAAAATCACACAACACTATTATAAACGTATAAAATAAAAATGTACATCCATATAACACTACAATCGAAGAATAGCATCTGCTAAAACTTAAAATAAATAGCACAGTCGAGTGACGAACGCCTCGGTGGGGCGGATACTAAACAAATACAAAGCTAGATCGCTATCTCGTTCGTAGGCTGGACTTGCTAGCAAAAAGTACCATGAGCATAAATACACAAAAAAAAAAAAAAAAAATAATAACGGTTCTAAAGGCATAAGGCCAGGACTTAACCAAGAACCTAAGTGACAGAGTACTAAACGGGCAGACAAAGATGAATTCCCAAACAAGTGAACAAACAATGGCCGCCATGAAAGGCCAGACGGGAATAATAAAACAGACTATACTGGATATAAAACAAAAGCCCGGTACAATAAAAAACTGTCAAAACAAACTATGGTACTTAACATTGGAATGTGTGAAGATGGAGCTTCGGACATGACAAAATAAATCCACGATTGACAAAAAAAGACCGAGAGCACCACAAACAAATTCAACACTTAAGATTCCAAAAGAAGGATGTTGTTCAGTTGGCGCTCGCGTCGTGGCGTGGTGGTGTGGCGATGGGGTTGGCTAGGACCTTTGTATCGGCCCATCCCTTTGACGAAGGAATTAACTAAATGGAAGACAACCTGTGAATAGTGGTTTTCACGCGCCTTTGCTTCATACACGACACCCAAAAGGTGCTCGCGCGAGGGTAGTAACCTCAGCATTCCATGCTTTTATCTTTCTCTGGTATAATTGGAAGGTTTTATCAGAAAAGATATATAAGAAGGACTCTTTTCACCGGGCGCCACAGGTCGACCCAGAAAAATAATTAAGTTTGGTGGTTTCATAGCTTTTGTCTCATGATTTTATTTGCCTTGGACTAGAGTTCTCTTGCTTGTGAGTACAGCAAGTAAAATTTTGAGCTGAATTGCAAGCTTTTCATTTTTCTCTCTAATGTTAATTCTAGAAGCTATCATCATTATACTAATTTCAGTTGAAATAGCATGGAGAGTATTCCTCCTTGTATGATGTGTAGCTTCTGCTGTAGTGACTAATTAATTTATCAGTAAGCATTCTGCATCTTTACTATACATTTTTGTGATCATGTTCATATAGAATTGTTGTTAACTCAGTGTTGATCTTGTTTTTGAGAGAGCTGTAACTTCATTATCGTTTTTTATTCTTTTACAAAAAAATGTTAAGCAAATTCATAGAGCAATGTAATTTAGACAGTCTCAATTTCTTGATATTCATGGAATGAAATACAATACATCCTGTATTGCATTGAAGGCCTTGCTCTTGCCTCCCAACAGCTTTAGATCTTATCATGAAGAGAAAATTTGCTTCATGAGGCACTTATCTAAGCTTACTTATTCCAGGCTTCAACCACCCAATAAATCTGAAATCTGGTGCCAATCTTAGGCCAAGGGAGATTGTACTGTACATTATGAATGAATATTCCGCTTCTCATTATGACTAGCTATGGTTATAGATACTCTGGGATTACGTTATAAACATGAAAGGCAATTTACAGTCTTGGGCATAAAAGGCAATTTACAGTCTTGAGACTAATATTGACTGTCTTATCACTATCATGGATATGCCAATCTTCATTTGTCCCATTCATTGCAATCCACACTTTAATGATACCAGTTCTGACAGTCTTATCACCATCAGGATAAAAGGATTTCTGTGTTGAATAAGGATTTCAATGGCCATCATTGGGAATGGCTGAATTATATCCCTCCAACTGATTGCTATGCCTAATGAGAACTTTTACCTTGATTCAGAGTCTAGATGTTAGCAAATTATAAACTGATCCCTTGCACAATACTGGTTACTTCAAGTAGCTAAAAAACACTTGGTCCTCCAACTACGAGTTTTAATCACATGATTTAGTAATCAATACACAATTGAAGCATGAAATGTTATCACTCTTCTGTAAAATGAACATTTTGTCAACTAATTGGTATGTAAATTCCTTCTTGGTTGTTGAACTATTGTGTTTTAACACAAGCATGGCTCAGTGATGATAGTCATTTTATTATCTTTGGATAAACAAGATATGATATGACATAGAATAATTGTATTCAGATCAGAGCTGAGGCTCAGGTAATTCATGCTTTACAAGAAAATAAATAGAATGTTTCTATAAAAAAAAAAACTATTGGGTAAAACGTATATGGTGATTTCTCCCAAATCAATGGTGGCCTCTTCTGGTTCCAACAGATGGCAGTGTCAATATCACCATCCAAGAGTTTAACATCAAAAAGAGTGATGAGAAACTCATCAGGTTTCAGTCATGATTTATGGAAGTTGAACTAATTAGTTTAGCTTTTGGATCCAATAAAATTAATAATCATGTACTCGACCTTACTCCGTAAGATGATTTATATCTAAATAGTATTTTTTTCTAATTTTTTTATACAAACTGCCAATAATATTGTTTCTCAATAATATGCTATTTTTGTAAGCTTGCTCAGTAGGGTTCATTTTGCACATAGTGCATTGGTAATGTAACTCACTCTATTAGCTTAATGTGGGAATTGGAGCTAAGGTCCAGATTAACGCTAACCACCTTCTGTACTTCCCATATCTACAGTCTATGAATGTTTGTCGGCATAACGTCCGATTGACTATGCAGAGGGTAACCATCTGTTGCACCCAAAAGTGGGTCAGCAGATGACAGAGAAAGTATAGTATGATCCTTATTGCATAGTCCAATGGCACCCAAAGATTACAAGGTCACATCTCCAATGTCAGCTTTGGTTAACTGCAACCGAACTACCTGGCCTGAAACACAGTCACCCAATTTGGAACCCAATAAAGAAGACACATCACTATCGATAGTCCCAGAAAACAAGTCATGAACTGACTAAATTACCTATCAATTTCCATACAGGTCACATGTATTTACACTATGTCAGCTTGAACTAATGGAAAAACAGGGGGAACAAACTGTGGGTGAAGAGATGAAATATGAATGGGTGGAGGAGTCCCCAACAGCTGAAAAGACATGAAGCTTAAGGATGCACTGCTAAGCCAAGGTTCTATAAGCTTCTTATAAGTACCATCCCTAACAATTCTTTCTTTCAACTTTAGAAAGGATGAAAAACCATTCTACAGAACCCTGCATGCTCATCACATCTATTACATCATTTGACAAAATCCTCACCTCTACAAAAAAAAAAAATACAAATTGCTAGTGGTTGTTATGAAGCATTACATGCTTATTGCAAAAGGGGAGCAAAGTACTTGAAATGGGATAAATCATTAAGATTGAGGAAAACCTCTCAGCTGATATATCCTAAATAATTAGGGGTAAATGCAAGAATATCGATGTTAAACAATACCATAAACCAAATCATAAGCTCTACATTAGATTTAATTCTACTACTGCAGACTCCAAGCAAAAGAAATAAAAGTCGTAACGAAAGCAGATGACAATACAAAGAAACCTACCAGTGATGGAGTGCAAACAATCAAATGCGTTATTTTAAAGCCTATTGAAAACTTGAATTTCTTTTTTTCAGTAAGCTGACTGCCAGATTAATTCAGTATAGCAAATTAATATGGTAAGATTCATTTAATATATACTGTATACAATATATATATATATATATATATATATATATATATATATATATATATATATATATATATATATATATACATACATTTAATTTATATATAATATAATTATATGCAGTACTGTATACAATATATATATATATATATATATATATATATATATATATATATATATATATATATATTTAAACTTCATTATGGAATCACTATACTGTAGTTAATATTAAATTGCGTAAAATAATAAAACAATCTTCAGAATCATTTGTGGAGTTATTAGACAAATCTATTCAAATAAGACATTTCAGCATGAATCACTTCTGACTTCCACAAAAACTAATGTTAACCTAAAGATTCAATTACAAGTAACTCACGTGGCAAATCTTCCGTGCCGACGTTAGGTCAAAGCGATCAGGGAAGAACGTAATCGTTCTGGTCTTTTCATTACAAAAGTCCTTACGAGCATACGTAATCCAACGGACGTCACCATGAATCTTCCAAGACTGGTTTGACCATGGTAGGGCATCGCCCTCCTCCAAGTACTTGCAGTTAGCCATCTATAACCATAAAACGTTATTAAGAAACTGTTAGAATACAGACTCTCCCATCAAATATTGAAGGTAAAATATGGGAAAAGTGTTTTCTGAAAGTAAATGTATTTTCATTAATCAATTATATTCGTCACAAATTGTACTACATTTACAAAAATGTGCAGTTATCTTCAATATTACAAAAATATTGTGAACTTACAATTTTAATTGAATCGTCTGCACAGGGTAAGACTAGAGACGGTACATATGGCAAAAATTCATAACCCCATATCCATTTCCCTACTAAACTACTAAAAATCTATATACTGTATCAATATAAATATGCTCCAAAAGCAAATGTATTTTTCGTTACGTTAATTCAAAAGGTGAAACAAAACAACTGATACACAATGTTACATATTTTGTAAACTTCATATACCTAAAAACTGGTAATTACCGGATGTAAAGTAAGTTCAATGGCATCAAAGGGAGTAGAAGAATTGAACATAAAATACTTTCTATGGAGCTCAAAGGGTTCAATGCATAAGAAACCCCCGGGTCTTACACAAGGTAAGGCAATCTATACAGACAGACAAACAGACCTTAATTTAATATTATCTAATTTCACTGACTACTTCATTTATATTTATGATTAACTTATAAGACCCTACAGTGACTGACATATAGAGTAAGGTCAATGAATCAAATCTTTATAACGGGGGTAATATTAGTACAATTTCCCTCTATTTTAGATGACAATTGCCAACTTTTTTTTACTTGTCAACCTGATTTGTTTTTTAATGCCTCTTGGTTATGATTGAAAAAGTTTTTACATTAATGTAACTTAATCTATTGGGAAAGTTCATTTCAAATTGTCTGAATGTAATTTCTTACTTTTTTCATACAAATGATAAAAATATCTGAGCGTAATTTCTTAATTTCTAATGTGAATGATAATAAACAACTGAACATAATTTCTTATATTTTATACAAATGATAAAAAATAACAAAGCTCCATTAAAAATGAATATCTCCAGTTGCATAATACTCACACAGTACTATAATTAAGAATTGGGTGTCCAAGTATTCCATAAAATATTGATCAGCAACTTAAAAGTTATAAAGAAATACCAAACATATTTGAAATTGGAGTTAGATCAATTGTTTTCTGTAAAAAATAATTTCCATTAAATTTTTTCCTTCTAATCCTGTGGTGGTTTTGGTTTTAAACAGTGGACTTGAATGTAATTTGGTATCTTTTACACTGTCATTAAATATAGTTTAATAGATATTTCATATATTTCACAACAGTTCCTTAACTAGATCATCACAAGGACTCTCCAAAATCAAACCAGTGTTCTCTAGTCTTGGGTAGTGCCATAGCCTCTGTACCATGGTCTTCCACTGTCTTGGGTTAGAGTTCTCTTGCTTGAGGGTACACTCAAGCACACTATTATATCTTATTTCTCTTCCTCTTGTTTTATTAAAGTTTTTATAGTTTATATAGGAGATATTTATTTTAATGTTTTACTGTTCTTAAAATATTCTATTTTCTTTTCCTCACTGGGCTATTTTCCCTGTTGGAGCCTCAGGGCTTATAGCATCCTGCTTTTCCAACTAGGGTTGTAGCTTAGCTAGTAACAATAATAATAATAATATGAGTACATGAACCAAAGGGAATTGCAAAATGGGTTAACTAATAGTGCAGGCAAATCTTTCCTGGTTCCTTACCATCTTCATGAGATCTTGGTCCAGACTCCTTGACCAGAAATTCAGATCTGTGATTTCCCCGCTGTAGCTTTGGTCCCTCTGAAAACCTCCTCCAAGAGAGTCCTGTTCTTGTCCTGGAAAATATCATGGTACTTTTAAATGTTTTGGCTTATGTTTGGTTGCCAAGTGGTTAGTAATTATAGTCCATTTCTTTTATCGAGGCAGATTTGCTCCGACTCGCAGCGGTGCCCTTTTAGCTCGGAAAAGTTTCCTGATCGCTGATTGGTTAGAATTATCTCGTCCAACCAATCGGCGATCAGGAAACTTTTCCAAGCTAAAAGGGCACCGCTACGAGTCGGTGCAAATCTGCATCGCTAAAAGAAATTGACTATAGTTGTTATCTTGCTGAGCAAAATGGAAATATTGAATTATTACAGATGATAAAATAAGATATTTTATCTTCCGTAAAGATGCTTGCTCCATTTGTGACCATCAAAGGCATTAAAAAAATATGCTTTAATTTACAAGAAATTTACACTATTTCAAACAACAATCTATTCATTCTTGAGGGAGATCACCTGGGGGATTTGCACAATTCATATTAGGCGAGACACTACACATTCTCAGTTATAAAATTAAAGACTATTTAGAAAAAGTAGATTTACTAGATCATGATCTCTATGTATAGTAAACACAAATAACAACCACTCTTATTCATGGTATCATTTACTCAAATTAACTTAAAAAATACTTCATTATGTACAATCAAGGGAAAATATACCCCTGCCCTATCATGCTTCTCTTCATAAATTTAGTAGTACAGTAAACAAATCTTTTCATTTTAGAATGCTTAGTTCCCCATACATCGTACATATTTTGTACAGCATATCTTAAGTATTACCAAGTCACTACAGGGGTATATAATAACCTTGAACATCTCTCTTAAATCTAGCCTTTCACACAAGTTCTTAAAAAATGTGTAATGGCTACCCAACTCATACTTTGCTTATAATTCGCAAGTCCAAAAACAGAAGGATGACCTGGTGAGCGCGAGTGGTAGGTGTCGGTAGGGTAACCCAACTGTATTCTCTAGGGCCTGTCACGGCCCTCCCCCTTTGATGAAGGGATTATCTAAATGGAAGACAGCCTGTGAATAGTGTTTTACAAACGCCCTTGTTAGATATACGACACCAACAAGGTGCTCGCGCGAGGGTTGTAACCTCTGCATTCCATGCTTTTAATTTTCTCTGGTATATTTGGAAGATTTATATCAGAAAAAGTACAAAGAAGGACTTTTTCACCGGCCGTCACAGGTCGACCCCGAAATAGATTTTTCCTTCGTCAAAATCCCTTAATTCCTTTGCCAATCCACAAAACATTTCTCTTGTTCAATACAGCATTAATCTGTAACATCGGAATTCTAAACAATACAATGTAATTAAAGTATTTATATGGATAGATGTATCTATTATTTCTGAGTAAATCATTGTACACTGAAGATACATAGTAAATCACAGGTATGTAAAATGACATAGTCATCCTGTGCATTTCAAAGAAATAGCACCCAAAAGAGATAAATTAAAGGTTAAAGGTGTCTGGTTTCAGTTCCAGTTCCATCAGAATAGATGCTCACCAGAACGTCAGCCGGGAAAGCCCAATCCCCCACTGTGGTGCCCTACCACAGCAGTAGCCTCCCCAGTAAACAGCTTAAACTCACGGCCCTGGGCGGGGATCGATCTCTTGCCACGCGAATGCGAGGCAAACACGTTACCACTGTACTAGCCAGAAGGCCTTATATTACAGCTGTATAAAAATATGCTACAATTTAATGTTAAGAATACCACATTAAACTCACACGTAAACATTGATTCTGCATTTAAGCTCAGTAGATTATCATTAAGAATTTACCAATATGTTTTATGCATTTCAGTTTAAAATATTTAGATCAATAAAATTAAAATTTCATCTTAGAAATGGCTTTAACACTCCAAACTTCAAATTCATGCAAAAACTTACCTATGATATAAACTCCATTTCCCAAAAGAGGACAAGTTTTTTATGGGAAATCTTACCTATGATATAAACTCCATTTCCCAAAAGAGGGAAAGTTTTTAATGGAGAAACTTACCTATGATATAAACTCCATTTCCCAAAAGAGGGAAAGTTTTTAATAGGAAATCTTACTTATGATATAAACCCTATTTCCCAAAAGAGGGAAAGATTTTAAAGGGGAAACTTACCTATGATATAAAATCCATTTCCCAAAAGAGGGAAAGTTTTTAATGGAGAAACTTACCTATGATACAAACTCCACTTCCCAAAAGAGAACAAGTTTTTAATGGGAAATCTTACCTATGATATAAACTCCATTTCCCAAAAGAGGGAAATCTTACCTTTGATATAGACTCCATTTCCCAAAAGAGAACAAGTTTTTAATGGGGAAACTTACCGATGATATAAACCCCGTTTCCCAGAAGAGGATAAGTTTTTAAAGGGAAAGTCCCATTTGCATCAAGCTCCCCATTCACGAAGATGGCCCACTCTCCTGTAGTGTAATTGTAACGGAAGCAGAAGAGGACCCAGGATCTCAGAGGGGTCTGGAAAACGCTCTCAGCCCAGATGCTGTGGAGCGCCACCTTGTAGCCAGTCATGCGGTGGTCTGGAAAACGAAACAATATCTGATCAAATCAAATTCTAGTACAAGAACCAAAATCTGATAAAAAATGGTAAAAAACCAAAGTCTGATAAAACAAAATATGATAAAAAACAAATTCTGGTAAAAGAAACAAAATCTGATAAAAAAAAATACTGGTAAAACAAACAAAATTAGATAAAAAAAAATACTTGTAAAAGAAGCAAAATCTGATTAAAAAAATATTGGTAAAAGAAGCAAAATCTGATAACAAAAATACTGGTAAAAGAAGCAAAATCTGATGAAAAAAATACTGACAGAAGAAGCAAAATCTGATAAAAAAAAATACTGGTATAAGAAACAAAATCTGATCAAGAATACTGGTAAAAGAAGCAAAATCTGGTAAAAACTAATTCTGGTATGGAACAAAATATGGTAAAAAAAAATTCTGGTAAAAGAAACAAAATATGGTAAAAGACAAATTCTGGTAACATAAACAGAATACTATAGAATTACAATAATATGGTAAAAGACAAAACCTGGTAAAAGAAACAAATTAATGATGATTACCAGGTCATGCTTCTAGAAAACCTCAAATCAATCAATCAATCACTTCACAGAAACCTAGAGTTTTATGTAATTGTGATCATGCTATGTTTTAGAGACCCTTTTCTATAATGAAAAATACCTATTTTGTAATAACATCAACACATCTTACTTTAAATTCTATTCCTTGTCGTATACATTTTTTTACATGAATATTCACACTATATTACACACTTTTAATATATCAAAATGTTAGTTACAGTGAATGAATGATCATTAACCCTTTTACCCCCAGGCTATTTGGAAATTTCCAACCCTTAACCTCCAAGGGGTTATTTTTTTCCTAGCACATTTTGCAGTATATTTTTTTTTTTAAATTGCTTTAACAGCCTTACTTTTTGTCATAGAGAGGTCAGGTTGGTCTCATTCTCTTGGAAAATGCCTGAATTTTCTCAAAAAATTATCAAAAATATGAAAAAAAAAAAAATTTATAGCATTTTTTTGCAAGGACGTACCGGTACATCCATGGGGGTAAAGGGATGGCTTTTGTGAAACGTACCAGTACGTCCTTTGGGGGTAAAAGGGTTAATTAGTATAGATTTATCAGCAGTCCCTCTCTTGTACAGTAAGAATATGGACGTAGGCTTCTGTGCTAAGATGGTAATAAAAAAAACTAAAAACCTGATTGAACTAATAAAGAAAAGAAACAATGATAAGTGAAATAGCTCTAGAGAATAATTCATTATACAATAGAAAATGTTCAGTGAAATCATTCTAGTTCCATAGCCTCTGTACCATGGTCTTTCGCTGTTTTGGATTATGGTTCTCTTGCTTGAGGGTACACTCGGGCACAATATTCTATTTCATTTCTCTTCATCTTGCTTTTTCTAAGATTCTATAGATTATATATTAAAGATCTGTTTTAATGTTGTTACTGTTCATACAATATTTTATATTGTTCATTATTTCTCTTGTAGTTTATTAACTCATTTCCTTTCCTCACTGAGC
>NC_090765.1:34370834-34405834 GCF_036898095.1 Palaemon carinicauda
ATACAGTTAGTATAGCGTATATATATATATATATATATATATATATATATATATATATATATATATATATATATATATATATATGTGTGTGTGTGTGTGTGTGTGTGTATATATATAGATGTATATATACGGTTAGTACATATACAATATATAGATAGATAGATAGATAAGTGTATATATATATATATATATATATATATATATATATATATATGTATGTATGTATATATATGTATATATATATATATATATATATATATATATATAATACATGCGTGCATGTGTGTGTATCTTGCTCCTAGCCGTCACACTTTACTTGACATACAGTCAAGTACACAGAATCCTTCATAAACATTACATAAGCAAACAATAAAATAAAAAATGAAAAAATAAACAAAGCTCCCTCACCCATCCTCAGCTCGTTGTCCTTCTCCTCAGAAACGGCGTAGGACATCAGAGTGGATTCCTCCCTGAACCGGTTCAAACGGATCCTGTAGCAGACGGTGAAGTCCCTGAGCTCTGGGAAGGGCGTCAGCAGCCTGGCGAAGCTGGTGTTGGAAGGAACGCCCTTCTCCTGGAGCGTCAACACCCGGACTTCTCCGGGTTTGGGGTCGGGAGCTTCGTCAGGCGGTGTTGGTGTTGAGGTGGGGAGGATTTCGCCATCTGAAAATATAAATAAAAAGGTTGTTTGTTATTATTATTATTATTATTATTATTAGAGGACAATTCTAGATGAGTAATGAAAGAAAGTGATTCATGTACTTGTTAAGGTTTACATACATCACGGAAAATGACGAATCAAAACATTGTTTGTTATTATTATTATTATTATTATTATTATTATTATTATTATTATTATTATACCAAAAATGACGAATACAACAAAAAGTGAAATAGATAAAAACAGTAAAAACGAGTAAATGAAAACACAAATAAATAAACAAATAAATATAAAAAGAAACAACGTAAGTGATCCGAATTTTTTTCTTCGCTATAATCTGTAAATCACCATTGTTAGGCCTACTTTTGCTCGAGACAACATTTTAAGTAGGAAACAGTTGTAAAATAATTCAATAGCATTTCTATCAAGTTCACGAATTAGTCACACAAACCCACGTACAAACCACAGATACACACACACACACACACACACACACACATATATATATATATATATATATATATATATATATATATATACATATATATAATCTTTGTGTATGTCTGTGACTAATTCACGAACTTACAACGTGTTGAATTATATATATACATATATATATATATATATATATATATATATATATATATATATATATATATATATATATATATTGAGCTGTGGCACCCTAGCAGTACCAGCCAAACTCGGCTGAATCCCTCGTCAGGCTGGAAGGAGCGGAGAGTAAAAGTCCCCTTTTTTCCATTTTAAGTCGGCTAATCCCCAAAATTGGGGGAACCTTGGTAAATAGAGAGAAAGAGATATTGCTCCAGACAACAGGTGAGTAGGAAACAGTTCTTAAATAATTCAATAGCTTTTCTATCAAGTTTGTGAATTAGTCACACAATGAATGAATGATTTGAAGGTCATTGACGCCGGTATCGTTTATTATAAATAAAGATTAAAAGAATATTCAATTAAAACTAGAAAAGTAAATATGTTATAAAAGTTGAATAGCACTAAGAAGACCTGCTTCCGATATAAATTTAAAAATGCCACTAGCATTGTACGACACATCATGTCCAAGGATCTGACGTACAATGCTAGTGACAAACACAGACAATTCTTTTTCCAAAAAATTTTCATATATACAACCAAAAAAAAAATATGGATAATTTCTGACTTACGAACTCTGTTATTAAAATGACTGAACCTCCCATTTATGTTATAAAGAATCAAAATCTTACAGATCTCTAAATACAACTCTTTCATTATATGGTAACTTCAGAAAATTATTCACATTGAATACAACCATATTTGTCCTGGCTCTAATCTATCCATGACTTTCAAGAGGGTATCGAATTTTAAGGATTAACAGTAATTTCATAATTCATTTCAGCATCAATAAATATATAAAAAAGAATTATAATTCGACATTTCGCTGACGATCATAATAAAAATGCACAAACGACCTAATAAGATATTTACTGCAAATTGAATGTGAAATTTCTATAATTTTCACAGGAAACTAGATTAAAATTATGTCCTATTAAATTTTACAGATTTTATTAAGTAATTCAGTTTCAGGAAAATTCGATATAATTAAAAAGATCCAAGTTCGATATAATTTGGAAGATTTTGATATATTTTGAAATATCAAATTAGGTATAATTCAAAAGAACAGATTCGAGATCATTTGAAAGATCAAATTCGATATAATTTGAGATAAAAATCGAATTAAATAAAGATCAAACTTGAGATAATTTAAAAGATCAAGTTCGATATAATTTGAAAGATTTTTACATATTTTGAAAGATTTTGATATATTTTGAAAGATTTTGATATATTTTGAAAGATCAAATTCGATATAATCTGAAAGATCAAATTCGATATAATCTGAAAGATCAAATTCGATATAATCTGAAAGATCAAATTCGATACAATCTGAAAGATAAAATTCCATATGAATTGAAAGATCAAATTCGATATAATATCAAAGATCAAATTCCACATATATCTCCTGCTTCATATTTTACCAATGGATACTGAAACATCATTTACCTTCAGTTACTTGAGCTACGACGAATGAAACCTCCACAAGGATACAGAAGACCAAGAATTTCAGCAACCCTGGCTTCATGATTCTCCCCTGAAGTCTAACACTGAACTAACGAAAGTATCTTTCAGAGATTCTTTACTTTACTACTCGACAATCGTTCTTCCATTTAACCCCAATATCCAGGTTAAAGGTTTATTTTAACCGGGCTATTCTTCTATAGCTCTCCCATCCGTTATTCATATTCTAATCAGAAAAGAAAACTGAATTTTGGGATATTAAAGCAAATTGGTCTTGCTTCAAGGAGCCCAGTGGATCACAAATGGCTGGACATTTGGCTACGCCCTAAATTGTAGGAAATGGAAACGATAAAAATGTCTTAATGGCATTTCAATTATGGGATAGAAAAAGATAAGAAAAATTCATTGAACGAAAATGATGTCCACATCGACTCAAATGTTCCTTATCTTATTGAGCGATAGTTTTATACAATTTACCTTCGGCAGCAGAATTTCACGTCTTTGAAACGATATTTCTAATTTTAGAAGTATGATTTTTTTCATTCTTTTTTTTTTTTTTTTGGCAAGCGATAACCCAAATTGGAAAAGCGGAAAGAGGAAAACCACACAGTCTAAAAGTCCCAACAGGAAAAACAAACTAACATAAAAATACATACAAGTATATGTGTGTGATACAGCCACATACATCCATGCGATAATTGGAATGGAGGGTGACAAGTTAAACTAGTAGGTTCTTCAAAATCTTGTATAATGAAGATAAATGGACATTAATGTGACAGCAGCGGGAAGCAGGTCCATGCTTGTCGATCCAGTAACCACTGAACAACAAGTGTCTACTATATGCACATGGCGGAAAGAAAAGCAGTGTTGACACATACAATTACATTGTTGCCACGATGCATAATGAAAAATTGGTCTTACAGTTTGTGTAATGGGAAAAGATAAATGGAAATAAATATCATTCTTCTACAAAATAATAATAAAGCAAATGTACATTAATGTTCATAAACTACGTAATGTAAATAATATACAGCATAACATTAGATATCTATACAGTATAGAATCTTCCCCTATATAATAAATTTTAGAATTTTTTTTTTTTTTTTTTTGCAAGCGATAACCCAAATTGGGAAAGCAGAAAACCACACAGTCTAAAAGTTCCAACAGGAAAACCAAACCAGCATAAAAATAAATTCAACTTTAGAATCTTCCCCTATATAATAAATTTCAGAAGTATGATTTTTTGCCTTCTATTTTTTTCCAAGCGATATCCCAAATTGGAAAAGCGGAATGCGGAAAACCACAGTCTAAAAGTTCCAACGGGAAAACCAAACCAGCATAAAAATTCATATAAATATAGAATTTTCCCTCATATAATAAATTTTAGAAGTATGATTTTTTTTTTTTTTTTTTTTTTTTTTTTTTTTTTTTTTTTGCAGAATGAGAAGTTTGGAAAGTTTACATTCCTAGCCTTTATTTTCGTTGCTTCTCCGCTTTATTAGTTAATGATCTTATCATTATTATTATTATTACTTGCTAAGCTACAACCCTGGTTGGAAAAGCAGGATGCTATAAGCCCAGGGGCTCCAACAGGGAAAATAGCTCAGTGAGGAAAGGAAACGAGGAAAATAAAATATTTTAAGAAGAGCAACAATATTAAAATAAATATCACTTTATAAACTATAAAAACTTTAAGAAAACAAGTGGAAGAGATATAAGATATAAGATAGAACAGTGTGCCCGAGTGTACCCTCAAGCAAGAGAACTCTAACCCAAGACAGTGGAAGACCATGGTACAGAGGCTATGGCACTACCCATGATTAGAGAACAATGGTTTGATTTTGGAGTGTCCTTCTCCTAGAGGAGCTGCTTACCATAGCTAAAGAGTCTCTTCTACCCTTACAAAGAGAAAAGTGGCCACTGAAGAATTACAGTGCAGTAAGAAGAATTGTTTGGTAATCTCAGTATTGTCAGATGTATGAGGACAGAGGAGAATATGTAACGAATAGGCCAGACTATTCGGTGTGTGAATATGTAGGCAAAGGGAGAATGAACCGTAATCAGAGAGAAGGATCCAATGTAGTACTGTCTGGCCAGTCAAGACCCCATAACTCTCTAGTGGCAGTATCTCAACGGGTGGCTGGTGCCCTGGCCAGCCTACTACCTACTTAATACTGAATGTTTCCATTCCAGGTCTCATTGTATAGAATCTTATATTCGGTAAGAGTTTTCATAATCATTTCAATTTATTTTAATAAGTGAATCATTAAAGAAATCAAAGAAGCAACTTTCTTTAATTTCTCCAGAATGGTCAACTGGGTATTCAAAAGAAGTTTCTCAAGGGGATTTCTTCAAAACCTATCAGGATTGTTTTAAATAATAGGCAATAGTATCAAAATCGAGATAATTTGAAAGATAAAATTCGAGATAATTTGAAAGATAAACTTCGAGATCATTTGAAAGATAAAATTCCAGATAATTTGAAAGATAAAATTCGAGATAATTTGAATGATCAAATTCGAAATAATTTGGAAGATAAAATTCGAAATAATTTGAAAGATAAAGTTCGAGATAATTTGAAAGATCAAATTCGAGATAATTTGAAAGATAGAGTTCGAGATAATTTGAAAGATAAAATTCGAGATAATTTGGAAGATAAAATTCGAGATAATTTGAAAGGTAACATTCCATATAAATTGAAAGATTAACTAGTACCGAAACCTTCGTTAAATTTCATATATATCTGAAATTTCGGAAATTAAATCATTTTATTCTTGGTGCACTGTTGAAAACTTAAAATATTTTCAAAAAAATTCTTCTAGATAATCTTTAAAACAATGACTTACAAATGATATTTCAAAGCAGTGAGGTAATGTACTTGAAATGTCAGATTCATACAGAGGACTGGTCCTCAAGCCATGGCTAACATCCACACTCCAGCACTCAAAAAAAAAAAAAAAAAAAAAACTACAACTAAAACTTCTAATAATTTATGGATATAATGAAACAATATCAAACAGATTTTGTAGATTTGAGAACAAAGCCCTCGGAAAAATATTGGGAGTTAAATGGCAGGACAGGATTAGAAACGCAACTATAAGAGAGATTACCAAAGTGCCATATTATGTGGATGAGATCATGGTGAGGGGTAGATGGAGATGGTTTGGGTATGCTCTTCGCACTCCCCAAGAAAGATTAGTTCACCAAACCTTCAACTGGGCTCCAAAAGGCACTAGAAGAGTTGGAAGACCCAGGCCTATGTGGCTGAAGACTATGAAACGTGAAGTAGGAGATGGTGAATAGAGAAATATTGGGTGAAATCTAACCGAGGCCCTTTGCGTCAATAGGCGTAGGAGGAGAGGATGATAATGAAAAATGATAACTAGCTAGGGATAATATCAGTGTTATGTAATTTCCACATATTAATATATATGATGTATCGTTAACGGATGTTTAGTGATAGTCCGTTACTAGTCGGTCAGAAGACAAGTACTTTATATTATCTCGCCGATAAGCGATATCGAAATAAGGAGCTAAGCTCACGATAAGAGTGTGATGATATGACAACCATTAACGTAAACAGTCGATTTCTGATTAATCCACTGATAAAATCCCGATCATTGTTGCCATATAGTCAATTTCAAATTGAAACTCAACCATGCATTTGATGTCTTAGATTTCCTCCTTTCAACATAATTCTATCATTGGTTTTAAAATTCATTTCTTAAATTTATAAAAAAATAAAAAGGGCACATGTGCTAAAACTGTATAATTACCTTTAATGTTACTTACTATGCTACGTCGCTTTTAAATTCAATTAGAATAACATCAAATAAATTATTACTGCAGTAATGGCGTCTTTAAACAACGAAACTTTAGAACACTACCTAATAATATCCATAATTATTATTATTATTACTACTAGCCAAGCTACAACCCTAGTTGGAAAAACAAGATGCTATATGCCCAAGGGTTCCATCAGGGAAAAATAGCCCAGTGAGGAAAAGAAATAAGGAAATAAATAAATGATGAGAACAAATTAACAATAGATCATTCTAAAAACAGTGACAAAGTCAAAACAGATATATCATAAATAAACTATAAAAAGACCTATGTCAGCCTGTTCAACATAAAAACATTTGCTTCAACTTTGAACTTTTGAAGTTCTACTGATTCAACTACCCGATTAGGAAGATTATTCCACAACTTGGTCACAGCTGGAATAAAACTTCTGAAATACTGTGTAGTATTGAGCCTCATGATAGAGAAAGCCTGACTATTTGAATTAACTGCCTGCCTAGTATTACGAACAGGATGGAATTGACCAGGAAGATCATCTGTTAAAATGATGATGTCTTAAAGAGAATCACCAGCTGTGAATTATAACCAACAACATTTGAAAAAGTGAAACTAAGAATGCACAGCTTGTCAAACTTAGAATCATCAGCTGAGAGAGAGAGAGAGAGAGAGAGAGAGAGAGAGAGAGAGAGAATTTAAATTTTTCCTTTTTTATTGCTTCTAATTTCTTGAGAGAGAGAGAGAGAGAGAGAGAGAGAGAGAGAGAGAGAGAGAGAAATTTAAATTTTCCTTTTGTATTTCTTTTAATTCCAAACCATATTGGTTTTAATCTGTATCATATCAGCTTTGCTAAAGATGTTCAGGGACTGTTGGGAATCAAAATTTTCCTCCAGGGCAGTTTTTGAAACGGCAACTAGAATTTTGAAGCTTCAGCAAAGACCTAGATGTTTTTTTTTTGTAGCATTTGCATAAATTTGGGGTTAAAATGTCTTTAATTTTCCAATTTTTTTTATTTATTTTAATTTCTTTTAATTCTCGTTTAGAGATGCCTTATTGAAAAAAGCCTAATGGGAAGAGTAACAAAATTCATCTTTCCACACACACACACACACACACACACACACACATATATATATATATATATATATATATATATATATATATATATATATATATATATATATATATATATATATATATATATACAGTTCACCATGCTAGTGACATTCATTCCCTTTCACTGTTATGTCAGTAACACTCCACTAGGTGCTGCTCTACCATGATACAGTACCAATTACTAATACAACGGGTTACAGGTAAGCTACTGTATTTACAAGCTGACTAAAAAAATTTTGAAGCAACAAGTATTTACACTTGCAACTTGAAAATATATAATTTAACAGACCAATGCGAATATTTTTTTCCCTGATAAACACTTCAAAATAAAAATATACTGAGAGAGAGAGAGAGAGAGAGAGAGAGAGAGAGAGAGAGAGAGAGAGAGACTCCAAAATTTGTTATGAACGTATCTTATATCAGCTTTACTAAATGTGGTAACATTACCGGATATTACAATGTACAGTACGATTACTTGGATAAGAGAACGGAAAACGTGACACCGATATTTTGAAGATGTAACGTTATTCTTAGACATACAGAAACGGTGTGTGTGTAGTAGTAGTAGTAGTAGTAGTAGTAGTAGTAGTAGTAGTAGTAGTAGTAGTAGTAGTAGTAGTAGTAGTAAACGTTACACCGATATTTTGGAGATGTAATGTTATTCTTAGACATACAGAAATGGTGTGTGTGTGTGTGCGATGAACCTTGAAAAAAAAACAATCCGGATGACTTAAAGAACAAAATCTTACAGTAACAAATAATAAAAAAATAACATGCTAAAATGCCTGTCTTCAAAATAGTTACAATATATGGAATTAACATCACTATTTCCACATACATATGTCAGTGTTTTACCTATAAGTATTGAAGACTTTCTTTTTAAAGAATAGGTCGAATATTTGTCTTTGTATACATCAGATTTACTTTTCCAATTAATGCTAAAAATATTTTCCCTGTTGAAGCCGTTGGGCTTAAAGCCTGTTGCTTTTCCAACTAGGGGTGTAGCTTAGTAAGTAGTAGTAGTAGTAGTAGTAGTAGTAGTAGTAGTAGTAGTAGTAGTAGTAGTAGTAGTAGTAGTATACAAACAGATTTTCCCCGTTGAAGCCCTTGGGCTTAAAGCATCTTGCTTTTCCAACTAGGGTTGTACCTTAGTAAGTAGTAGTAGTAGTAATAATAATAATAATAATAATAATAATAATAATAATAATAATAATAATAATAATAATAATAATAATACCCATTAAAACAATCCAAACTCTTTACATTCTTCTGTGTTTCTAACTTTATATACTTTATTTATGTAACTTAATTCATTTACATAATTAAACCCTTTTTTTTATGAAAATTAACTAAAAATCGAATTCTTCCCTATTTTGGTTTTATTAACTTGGAAAACATAAAAACGAGTATACGCTTATAATATGATGTAGTTAATACTTGCAACGTGGAAGTGTATAGGAGAAAAGTTTGATCGTTACTGATAGGTCCAAATTTATGAAAAGGAGTACTGTATTAATTTATCAATTTAGTCACGCTTGCTTTATTTGTTCTTTAAATATGTGAAAAATATAGATTAATTCTATTTGATTTACCTCTAAATCATCACCATCTCCTCCTACACCAATTAATGCAAAGGGTCTCGGTTAGATTGCGCCAGCCATCTCTATCTTGAACTCTTCAATATATATTTTTAAATTCATTATTTCCTACTTCCATCTCCTCCTACACCTATTGACGCAACGGGGCCTTGGTTAGATTTCGCCAGTCATCTCTACCTTGAGCTTTAAAATCAATATTTTTCCATTCATTATCTCCTACTTCACGCTTCATAGCCCTCACCCATGTAGGCCTAGGTCTTCCAACTCTTCTAGTGTCTTGTGGAGCCCAGTTGAAAGTTTGAACTAATCTCTCTTGGGGAGTGCGAAGAGCACGCCCAATCCACATATGGCACTCGAGTAATCTCTCTTATAGTTTCATTTCTAGTCTAGTCAAAATACTTAGGATATTTGAAAGAAGGACAGTATTCAAACGAAAATGCCATAGAAAACTCAAGTTAGAGATCCTTAAGTTTGTCTTCACAAATTTTTCAGTTCCCAAAAACAATTGATATAACATTTCAATCTTAATCATTAAGTCGTTATGTCTGAAATTGATCAATATAAATATCAACTTGATTTCCTAATTAACATAAGACAAAATAATGATTAATAGTGGATTTATAAACTAGAAATGCCTGAAAGTGTTAAATTTAAGTTAAACCATATTCAGTTTATGAAATATTCATTGATATTTAACATTCTCTCTCTCTCTCTCTCTCTCTCTCTCTCTCTCTCTCTCTCTCTCTCTCTCTCTCTCTCTCTCTCTCTCATATATATATATATATATATATATATATATATATATATATATATACATATATATATATATATATATATAGTATATATATATATATATATATATATATATATATATTTTATATACTGTATATATACACACACACACACATATATATATATATATATATATATATATATATATATACCTTAAACTGACGCGAGTGGAAGGACATATCTGAGGACTTTGTTCTGTAGTGGAATAGCAAAGGCTAATGATGATGATGATGGGTCGCGAGCACTAATTACGCTTTCAGAGAGAGAGAGAGAGAGGAGAGAGAGAGAGAGAGAGAGAGAGAGAGAGAGAGAGAGAGAGAGAGAGAGAGAGAATGAAGGATTTGAGATTCTCTGGCATCCTGACATAGGTTATTGACGCCGATACCGTTTATTATAAACAACGAATAAAAGAATATCTAATCAAAACCATGATAGCAAATATGTCATTATAAAAGTTAAATAGCTCTCAGAAGACCTGCTTCTGAAATAAATATAAAAATGCCGCTAGCATTGTACGACACATCTTGTCCAAGAATCTTGGCAAGGATGAACCTGCCATCCTCACCTCGAGCCTCAAATAGATATCTATTTCTTTCTGCGCTATAAATGGGGCATTCAGTCAACAAATGCCTCACTTTCACGGGTAGAGAGAGAGAGAGAGAGAGAGAGAGAGAGAGAGAGAGAGAGAGAGAGAGAGAGAGAGAGAGAGAGAGAGAGAGAGAGAGAATTATTTTGAGTGAGTGACGCGCAGACCAGTTAAGCAACACGTATAGGTAATGTAAATTACCAGGCGGAAGTGAATATCATAATTCAAATCGTCAAATTTCATGGAGATTTCAAATGTTTATTTTAATAATAAAAGATAAATAAAGAATAAAAAATTAATGGAGGCAATCTACGTAGTTCGTTTATTTATCTTTTTATGTAAATGGGAGATTGATTGATTGATTTGAAGTTTTATGACATCCTGACATCTATGGTCATTAGAGTCGTGAAAATGGGAGAAAATTGAGACAATATCAGCAAATGGCAACTTTGTCGCTCATAATAAAAATGACGGATGTGGAGTTAAACGGGATCACTTCACACTTTCATTACGTTTAGTGATAACCAGTCGGGACGTCTAAGGCGATTTCCTAAACTTAAGTCTTATCGAAGAGTTTCTTTACGTTGCTATTCCAATTTGCAAGAAGTTCATTCCTTACCGAATTCTTTGCCAAAAGTTCATCCCTTTGGATTGAATTCCTTGCCTGAAGTTCATCCCTTTGGACTGAATTCCTTACCAGTTCATCCTTTTTGATAGAATCCCTTGCCTGAAGTTCATCCCTTTGGACTGAATTCCTTGCCAGATGTTCATCCCTTTGGACTGAATTCCTTGGCAGAAGTTCATCCCTTTGGACTGAATTCCTTGTCTGAAGTTCATCCCTTTGGACTGAATTCCTTGCCAGAAGTTCACCCCTTTGGGCACTATTCCTTGCAAACATGAAGTCAAATCTGCTCCTGATTCTGATTTTGACTTTCTGCTGGAACCAGAGGACAAGGTCCTACACCCACGACACCAACAGGACGAGGTTCAAGAACAAATTGCACGAGTTCGCGAAGTGCGCCAGTGGTGCTTCCAGGAGCAAGCCTCTGGAAGTCATCAAATGCCTCGAGCATATGAAGCTGGAATCAGACCTTTACTGGAATGTGATGGTCAAGAACGACCAAGCCCATCTCGATATGGAAGAATCTGATTTCGTCGCCGCTATAAAGGTTTTCCAGGAGATAAATGCTATCCTGGAATCGAAGCACATTGACGAAGACCTCAACTGGAACCAAGTGAAACAAATCATCAAATCAGAGACGAGCTCAAGCGGAGATGGTCCCTATGAAGGTAGTGGTAGCTACTCAAGGGATTACACGTACCATTATGACGACGATGAAGGTAGTGGTGACTACCCGGACCAGGAGGGAAGTGGACGCCGTCCAAAGGGGATACTGGAGAATTTAGATGTATTCATCGAAGACTGGAACACACTGCTCACCATGTATAAAGGAGGACACCATACTGAAGGTAATGTAGACATAAACTTACTCTGAAAAACCTCCAACATTCTTTACTATGAAAACATAGTTAGTTTTCCAGATTTTGCTATTGTTAGTTTCACCATCGTGATGTTTTCTCATATCATTGCACGAAATCCTACATCTAAGTCACAAATCGACGCACATACCAACTAATTATTTTAATTTTATCGCTGCGCTATTGTGTTAACAGTAAAATTAATTCTTCTGTTATCAGATCTGACTCAGATGCTAAAATCTTTGTCATCTCGACAATTTCTGTTAACAGTGTTGTATAATTTATTTGCAAATATTCAATTTAACATCATATTATGTATATTCTTCACTGATCTTTGCCAAATATTTGTGATAACGGGAAACAAACAGGTCTGTGCCCAATATTTATGATAAAGGGGAACAAATGGGTCTTTGCCGAATATTTGAGATAACTGGGAACAAACGAGTCTCTGCCAACTTTAAGTGATAACGGGGAACAAACAGGTCTTTGCCTAAGATTTGTGAAAACGGGGAATAAACTGGTCTTTGCAGAATAATTGTGCTAACAGGGAACAAACAGGTCTTTGCTGATCATTTGAAATAGCGGGGAACAAGAAAGTCTTTGCTGAATACTTGTGATAACAGGGAACAAACAGGTCTTTGATGAATATTTGTGATAACGGGGAAAAAATGGGCCTTTTCTGAATATTTATGATAACGGGGACCAAACAGGTCTTTGCTGAATATTTGTGAAATAACAGGGAACAAAAGGGTCTGTGCCAAATATTTGTGATAACGGAAAACAAACGGGTCTTTGTTGAATATTTGTGATAACAGGGAACAAAAAGGTCTGTGCCGAATATTTGTGATAACGGGGAACAAATGGGCCTTTTCTGAATATTTATGATAACGGGGACCAAACAGGTCTTTGCTGAATATTTGTGAGATAACAGGGAACAAAAGGGTCTATGCCAAAATTTGTGATAACGGAGAACAAACAGTTCTTTGATGAATAATTGTGATAAAGAGCAACAAACGGGTCTTTGCTGATTATTTGAGACAGCGGGTAACAAACGGATCTTTGCTGAATATGTGTGATAACGGGGAACAAACAGGTCTTTGCCTAATAAGTGTGATAATGGGGAACAAACGGGTCTTTGATGAATATTTGTGACAACGAGGAACTAAAGGGTCTTTGCTGATTATTTGAGACTGCGGGGAACAAACGGGTCTTTGCTCAATATTTGTGATAGATTTTTATAATGCTCACGCCTGTAGTAAATATGCTTGCTCAGGAGTTTATAAACATCAGACTATTATCCTTATAACATGCATAATAGTAGTACAGCCTCTATGGAACTTCACTTCTCTACCTTGCACTAGAAAACATGATTTTTTCACTATCCTAACATAACCTATAATTCATACTGGCAATAGAAAGATTAGAAAGATTCCACACGCAAATACATTCATATAGACAGTATATTTACTACATGAAAATATAGACACCCATTGCTCATAAAAGCACATATAAAAGGCAAACATAGAAACGAGGCATGCAAAGACACGGGGGGGGGGGGGGGGCAAACACACGCATGCATAATGCATGCAGGCTTACAGTTTTGGCTCATTATCAATATTACGATGAGACTTGCAATTTTATTTGGAAAAGCAGGACACTAAAAGCCAAAAGGCCCTAATAGTGAAAATAGTCCAGTGTAATAAATACAGAAATTATAGTTAGCCGAACACTATCTTGGCGTCCATTCGCGTCTGTTTACTGTCTTTCTATGCTAGTCCAAACCAGCAAATTTTCTTAGTTCGTCAATCCATTGTCTTCTCTTCCTTCCCCTGCTTCTTTCGCATTCTCTAGGGACCCATTCTGTTATGTGTAGTGAGGTTATATATATATATATATATATATATATATATATGCATACTCTCCGATATATATATATATATATATATATATACAGTGTATATATATATATATATTATACATTTATATATACGTATACGTATACGTATACATACATATACTGTATAAAGCACACATACCTAAAACATACATCATCATTATCAGCTATAACTAGTCCACTGCAGGACAAAGGCCTCAAACATATCTTTCCACTCACATCTTTATAGAAAATTAGGTTGTTAAAACAAATACACAAAAATACTATAAATCCATATAACGAACCCAATAAGCAATGAAAGCAGTGTACTTATACAGTAAGTTCACCTATTTCTATCCCCCCCACCCCACCCCCGATCTTAACTTTCATGCATCAATGAGAGAAATTTTCAAGAGAGCTTTCGAACATCAACATACTCACAAACACGTCGAGTTTGTGTTCCCTCAAAGCGGCCCAAATGAAGATGAAAATGTCAGGGACGCGACAGCGATCCAACTAATGAAGTTTGAATGAGAGCTCGAACATTACGTCAGTCTCCCCTTCATTGCCGTTTTCATTATTTGCAGAGCGCTCGCCAGCGCACCAATCCTGGGGGGTTTATTCTCTTCAATTCTTAAGTTGCCTTACTTGAAATACTGGAGAAATGTTCAGGGTAAAAGATTTAATCATTCTTTATGAAATGCTTTCTTTTTTCCTTGCAAACTCTAAAATTATTGGCATAATAATGTACCAGACAGAAGCAAGGTTTGGCGGGTTTTTCGATCTACCCTATATCGTGTAGAACAAGTGTTAGGTATATATATATATATATATATATATATATATGAGAGAGAGAGAGAGAGAGAGAGAGAGAGAGAGAGAGAGAGAGAGAGGGTGGGGGCTGGCGGAATCTGAGGCCCTTTTCGACGATAGGAGTAGATGATATATATATATATATATAGGCCTATATATATATATATATATATATATACATATATATATATATATGTATATATATATATGTATGTGTGTGTGTGTGTGTATATTTGGTTACGCTCGCCCTCCTGAGAGAGGGTACCCACAGAGGAATGGAGGCGGAGGTGGGAAGGACTGTATCTATCTAAATATCTATCCGTAATTTTTGACGGGTTGTATACACAAGTTTATAAGAATTTTACAATATAAATGCATACATCCCCCGAAAATGAAACAGTACGTACTAAGAACAGGACAATGAATCATAGTCAACTACGCTACGACATATATCTAACTTGGAAAGGTTACAAAGCGCAATCAAAATGAAACCAGTCCTTTGGTAGTATGAATAGAACATAAGTAAATTGAATCTAACTTCTACAATCGATAGTGACGAAAAAAAAAAAAAAAAACACGAAACGAAACCACAATTGTTTTGTAATCTTATCGGATCTTAATACGAGTATGAACTTCTGTAATTACAGATATCAAGAGAAAAAAAAAAAAGAAAAAAAAATGAAGGCCAGAGTTTAGATGTTTTAAAGGCGCTCATGAATGGCAGGGGCAAGGGACAGTGACATTGCCCTACAGACAGACCATATCTACATATGATTAGCGCTCAAACCTCCTCTCCACCCTAGTTATTACCAACGAGGGCCAGGCAATGGCTGGTAATAGCTCAGCAGATAGACCTATGGTCTCCCCCAAACCCCCCATCCTTAGCTCACAAAGATGGCGAGGTTGCAGCGACCAAAGGAACTAACGAGTTTGAGTGGGACTCGAACGCCAGTCTGGCATTCACCAGTCAGGGACGTTACCATATCGGCCACAACTACCATAATAACAAAATAACCGCGTAGACAGTTAAATATTTTCTCGCTAATAATTGGACTACAGTAGTTTCTAAACATTACATAACTTATAATACAGGAATGTAATCGCATAGATGGATGGAATATAAAATGAATGTATTAGATTGAGGCATAGGCCGATGGGATGGGCAAACTACTGCCCTTAAATTTCCAGAACTGAAAGAAAATTGGTGAGGCCCAACACCCAAGAAAGTGATAGATTAGCGCATATTGAAAGGTTCTAAAAATCTCAGTAAGTAATGAGAGATATACTAAACATCTCACTGAAGGAAAATCAAGCTATTTTTCCTAATACAAATGGCGTTATGGAGGTTTAAAGGTTACTCATGAATGGCAAAGGCAAGGTAGTAGGTTGGCCTGGGCACCAACCGCCCGTTGGGATACTACCGCTAGAGAGTTATGGGGTCCTTTGACTGGCCAGACAATACTACATAGGACCCTTCTCTCTGGTTACGGTTCTTACCCTTTTCCTACACAGGCACCGAATAGTCTGGCCTATTCTTTACAGATTCTCCTCTGTCCTCATACACCTTACAACACTGAGATTGCCAAACAATTCTTCACCCAAAGGGTTAACTACTGCACTGTAATTGTTCAGTGGCTACTTTCCTCTTGGTAAGGGTAGAAGAGACTCTTCAGCTATGGTAAGCAGCTCTTCTAGGAGAAGGACACTCCAAAATCAAACCATTGTTCTCTAGTCTTGGGTAGTGCCATAACATCTGTACCATGGTCTTCCACTGTTTTGGGTTAGAGTTCTCTTGCTTGAGGGTACACTCGGGCACACTTTTATCTAGTTTCTCTTCCTCTTTTCTTGTTAAAGTTTTTATAGGAAATATTTATTTTGATGTTGTTACTATACTTGAAATATTTTATTTTTCTTTATTTCCTTTCCTCACTTGGCTATTTTCCCTGTTGGGGCCCCTGGGCTTATAGCATCCTGCTTCTCCAACTAGGGTAGTAGCTTAGCATTTAATAATAATAATAATAATAATAACAGGGCAATGCCAAATAGACTGACCATATATACAGATGATAAGCGACCTAGCACCCGTATCATCAAGCTAGGACCAAGGAGGGCCTGGCAATAATGGGTGCTGACGACTCGGCAGGTAAACCTGTGGGTTCCCCTAACGCCAACTCGTCTCCCTAGCTCACAAGGATGGTGAGGTTGCTGACACCACAATTAACTAGAGTTAGAGAAGTGTCTCGAACTCTCCGTTCAAGAGATTGGCAGGCAGGGATGTTTCCAATAGGCTACCACAAGACATTTAAACTGGAGAGACCTGTAGGCTACCACAAGACATTTAACTTAAGAAAAGACCTGTAGGTTACCACAAGACATTTAAACTGGAGAGACCTGTAGGCTACCACAAGACATTTAAACTGGAGAGACCTGTAGGCTACCACAAGACATTTAACTTAAGAAAAGACCTGTAGGTTTCCACAAGACATTTAAACTGGAGAGACCTGTAGGCTACCACAAGACATTTAAACTGAAGAAAAGACCTGTAGGCTACCCCAAGACATTTAACTTCAGAAAAGACTTGTAGGCTACCACACGACAGTTAAACTGAAGAAAAGACCTGTAGGCTACCACAAGACATTTAACTGAAGAAAAGACCTGTAGGTTACCACAAGACATTTAAACTTATGGAAAGACTTGTAGGTTACCACAAGACAGCTAAACTTAAGAAAAGACCTGTAGGCTACCACAAGACATTTAACTGAAGAAAAGACCTGTAGGTTACCACAAGACATTTAAACTTATGGAAAGACTTGTAGGTTACCACAAGACAGCTAAACTTAAGAAAAGACCTGTAGGCTACCACAAGACATTTAAACTGGAGAGACCTGTAGGCTACCACTAGACATTTAACTTAAGAAAAGACCTGTAGGCTACCACAAGATATTTAAACTGAAGAAAAGACCTGTAGGCTACCCCAAGACATTTAACTTAAGAAAAGACTTGTAGGCTACCACAAGACAATTAAACTTAAAAAAAAACCTGTAGGCTACCCCAAGACATTTAACTTAAGAAAAGACTTGTAGGCTACCACAAGACAATTAAACTTAAGAAAAGAATTGTAGGCTACCACAAGACAGTTAAACTTAAGAAAAGACCTGTAGGCTACCACAAGACATTTAACTTAAGAAAAGACCTGTAGGCTACCACAAGACATTTAACTTAAGAAAAGACCTGTAGGCTACCACAAGACATTTAAACTGAAGAAAAGACCTGTAGGCTACCACAAGCCATTTAAACTGAAGAAAAGACCTGTAGGCTACCCCAAGACATTTAACTTAAGAAAAGACCTGTAGGCTACCACAAGACAATTAAACTTAAGAAAAGACTTGTAGGCTACCACAAGACAGTTAAACTTAAGAAAAGACCTGTAGGCTACCCCCAAGACATTTAACTTAAGAAAAGACTTGTAGGCTACCACAAGACAGTTAAACTTAAGAAAAGACCTGTAGGCTACCCCAAGACATTTAACTTAAGAAAAGACTTGTAGGCTACCACAAGACAGTTAAACTTAAGAAAAGACCTGTAGGCTACCCCAAGACATTTAACTTAAGAAAAGACCTGTAGGCTACCCCAAGACATTTAACTTAAGAAAAGACCTGTAGGCTACCCCAAGACATTTAACTTAAGAAAAGACCTGTAGGCTACCCCAAGATATTTAACTTAAAAAAAGACCTGTAGGCTACCACAAGACAATTAAACTTAAGAAAAGACTTGTAGGCTACCACAAGACAGTTAAACTTAAGAAAAGACCTGTAGGCTACCCCAAGACATTTAACTTAAGAAAAGACTTGTAGGCTACCACAAGACAATTAAACTTAAGAAAAGACTTGTAGGCTACCACAAGACAGTTAAACTTAAGACAAGACCTGTAGGCTACCACAAGACATTTAAACTGAAGAAGAGACCTGTAGGCTACCACAAGACAATTAACTTAGGAAAAGACCTGTAGGCTACCACAAGACATTTAAACTGGAGAGACCTGTAGGCTACCACAAGACATTTAACTTAAGAAAAGACTTGTAGGCTACCACAAGACAGTTAAACTTAAGAAAAGACCTGTAGGCTACCCCAAGACATTTAACTTAAGAAAAGACTTGTAGGCTACCACAAGACAATTAAACTTAAGAAAAGACTTGTAGGCTACCACAAGACAGTTAAACTTAAGACAAGACCTGTAGGCTACCACAAGACATTTAAACTGAAGAAGAGACCTGTAGGCTACCACAAGACAATTAACTGAAGAAAAGACCTGTAGGCTACCACAAGACATTTAAACTGGAGAGACCTGTAGGCTACCACAAGACATTTAACTTAAGAAAAGACTTGTAGGCTACCACAAGACAGTTAAACTTAAGAAAAGACCTGTAGGCTACCCCAAGACATTTAACTTAAGAAAAGACTTGTAGGCTACCACAAGACAATTAAACTTAAGAAAAGACTTGTAGGCTACCACAAGACAGTTAAACTTAAGACAAGACCTGAAGGCTACCACAAGACATTTAAACTGAAGAAAAGACCTGTAGGCTACCACAAGACATTTAAACTGGAGAGACCTGTAGGCTACCCCAAGACATTTAACTTAGAAAAGACTTGTAGGCTACCACAAGACAGTTAAACTTAAGAAAAAACCTGTAGGCTACCACAAGACATTTAAACTGGAGAGACCTGTAGGCTACCACAAGACATTTAACTTAAGAAAAGACTTGTAGGCTACCACAAGACAGTTAAACTTAAGAAAAGACCTGTAGGCTACCCCAAGACATTTAACTTAAGAAAAGACTTGTAGGCTACCACAAGACAGTTAAACTTAAGAAAAGACCTGTAGGCTACCACAAGACATTTAAACTGGAGAGACCTGTAGGCTACCACAAGACATTTAACTTAAGAAAAGACCTGTAGGCTACCACAAGACATTTAAACTGAAGAAAAGACCTGTAGGCTACCACAAGCCATTTAAACTGAAGAAAAGACCTGTAGGCTACCCCAAGACATTTAACTTAAGAAAAGACCTGTAGGCTACCACAAGACAATTAAACTTAAGAAAAGACTTGTAGGCTACCACAAGACAGTTAAACTTAAGAAAAGGCCTGTAGGCTACCACAAGACATTTAACTTAAGAAAAGACTTGTTGGCTACCACAAGACAATTAAACTTAAGAAAAGACTTGTAGGCTACCACAAGACAGTTAAACTTAAGACAAGACATGTAGGCTACCCCAAGACATTTAACTTAAGAAAAGACCTGTAGGCTACCACAAGACAATTAAACTTAAGAAAAGACTTGTAGGCTACCACAAGACAGTTAAACTTAAGAAAAGACCTGTAGGCTACCACAAGACATTTAACTTAAGAAAAGACTTGTAGGCTACCACAAGACAATTAAACTTAAGAAAAGAATTGTAGGCTACCACAAGACAGTTAAACTTAAGACAAGACCTGTAGGCTACCCCAAGACATTTAACTTAAGAAAAGACTTGTAGGCTACCACAAGACAATTAAACTTAAGAAAAGACTTGTAGGCTACCACAAGACAGTTAAACTTAAGACAAGACCTGTAGGCTACCACAAGACATTTAAACTGAAGAAGAGACCTGTAGGCTACCACAAGACAATTAACTGAAGAAAAGACCTGTAGGCTACCACAAGACATTTAAACTGGAGAGACCTGTAGGCTACCACAAGACATTTAACTTAAGAAAAGACCTGTAGGCTACCCCAAGACATTTAACTTAAGAAAAGACTTGTAGGCTACCACAAGACAGTTAAACTTAAGAAAAGACTTGTAGGCTACCACAAGACAATTAAACTTAAGAAAAGACTTGTAGGCTACCACAAGACATTTAACTTAAGAAAAGACCTGTAGGCTACCACAAGACATTTAAACTGAAGAAAAGACCTGTAGGCTACCACAAGCCATTTAAACTGAAGAAAAGACCTGTAGGCTACCACAAGCCATTTAAACTGAAGAAAAGACCTGTAGGCTACCACAAGCCATTTAAACTGAAGAAAAGACCTGTAGGCTACCACAAGACATTTAAACTGAAGAAAAGACCTGTAGGCTACCACAAGCCATTTAAACTGAAGAAAAGACCTGTAGGCTACCCCAAGACATTTAACTTAAGAAAAGACTTGTAGGCTACCACAAGACAATTAAACTTAAGAAAAGACCTGTAGGCTACCACAAGACATTTAAACTGAAGAAAAGACCTGTAGGCTACCACAAGACATTTAAACTGAAGAAAAGACCTGTAGGCTACCCCAAGACATTTAACTTCAGAAAAGACTTGTAGGCTACCACACGACAGTTAAACTGAAGAAAAGACCTGTAGGCTACCACAAGACATTTAACTGAAGAAAAGACCTGTAGGTTACCACAAGACATTTAAACTTATGGAAAGACTTGTAGGTTACCACAAGACAGCTAAACTAAAGAAAAGACCTGTAGGCTACCACAAGACATTTAACTGAAGAAAAGACCTGTAGGTTACCACAAGACATTTAAACTTATGGAAAACCTTGTAGGTTACCACAAGACAGCTAAACTTAAGAAAAGACCTGTAGGCTACCGCAAGACATTTAAACTGGAGAGACCTGTAGGCTACCACAAGACATTTAACTTAAGAAAAGACCTGTAGGCTACCACAAGATATTTAAACTGAAGAAAAGACCTGTAGGCAACCCCAAGACATTTAACTTAAGAAAAGACTTGTAGGCTACCACAAGACAATTAAACTTAAGAAAAAACCTGTAGGCTACCACAAGACATTTAAACTGGAGAGACCTGTAGGCTACCACAAGACATTTAACTTAAGAAAAGACTTGTAGGCTACCACAAGACAATTAAACTTAAGAAAAGAATTGTAGGCTACCACAAGACAGTTAAACTTAAGAAAAGACCTGTAGGCTACCACAAGACATTTAAACTGGAGAGACCTGTAGGCTACCACAAGACATTTAACTTAAGAAAAGACCTGTAGGCTACCACAAGACATTTAAACTGAAGAAAAGACCTGTAGGCTACCACAAGCCATTTAAACTGAAGAAAAGACCTGTAGGCTACCCCAAGACATTTAACTTAAGAAAAGACCTGTAGGCTACCACAAGACAATTAAACTTAAGAAAAGACTTGTAGGCTACCACAAGACAGTTAAACTTAAGAAAAGACCTGTAGGCTACCCCAAGACATTTAACTTAAGAAAAGACTTGTAGGCTACCACAAGACAATTAAACTTAAGAAAAGACTTGTAGGCTACCACAAGACAGTTAAACTTAAGACAAGACCTGTAGGCTACCACAAGACATTTAAACTGAAGAAGAGACCTGTAGGCTACCACAAGACAATTAACTGAAGAAAAGACCTGTAGGCTACCACAAGACATTTAAACTGGAGAGACCTGTAGGCTACCACAAGACATTTAACTTAAGAAAAGACTTGTAGGCTACCACAAGACAGTTAAACTTAAGAAAAGACCTGTAGGCTACCCCAAGACATTTAACTTAAGAAAAGACCTGTAGGCTACCCCAAGACATTTAACTTAAGAAAAGACTTGTAGGCTACCACAAGACAATTAAACTTAAGAAAAGACTTGTAGGCTACCACAAGACAGTTAAACTTAAGACAAGACCTGTAGGCTACCACAAGACATTTAAACTGAAGAAGAGACCTGTAGGCTACCACAAGACAATTAACTGAAGAAAAGACCTGTAGGCTACCACAAGACATTTAAACTGGAGAGACCTGTAGGCTACCACAAGACATTTAACTTAAGAAAAGACTTGTAGGCTACCACAAGACAGTTAAACTTAAGAAAAAACCTGTAGGCTACCACAAGACATTTAAACTGGAGAGACCTGTAGGCTACCACAAGACATTTAACTTAAGAAAAGACCTGTAGGCTACCACAAGACAATTAAACTTAAGAAAAGAATTGTAGGCTACCACAAGACAATTAAACTTAAGAAAAGACCTGTAGGCTACCACAAGACATTTAAACTGGAGAGACCTGTAGGCTACCACAAGACATTTAACTTAAGAAAAGACCTGTAGGCTACCACAAGACATTTAAACTGAAGAAAAGACCTGTAGGCTACCACAAGCAATTTAAACTGAAGAAAAGACCTGTAGGCTACCCCAAGACATTTAACTTAAGAAAAGACCTGTAGGCTACCACAAGACAATTAAACTTAAGAAAAGACTTGTAGGCTACCACAAGACAGTTAAACTTAAGAAAAGACCTGTAGGCTACCCCAAGACATTTAACTTAAGAAAAGACTTGTAGGCTACCACAAGACAATTAAACTTAAGAAAAGACTTGTAGGCTACCACAAGACAGTTAAACTTAAGACAAGACCTGTAGGCTACCACAAGACATTTAAACTAAGAAAGACCTGTAGGCTACCACAAGACAATTAACTGAAGAAAAGACCTGTAGGCTACCACAAGACATTTAAACTGGAGAAAAGACCTGTAGGCTACCACAAGACATTTAACTTAAGAAAAGACCTGTAGGCTACCACAAGACATTTAACTTAAGAAAAGACTTGTAGGCTACCACAAGACAGTTAAACTTACGAAAAGACCTGTAGGCTACCACAAGACAATTAAACTTAAGAAAAGACTTGTAGGCTACCACAAGACAGTTAAACTTAAGAAAAGACCTGTAGGCTACCACAAGACATTTAAACTGGAGAAAAGACCTATAGGCTACCACAAGACATTTAAACTTAAGAAAAGACCTGTAGGCTACCACAAGACATTTAAACTGAAGAAAAGACCTGTAGGCTACCACAAGCCATTTAAACTGAAGAAAAGACCTGTAGGCTACCACAAGCCATTTAAACTGAAGAAAAGACCTGTAGGCTACCACAAGCCATTTAAACTGAAGAAAAGACCTGTAGGCTACCACAAGATATTTAAACTGAAGAAAAGACCTGTAGGCTACCACAAGACATTTAAACTGAAGAAAAGACCTGTAGGCTACCACAAGACATTTAACTTAAGAAAAGACCTGTAGGCTACCACAAGACAATTAAACTTAAGAAAAGACCTGTAGGCTACCACAAGACATTTAAACTGAAGAAAAGACCTGTAGGCTACCACAAGACATTTAAACAGAAGAAAAGACCTGTAGGCTACCACAAGACATTTAAACTGAAGAAAAGACCTGTAGGCTACCACAAGCCATTTAAACTGAAGAAAAGACCTGTAGGCTACCACAAGACATTTAAACTGAAGAAAAGACCTGTAGGCTACCACAAGACATTTAAACTGAAGAAAAGACCTGTAGGCTACCACAAGCCATTTAAACTGAAGAAAAGACCTGTAGGCTACCACAAGACATTTAAACTGAAGAAAAGACCTGTAGGCTACCACAAGCCATTTAAACTGAAGAAAAGACTGTAGGCTACCACAAGACATTTAAACTGAAGAAAAGACCTGTAGGCTACCACAAGCCATTTAAACTGAAGAAAAGACCTGTAGGCTACCCCAAGACATTTAACTTAAGAAAAGACTTGTAGGCTACCACAAGACAATTAAACTTAAGAAAAGACCTGTAGGCTACCACAAGACATTAAACTGAAGAAAAGACCTGTAGGCTACCACAAGACATTTAAACTGAAGAAGAGACCTGTAGCTACCACAAGACAATTACTGAAGAAAAGACCTGTAGGCTACCACAAGACAATTAACTGAAGAAAAGACCTGTAGGCTACCACAAGATATTTAAACTGAAGAAAAGACCTGTAGGCTACCACAAGACAATTAAACTGAAGAAAAGACCTGTAGGCTACCACAAGAATTTAAACTGAAGAAAGACCTGTAGGCTACCACAAGACAATTAAACTGAAGAAAAGACCTGTAGGCTACCACAAGACATTTAAACTGAAGAAAAGACCTGTAGGCTACCACAAGACAATTAACTGAAGAAAAGACCTGTAGGCTACCACAAGACATTTAAACTGGAGAAAAGACCTGTAGGCTACCACAAGACATTTAACTTAAGAAAAGACCTGTAGGCTACCACAAGACATTTAACTTAAGAAAAGACTTGTAGGCTACCACAAGACAATTAAACTTAAGAAAAGACTTGTAGGCTACCACAAGACAGTTAAACTTAAGAAAAGACCTGTAGGCTACCACAAGACATTTAAACTGGAGAGACCTGTAGGCTACCACAAGACATTTAACTTAAGAAAAGACCTGTAGGCTACCACAAGACATTTAAACTGAAGAAAAGACCTGTAGGCTACCACAAGACAATTAAACTTAAGAAAAGACCTGTAGGCTACCACAAGACAAACTTAAGAAAAGACTTGTAGGCTACCACAAGACAGTTAAACTTAAGAAAAGACCTGTAGGCTACCACAAGACATTTAAACTGGAGAGACCTGTAGGCTACCACAAGACATTTAACTTAAGAAAAGACCTGTAGGCTACCACAAGACATTTAAACTGAAGAAAAGACCTGTAGGCTACCACAAGACAATTAAACTGAAGAAAAGACCTGTAGGCTACCACAAGACATTTAACTTAAGAAAAGACCTGTAGGCTACCACAAGATATTTAAACTGAAGAAAAGACCTGTAGGCTACCACAAGACAATTAAACTTAAGAAAAGACCTGTAGGCTACCACAAGACATTTAAACTTAAGAAAAGACCTGTAGGCTACCACAAGACATTTAACTTAAGAAAAGACCTGTAGGCTACCACAAGATATTTAAACTGAAGAAAAGACCTGTAGGCTACCACAAGACAATTAAACTTAAGAAAAGACCTGTAGGCTACCACAAGACATTTAACTTAAGAAAAGACCTGTAGGCTACCACAAGATTTTTAAACTTAAGAAAAGACCTGTAGGCTACCACAAGACAATTAAACTGAAAAAAAGACCTGTAGGCTACCACAAGATATTTAAACTGAAGAAAAGACCTGTAGGCTACCACAAGACATTTAAACTTAAGAAAAGACCTGTAGGCTACCACAAGACATTTAAACTGAAGAAAAGACCTGTAGGCTACCACAAGACAATTAAACTGAAGAAAAGACCTGTAGGCTACCACAAGACATTTAAACTGAAGAAAAGACCTGTAGGCTACCACAAGACAATTAAACTTAAGAAAAGACCTGTAGGCTACCACAAGACAATTAAACTGAAGAAAAGACCTGTAGGCTACCACAAGACATTTAAACTGAAGAAAAGACCTGTAGGCTACCACAAGATATTTAAACTGAAGAAAGACCTGTAGGCTACCACAAGACATTTAAACTGAAGAAAAGACCTGTAGGCTACCACAAGACATTTAAACTTAAGAAAAGACCTGTAGGCTACCACAAGACATTAACTTAAGAAAAGACCTGTAGGCTACCACAAGACATTTAAACTAAGAAAAGACCTGTAGGCTACCACAAGACATTAAACTTAAGAAAAGACCTGTAGGCTACCACAAGACATTTAAACTAAGAAAAGACCTGTAGGCTACCACAAGACATTTAAACTTAAGAAAAGACCTGTAGGCTACCACAAGACATTTAAACTTAAGAAAAGACCTGTAGGCTACCACAAGACATTTAAACTAAGAAAAGACCTGTAGGCTACCACAAGACATTTAAACTTAAGAAAAGACCTGTAGGCTACCACAAGACAATTAAACTTAAGAAAAGACCTGTAGGCTACCACAAGACATTTAAACTTAAGAAAAGACCTGTAGGCTACCACAAGACATTTAAACTTAAGAAAAGACCTGTAGGCTACCACAAGACATTTAAACTAAGAAAAGACCTGTAGGCTACCACAAGACATTTAAACTAAGAAAAGACCTGTAGGCTACCACAAGACATTTAAACTGAAGAAAAGACCTGTAGGCTACCACAAGACATTTAAACTGAAGAAAAGACCTGTAGGCTACCACAAGACATTTAAACTAAGAAAAGACCTGTAGGCTACCACAAGACATTTAACTTAAGAAAAGACCTGTAGGCTACCACAAGACATTTAAACTTAAGAAAAGACTTGTAGGCTACCACAAGACATTAAACTTAAGAAAAGACCTGTAGGCTACCACAAGACATTTAAACTTAAGAAAAGACCTGTAGGCTACCACAAGACATTAAACTTAAGAAAAGACCTGTAGGCTACCACAAGACATTTAAACTTAAGAAAAGACCTGTAGGCTACCACAAGACATTTAAACTAAGAAAAGACCTGTAGGCTACCACAAGACATTTAAACTGAAGAAAAGACCTGTAGGCTACCACAAGACATTTAAACTTAAGAAAAGACCTGTAGGCTACCACAAGACATTTAAACTGAAGAAAAGACCTGTAGGCTACCACAAGACATTTAAACTGAAGAAAAGACCTGTAGGCTACCACAAGACATTTAAACTAAGAAAAGACCTGTAGGCTACCACAAGACATTTAAACTGAAGAAAAGACCTGTAGGCTACCACAAGACATTTAAACTTAAGAAAAGACCTGTAGGCTACCACAAGACATTTAAACTAAGAAAAGACCTGTAGGCTACCACAAGACATTTAAACTTAAGAAAAGACCTGTAGGCTACCACAAGACATTTAAACTTAAGAAAAGACCTGTAGGCTACCACAAGACATTTAAACTAAGAAAAGACCTGTAGGCTACCACAAGACATTTAAACTGAAGAAAAGACCTGTAGGCTACCACAAGACATTTAAACTTAAGAAAAGACCTGTAGGCTACCACAAGACATTTAAACTTAAGAAAAGACCTGTAGGCTACCACAAGACATTTAAACTGAAGAAAAGACCTGTAGGCTACCACAAGACATTTAAACTTAAGAAAAGACCTGTAGGCTACCACAAGACATTTAAACTGAAGAAAAGACCTGTAGGCTACCACAAGACATTTAAACTGAAGAAAAGACCTGTAGGCTACCACAAGACATTTAAACTGAAGAAAAGACCTGTAGGCTACCACAAGACAATTAAACTGAAGAAAAGACCTGTAGGCTACCACAAGACATTTAAACTTAAGAAAAGACCTGTAGGCTACCACAAGACATTTAAACTTAAGAAAAGACCTGTAGGCTACCACAAGACATTAAACTTAAGAAAAGACCTGTAGGCTACCACAAGACATTTAAACTTAAGAAAAGACCTGTAGGCTACCACAAGACATTTAAACTTAAGAAAAGACCTGTAGGCTACCACAAGACAATTTAAACTGAAGAAAAGACCTGTAGGCTACCACAAGAATTAAACTTAAGAAAAGACCTGTAGGCTACCACAAGACATTTAAACTTAAGAAAAGACCTGTAGGCTACCACAAGAATTTAAACTGAAGAAAAGACCTGTAGGCTACCACAAGACATTTAAACTTAAGAAAAGACCTGTAGGCTACCACAAGACATTTAAACTTAAGAAAAGACCTGTAGGCTACCACAAGACATTTAAACTTAAGAAAAGACCTGTAGGCTACCACAAGACATTTAAACTGAAGAAAAGACCTGTAGGCTACCACAAGACATTTAAACTAAGAAAAGACCTGTAGGCTACCACAAGACATTTAAACTTAAGAAAAGACCTGTAGGCTACCACAAGACATTTAAACTTAAGAAAAGACCTGTAGGCTACCACAAGACATTTAAACTTAAGAAAAGACCTGTAGGCTACCACAAGACATTTAAACTTAAGAAAAGACCTGTAGGCTACCACAAGACATTTAAACTAAGAAAAGACCTGTAGGCTACCACAAGACAATTTAAACTTAAGAAAAGACCTGTAGGCTACCACAAGACATTTAAACTTAAGAAAAGACCTGTAGGCTACCACAAGACAATTAAACTTAAGAAAAGACCTGTAGGCTACCACAAGACATTTAAACTGAAGAAAAGACCTGTAGGCTACCACAAGACATTTAAACTTAAGAAAAGACCTGTAGGCTACCACAAGACATTTAAACTTAAGAAAAGACCTGTAGGCTACCACAAGACATTTAAACTTAAGAAAAGACCTGTAGGCTACCACAAGACATTTAAACTTAAGAAAAGACCTGTAGGCTACCACAAGACAATTAAACTTAAGAAAAGACCTGTAGGCTACCACAAGACATTTAAACTTAAGAAAAGACCTGTAGGCTACCACAAGACATTTAAACTTAAGAAAAGACCTGTAGGCTACCACAAGACATTTAAACTTAAGAAAAGACCTGTAGGCTACCACAAGACATTTAAACTTAAGAAAAGACCTGTAGGCTACCACAAGACATTTAAACTAAGAAAAGACCTGTAGGCTACCACAAGACATTTAAACTTAAGAAAAGACCTGTAGGCTACCACAAGACATTTAAACTAAGAAAAGACCTGTAGGCTACCACAAGACAATTAAACTTAAGAAAAGACCTGTAGGCTACCACAAGACATTTAACTTAAGAAAAGACCTGTAGGCTACCACAAGACATTTAAACTTAAGAAAAGACCTGTAGGCTACCACAAGACATTTAAACTTAAGAAAAGACCTGTAGGCTACCACAAGACATTTAAACTTAAGAAAAGACCTGTAGGCTACCACAAGACATTTAAACTGAAGAAAAGACCTGTAGGCTACCACAAGACATTTAAACTAAGAAAAGACCTGTAGGCTACCACAAGACATTTAAACTGAAGAAAAGACCTGTAGGCTACCACAAGACAATTAAACTGAAGAAAAGACCTGTAGGCTACCACAAGACATTTAAACTGAAGAAAAGACCTGTAGGCTACCACAAGACAATTAACTGAAGAAAAGACCTGTAGGCTACCACAAGACAATTAAACTAAGAAAAGACCTGTAGGCTACCACAAGACAATTAAACTGAAGAAAAGACCTGTAGGCTACCACAAGACATTTTAAGAAAAGACCTGTAGGCTACCACAAGACATTTAAACTTAAGAAAAGACCTGTAGGCTACCACAAGACATTTAACTTAAGAAAAGACCTGTAGGCTACCACAAGACATTTAAACTTGGAAAAGACCTGTAGGCTACCACAAGACATTTAAACTTAAGAAAAGACCTGTAGGCTACCACAAGACATTTAAACTGAAGAAAAGACCTGTAGGCTACCACAAGACATTTAAACTAAGAAAAGACCTGTAGGCTACCACAAGACATTTAAACTGAAGAAAAGACCTGTAGGCTACCACAAGACATTTAAACTTAAGAAAAGACCTGTAGGCTACCACAAGACATTTAAACTAAGAAAAGACCTGTAGGCTACCACAAGACATTTAAACTGAAGAAAAGACCTGTAGGCTACCACAAGACATTTAAACTAAGAAAAGACCTGTAGGCTACCACAAGACATTTAAACTTAAGAAAAGACCTGTAGGCTACCACAAGACATTTAAACTTAAGAAAAGACCTGTAGGCTACCACAAGACATTTAAACTGAAGAAAAGACCTGTAGGCTACCACAAGACATTTAAACTTAAGAAAAGACCTGTAGGCTACCACAAGACAATTTAAACTTAAGAAAAGACCTGTAGGCTACCACAAGACATTTAAACTTAAGAAAAGACCTGTAGGCTACCACAAGACATTTAAACTAAGAAAAGACCTGTAGGCTACCACAAGACATTTAAACTTAAGAAAAGACCTGTAGGCTACCACAAGACATTTAAACTTAAGAAAAGACCTGTAGGCTACCACAAGACATTTAAACTAAGAAAAGACTGTAGGCTACCACAAGACATTTAAACTTAAGAAAAGACCTGTAGGCTACCACAAGACATTTAAACTTAAGAAAAGACCTGTAGGCTACCACAAGACATTTAAACTGAAGAAAAGACCTGTAGGCTACCACAAGACATTTAAACTTAAGAAAAGACCTGTAGGCTACCACAAGACATTTAAACTGAAGAAAAGACCTGTAGGCTACCACAAGACATTTAAACTAAGAAAAGACCTGTAGGCTACCACAAGACATTTAAACTTAAGAAAAGACCTGTAGGCTACCACAAGACATTTAAACTTAAGAAAAGACCTGTAGGCTACCACAAGACAATTTAAACTTAAGAAAAGACCTGTAGGCTACCACAAGACATTTAAACTGAAGAAAAGACCTGTAGGCTACCACAAGACATTTAAACTGAAGAAAAGACCTGTAGGCTACCACAAGACATTTAAACTGAAGAAAAGACCTGTAGGCTACCACAAGACATTTAACTTAAGAAAAGACCTGTAGGCTACCACAAGACATTTAAACTGAAGAAAAGACCTGTAGGCTACCACAAGACAATTAAACTGAAGAAAAGACCTGTAGGCTACCACAAGACATTTAAACTTAAGAAAAGACCTGTAGGCTACCACAAGACATTTAAACTAAGAAAAGACCTGTAGGCTACCACAAGACATTTAAACTAAGAAAAGACCTGTAGGCTACCACAAGACATTTAAACTTAAGAAAAGACCTGTAGGCTACCACAAGACATTTAAACTTAAGAAAAGACCTGTAGGCTACCACAAGACATTTAAACTTAAGAAAAGACCTGTAGGCTACCACAAGACATTTAAACTTAAGAAAAGACCTGTAGGCTACCACAAGACATTTAAACTTAAGAAAAGACCTGTAGGCTACCACAAGACATTTAAACTAAGAAAAGACCTGTAGGCTACCACAAGACAATTAAACTGAAGAAAAGACCTGTAGGCTACCACAAGAATTTAAACTTAAGAAAAGACCTGTAGGCTACCACAAGACATTTAAACTTAAGAAAAGACCTGTAGGCTACCACAAGACAATTAAACTTAAGAAAAGACCTGTAGGCTACCACAAGACAATTAAACTTAAGAAAAGACCTGTAGGCTACCACAAGACATTTAAACTTAAGAAAAGACCTGTAGGCTACCACAAGACATTAAACTTAAGAAAAGACCTGTAGGCTACCACAAGACATTTAAACTGAAGAAAAGACCTGTAGGCTACCACAAGACATTTAAACTGAAGAAAAGACCTGTAGGCTACCACAAGACAATTAAACTTAAGAAAAGACCTGTAGGCTACCACAAGACAATTAAACTGAAGAAAAGACCTGTAGGCTACCACAAGACATTTAAACTGAAGAAAAGACCTGTAGGCTACCACAAGATATTTAAACTAAGAAAAGACCTGTAGGCTACCACAAGACAATTAACTGAAGAAAAGACCTGTAGGCTACCACAAGACATTTAAACTGAAGAAAAGACCTGTAGGCTACCACAAGACAATTAACTGAAGAAAAGACCTGTAGGCTACCACAAGACATTTAAACTAAGAAAAGACCTGTAGGCTACCACAAGACATTTAAACTTAAGAAAAGACCTGTAGGCTACCACAAGACATTTAACTTAAGAAAAGACTTGTAGGCTACCACAAGACAATTAAACTTAAGAAAAGACCTGTAGGCTACCACAAGACATTTAAACTTAAGAAAAGACCTGTAGGCTACCACAAGACAATTAAACTTAAGAAAAGACCTGTAGGCTACCACAAGACATTTAAACTAAGAAAAGACCTGTAGGCTACCACAAGACATTTAAACTTAAGAAAAGACCTGTAGGCTACCACAAGACATTTAACTTAAGAAAAGACCTGTAGGCTACCACAAGACAATTAAACTTAAGAAAAGACCTGTAGGCTACCACAAGACATTTAAACTTAAGAAAAGACCTGTAGGCTACCACAAGACAATTAAACTTAAGAAAAGACCTGTAGGCTACCACAAGACATTTAAACTAAGAAAAGACCTGTAGGCTACCACAAGACAATTAAACTTAAGAAAAGACCTGTAGGCTACCACAAGACAATTAAACTTAAGAAAAGACCTGTAGGCTACCACAAGACATTAAACTTAAGAAAAGACCTGTAGGCTACCACAAGACATTTAAACTAAGAAAAGACCTGTAGGCTACCACAAGACATTTAACTTAAGAAAAGACCTGTAGGCTACCACAAGACATTTAAACTGAAGAAAAGACCTGTAGGCTACCACAAGACAATTAAACTTAAGAAAAGACCTGTAGGCTACCACAAGACAATTAAACTTAAGAAAAGACTTGTAGGCTACCACAAGACATTAAACTTAAGAAAAGACCTGTAGGCTACCACAAGACATTTAAACTAAGAAAAGACCTGTAGGCTACCACAAGACATTTAACTTAAGAAAAGACTGTAGGCTACCACAAGACAATTAAACTTAAGAAAAGACCTGTAGGCTACCACAAGACATTTAAACTGAAGAAAAGACCTGTAGGCTACCACAAGACATTTAAACTTAAGAAAAGACCTGTAGGCTACCACAAGACAATTAAACTTAAGAAAAGACCTGTAGGCTACCACAAGACATTTAAACTTAAGAAAAGACCTGTAGGCTACCACAAGACATTTAACTTAAGAAAAGACCTGTAGGCTACCACAAGACAATTTAACTGAAGAAAAGACCTGTAGGCTACCACAAGACATTTAAACTGGAGAAAAGACCTGTAGGCTACCACAAGACATTTAACTTAAGAAAAGACCTGTAGGCTACCACAAGACATTTAACTTAAGAAAAGACTTGTAGGCTACCACAAGACAATTAAACTTAAGAAAAGACCTGTAGGCTACCACAAGACATTTAAACTGAAGAAAAGACCTGTAGGCTACCCCAAGACATTTAACTTAAGAAAAGACTTGTAGGCTACCACAAGACATTTAAACCGAAGAAGAGACCTGTAGGCTACCACAAGACATTTAACTTAAAAGACTTGTAGGCTACCAAAAGACATTTAAACTGAAGAAAAGACCTGTAGGCTACCACAAGACAATTAAACTGAAGAAAAGACCTGTAGGCTACCACAAGATATTTAAACTTAAGAAAAGACCTGTAGGCTACCCCAAGACATTTAACTTAAGAAAAGACCTGTAGGCTACCACAAGACATTTAAACTGAAGAAAAGACCTGTAGGCTACCACAAGACAATTAAACTGAAGAAAAGACCTGTAGGCTACCACAAGACATTTAAACTGAAGAAAAGACCTGTAGGCTACCACAAGACAATTAAACTTAAGAAAAGACCTGTAGGCTACCACAAGACATTTAACTTAAGAAAAGACCTGTAGGCTACCCCAAGACATTTAACTTAAAAGACTTGTAGGCTACCACAAGACATTTAAACTGAAGAAGAGACCTGTAGGCTACCACAAGACATTTAACTTAAAAGACTTGTAGGCTACCACAACAGTTAAACTTAAGAAAAGACCTGTAGGCTACCACAAGACATTTAAACTGAAGAGACCTGTAGGCTACCACAAGACATTTAACTTAAGAGAAGACCTGTAGGTGAAATAGATTTTCTGGGCCACTCATTGGAGATGTTCTAATTCAACTATTAGTGACTTAGGGTTACTGCAGTTCATGGTATTTCGTAGTAGAAAAGAAAGACAGTATTTTTAGAAATTCTTTGAGAACTCTAATAGCAGGCCTATATATTTTCTACTAATCTTTTTGCGGTTATCTTTAATTCTTGATCGTATTGTATTAAAAAAATAAATGTATTAAAAAAAAATAATGGACTAAATGACATTTTTAACTATGCTGTAAAATAGTTAGCCAGAAAAAAAGTAATAAAGGAATAATTCTATACAATTTACATAAAAATTGGGCAAAATAAAGTTGAAGTAGAAATTTATTATGGTTCGAGAATAGGGAAAAGTGAGTGAAAGAAAATGCTTCTGAGAAAAACTCAACGTGAACTAAACCTGTCTGACTGCGGTAGGAGAATGAACAGGATTTTTTTTTTTTTGGGGGGGGGGGGGCTTGTAATTTTGAAGAAAGGTGAGGAAGATGGTGTAGTCGATTGTTATACGAATAATAATAATAATAATCATAATAATAATAATAATAATAATACAAAACAAAGGTTAAGCAAGAAGGTACAGCCATTTGCAAAAGCAATAACGAACATTTTTAAATTGCGCATAAAAACATTCATTAAAAATTTTCAAGCTTCAAAAATGCTAAAACGAGATGAGTTTATGAGGAATATGAGAAATTCAAAATTGGGACACCACGTTATTAGTAAACAATTGTAATTTGAGAGAGAGAGAGAGAGAGAGAGAGAGAGAGAGAGAGAGAGAGAGAGAAGAGAGAGAGAGAGAGAGAGAGAGAGAGAGAGA
>NC_090765.1:34410834-34449083 GCF_036898095.1 Palaemon carinicauda
CCTTGATGATGCTGTATATCATAAGGCAGGCAAACAAATTATACACACTTTGTCATTGGTTTCATGCAAATCAGATAAGAATTGACCACGATATAGCAATAAATACGTTTCTGACATTTTCGTTACCTTGACCTTCGACCTCATCACTCCCAAAATCTAATCAAATTGCCCTTGGATGATGTTCAATCATCCCACCATATTTCATGAGATTCTGTCAAATAGTTTTTGAGTTATGCGAATCACAAACAAACACAAATAAAATAAATAAATAAATAAATAAATACACTCATATCAAAACACAACCTTCACAGAAACGAAGTTGACTAAGCTGATAAGGAAGTGAAAATCACAAAGGTAAAGTTATCAAAGCTTCCAAGATAAAGTAGTTAACAAAAAAAGTATTTAGTTTATCTAAAACGTCAGAGTGCAACCTTCTTTGTAGCATTAATAGGTAGTAGGTTGGCCAGGGCACCACCGCCCGTTGAGATACTACCGCTAGAGAGTTAGGGGGTCCTTTGACTGGCCAGACAGTACCATATTGGATCCTTCTCTCTGGTTACGGTTCTTTCCCTTTGCCTACACAGACATCGAATAGTCTGGCCTATTCTTTACAGATTCTCCTCTGTCCTCATACACCTGACAACACTGAGATTACTAAACAATTCTTCTTCACCCCAGGGGTTAACTACGGCAATGTAATTGTTCAGTGGCTACTTTCCTCTTGGTAAGGGTAGAAGAGACTCTTTAGCTATGGTAAGCAGCTCTTCTAGGAGAAGGACACTCCAAAATCAAACCATTGTTCTCTAGTCTTGGGTAGTGCTATAGCCTCTGTATCATGGCCTTCCACTGTCTTGGGTTAAAGTTCTCTTGCTTGAGGGTACACTCAGGCACACTGTTGTATCTAGTTTCTCTTTCTCTTGTTTTGTTGAAGTTTTTATTGTTTATATAGGAAATATTTATTTAAATGTTGTTACTATTCTTAAAATATTTTATTTTTCCATGTTTCCTTTCCTCACTGAGCTATTTTCCCTGTTGGGGCCCCTGGGCTTATAGCATCCTGCTTTTCCAACTAGGGTTGTAGCTTAGCATTTAATAATAATAATAATAATAATACTATAAGGACCAACCACTTCAAAAGCACTAGAATATTTCTTCTCGAGTCTCTTCTCTTTTGATACTTGGAATACACATTGTTTATTCTACACTAGAGTACTAACTTTATTCACTCAAGATAATGTATTTACTTTATCTAAAACGTCAGAGTGCAACCTTCTTTGTGGCATTACTATAAGGACCAACCATTTCAAAAGCACTAGAACATTTCTTCTCGAGTCTCTTCTCTTTTGATACTTTGAATACACATTGTTTATTCTACACTAGAGTATTTACTTTATTCACTTAAGATAAGGCTTCTAATAACCATAAACATAAAGTACTAGAATATTTCTTCTCGAGTCTCTTCTCTTTTGATACTTGGAATACACATTGTTTATTCTACACTAGAGTATTTACTTTATTCACTTAAGATAAGGCTTCTGATAACCTTTAACATTAAGTGTACTTCATATGCAACACTATCATATTGTCAGATCAGTCTCTCACATACGTGTTTTGTGGCATCACTCAACATCCCAAGAGATGAAGTATAGTATACTGATAAACTGTGTCTTGCTCCAGAATCTACCGTCTTTTGTGTGTATTAGTGTAACTAAAGTCTCAAGATCCCACGATAAAGCAATTGTTTCGGATACATTAGGAGCCACTAAACAAGAGGTACAAGATGCACGTATTGCAACAGTAGCAGATGCGATACAAGATAGAGGTATTGCAACTGTAGAAGGTGCGATAAAAGATGCAGGTATTGCAACAGTAGCAGGTGCGATACAAGATACAGGTATTGCAACAGTAGCAGGTGCCATACAAGATACAGGTATTGCAATAGCAGCAGATGTGATACAAGATACAAGTACTCCCATAGTAGCAGATGCAATACAAGATACAGGTATTGCAACAGTAAAAGGGTCGATACACGATACACGTATTGCAACAGTAGCTGGCATAAAAAGAAAAGATGAAACTGGTGAAATTAGAAATGAATCCTATGATGCTGTTCAACGTTCTTCCATTGAACGCTCCATTCAAAGGAACAGTGAAAATAGCAATAGATCATCAACCCTAATTAAACGACAAGTGAAGAAAGACAGCCAACGTGGAAACAAGTACGCCACTAACAAACCACTCCCTAAAATCTTAAGCCTTCTGGACAGCATATTGAATTTTCATTCTGGTGTAGAGCAAACTAATGTTACAACTAACGCAACTCAAGAGGAGAGTGATTTAATCTCAATGAATGACATTCTCACAAACAAATCTGACTCGACTGGAGTTTGGGACGACGTTTTCAAGGTGGTGACATTCAAGATTTCCAGAGATTCTTTTTCGAAATTGTTTTTTCCTGATGACTCGAGCGCGAAAAGCAACGTGTCAGATGATGATGCATCTATAACAAACCCGAAGAAGGAGAGTTATCCTCCGTCAGGGTTTGGGCAGTCTTCCCTTCGGAGGGAGAGCTTCCTTTCGCCAGGCTCTGTTCAGCTGTCTTCTCGTTCTCGGGGAGATTTGCCGAGGGCGGAGGTAAAGACGGAGAAAATTGGTCATCCTAAAGAAATAAAAAAGGAGAGAAGTTCCAAAACCAAAGTCGAAAATGAAAGACTTAAAGTAAATGTGAAAATTCTTCAGTCAAAATTTGATAAAAGCGATGAAACAAAAAACAACGATAAAAAGAATATTACGGATATTCTGAAATATATGACCAAACTGATCGATGAGTTCTCAGGAGAAGCCAGACATCAAAAATTACCAACCACAACAATTTCTCCCTTAGATATGGAAGAAATACTAAAACAAATGCAACTGTCAATCGATTTGGCACAGGACAGAACGCCGAACAGTGTAAGTAGGAACCTCATAGGACTTGAAACATCAGCAAGACGCGAGCATAAAGATATGCAGACGATTATAAACGAGATGGATAAACTATTAAAATTTGAGGGAATCCATTCTTCAAAGGCACCTTCCTCCAGAAAGGATTTTCAAAACGTCTTTGATCAAATGGAAGAAGTGATTAAGGAACATAAAAGATCTATAAACACTGAAGTATCGAGATATTCGCTAAACAGGGGGAGAAGAAGCTTAAAAGAACAAAAACGCAAAAATCATTTGGTTTTGCCGAAAACGAGGAATGGTACTTTACTGAATTTTAAAGGTAATACAAAATTGTTTTGATATTCAGTCAGCTAAAGGAGCTTCCATAAACCCATTTGGTATCCTTAATTAAAATCTAAAATTCTTCAATTCTTCTTTCTCAGTTTTATCCGAACTATAATATTTCAAATCTTTAATTCTTCTTTCTCAATTTTATCCTAAATATTACATTTCAAATCTAAAACTCTTTTTTTTTTTTTTTAGTTTTATCCAAAATATTACATTTCCAATCTAAAACTCTTTTTTTTTAGTTTTATCCAAAATATTACATTTCAAATTTAAAACACTTTTTTTTAGTTTTATCCAAATTATTACATTTCAAATCTAAAACTCTTTTTTTTAGTTTTATCCAAAATATTACATTTCAAATCTAAAACTCTTTTTTTCTAGTTTTATCCAAAATATTACTTTTCAAATCTAAAACTCTTTTTTTTTTTTTATCCAAAATATTACATTTCAAATCTAAAATTCGTCTTTCTCAGTTTTATCCAAAATATTATATTTCGAATCTAAAATTCCTCTTTTTTTAGTCTTATCTAAAATATTACATTTCCATAATAATAATAAAACACTTCAAATCGAACCATATCTACTTCAAAGGGACCTAACAGCAAAATTACTAGTAAATATTAAGTTTAATTCGTACAAATTGTTCATTGATCAAACTCACATTAGTTCATTCTCATAAAAATTTATATTTTATCCGGAATTTTTTTCCTTCTGGAAAAAACATTTCCATAATAATAATAATAATAATAATAATAATAATAATAATAATAATAATAATAAACTGTTCAAATCAAACCATATCTACTTTAAAGGGACCTCACAGCAAAATTACTAGTAAATATTAAGTTTAATTCATAAAAAATTGTTCATTGATCAAACTCACATTAGTTAATTCTCATAAAAATATATATTTCATCAGGATTTTTTTCCTTCTGGAAAAACATTTCCATAATAATAATAATAATAATAATAATAATAATAATAATAATAATAATAATAATAACAATAATAATAAACTCTTCAAATCGAACCATATCTACTTTAAAGGGACCTCAGACACAGCAAAATTACTAGTAAATATTAAGTGTAATTCATTCAAATTGTTCACTGAACCCACGGTTAATTCTCGTAAAAATATATATTTTATCAGGATCTTCTTCTGAACAAAGCTAATGGGTCTCATCTCTGAAATTGACCTGACTGATAAAAGAATTGTTACATAAATAAGTTTATCTCTAGATAACCTAATCTATCAAGTACAATCAAACATTTTGGTCCCTATGGCTGGTCAAGTACTGATAATAGTTCACCCCATGTCACTTTTAGACTATTAATTCGAGGAATAAATGAAAGGAATCCGGTTTACGTTAATAATTTTACATTTAAGACTGCTATAAAAATGAATACTTGAATAAAATATATCAATTCGATGAATAAATCAAAGGAGTTCGGTTTACGCTAATAATTTTACATTTAACACTGCTATAAAAATGAATACTTGAAAAAATATATTAATTCGATGAATAAATCAAAGGAGTTCGGTTTACGTTAATAATTTTACATTTAACACTGCTATAAAAATGAATACTTGAATAAAATATATCAATTCGATGAATAAATCAAAGGAGTTCGGTTTACGCTAATAATTTTACATTTAACACTGCTATAAAAATGAATACTTGAAAAAATATATTAATTCGATGAATAAATCAAAGGAGTTCGGTTTACGTTAATAATTTTACATTTAACACTGCTATAAAAATGAATACTTGAATAAAATATATCAATTCGATGAATAAATCAAAGGAGTTCGGTTTACGCTAATAATTTTACATTTAACACTGCTATAAAAATGAATACTTGAAAAAATATATCAATTCGATGAATAAATCAAAGGAGTTCGGTTTACGTTAATAATTTTACATTTAACACTGCTATAAAAATGAATACTTGAAAAAATATATTAATTCGATGAATAAATGAAAGGAATCCGGTTTACGTTAATAATTTTACATTTAAGACTGCTATAAAAATGAATACTTGAATAAAATATATCAATTTGATGAATAAATTAAATGAGTCCGGTTTACGTTAATAATTCTACATTTAACATTGCTTCTAAAAAAATGAATACTTGAAAAAATATATTAATTCGACGAATAAATTAAATGAGTCCGGTTTACGTTAATAATTTTACATTTAACATTGCTTCTAAAAAAATGAATACTTAATAAAATATTTGTTTCTAGATAAATATTAAAGAATGTACATAAGGTAATTTAACTTTGGCCCAACATTCACTCATACACAAAAGAAACCTAACATTCCTGGATTATACAAGTTGGCCTTTAATTAAAAAAAAAAAAAAAAAAAAAAAAAAAAAAAAAAAACTCTAGATCTAAATATTTCTTAAACATGGACAATTCTATCATTTGAGATACATGGCGTATTTTTCGTATAGTGGAAACTCGGTCTATAATAAGACTAACAATCCTTTCTTACATAATTTTTGTAGCTTCTGTTTGGAAATTCTGAAATTCAACCCCTCTGAGCATTGGCAGGTTTTGAAAGATAACATCTAAGGTTTGGCCATGTCAGAAAATCTCCTTCAAACTTAAGAAGGGCTGGTCCATCTTTTTCTGGGATATTCACCTCACATTTGGGAGGCTCTGAACACAAATCTTATTGATAGAATAGCGCCTAAGGCTCTCCATATAATGTATAGTTCGTCTCTTGTTTTCATCTTGAGATCACCAGACTGTGATTGTTTACACACACTGCAAACCAACCTAGTATCGGTGGCCCTGATTAGTACGGCTTTCCTGATCATGGCGGTACACAAACTTTCACCATGTTAAGGTATACCCCCACTCAGAAAGGGACATGTATACTATGTGTGTGTGTGTATGTATATATATATATATATATATATATATATATATATATATATATAATTATATATACCGGTATATATATATATATATATATATATATACATATATATAATAATATATATATACATATATATAATAATATATATATATATATATATATATATATATATATATATATATATATATATATATATATATATATATATATATATATAAAGTTTGACCCTTTCAATACCTACCTAGTGTATACCTCTTACACTCTAGTTCGTATAGTTTTAACTGAGTTTTCGACAAGTTTCCAGAACATGGAATTCTCTTTTCCAGATTTCCAGAATAATTCGACCTGATACTATTTCAACACTCAGATCTGTTAGCACTTGAAAGATGAAGTCCAATGATAAATTTTCCTTCAGGAGGCGAGACTCTAAAGCTTTTCAAGTTAACTTCTACATCAAGTGAATTTTTTCATCATTAATTAACCACAAGTATCAAAGTACCTTGTAAATCCCTCAGTTTCAGAAATATATAAATTAGTTTTCATGACCTAACATTCCTCTACCTCTCCCATATAAAGGTGAGTACAGGCTATTTAAATGATAAGAAACCTGTATTTCCCCCAAATCATCTTAATCAACTAAATGTGTAAATGCAACCAAATTTATTTTTTTAATTTTTTCCCACTAACTTATAACTTATCTTTTAATTTTTTCCCACTAACTTATAACTCATCTTTTAATTTTTTCCCACTAACTTATAACTTATCTTTTAATTTTTTCCCACTAACTTATAACTTATCTTTTAATTTTTTCCCACTAACTTATAACTTATCACTAACTTCTCAAACAGCAAACTCAGATAGTTGACTGCATATAAAACTAGAAAAGCACTGAGTGCAGACCTCCGTCAAGGCAGACAATTTCCAGAAATCAGCTTGCCTTTTCCAGAATTGATTTAGACCGTAGGCGTATTTGAAGTCTGTGTGACAACCATGTGCGTGCTTAGGTTAAGGTTAGGGTTAATTCGGTCAACCATTTGCTCGACTTTGACCTTTAACCTAGGACTTTAAAATTCAATCACTTGCAAGTCTAAACATAATTAATCAATAAATGTTTCACTACTCTATGAGTAAAATTGTGGTCAGGAAGTTGTTCACAAACAAACAGACAAAAAGAAGCGAAAACATAACCTCTCCCCAACTTCTACAGAGCCCAGCCAGGACCCGTGCACAGAGCCTTTCGTAGATGTCGCTTACAAAGTATGCATCCTCCCTGTCTTCGATCGCCAACTTTCATGGCATGACGCACACCAATACTGCAAGTAAGTATTTCATATTTACTATTTTTCAGGGATCGGTAGTAACCAAACCTTGGGGTAATGGATAGTTTTCAGAAAAACGTGTTTTCAATACAAGTTTGTTGAGAGTTGAGAAAGACGTGTTTTCAATTCAAGTTTGTTGAGAGTTGAGAAAGACGTGTTTTCAATTCAAGTTTGTTGAAGGTTCAGAAAGACAAGTCTTCAATTCAAGTTTGTTGAAGGTTCAGAAAGGTGTGTTTTCAATTCAAGTTTGTTGAAGGTTCAGAAAGACATGTCTTCAATTCAAGTTTGTTGAGAGTTGAGAAAGACGTGTTTTCAATACAAGTTTGTTGAGAGTTGAGAAAGACGTGTTTTCAATTCAAGTTTGTTGAAGGTTCAGAAAGACATGTCTTCAATTCAAGTTTGTTGAAGGTTCAGAAAGGTGTGTTTTCAATTCAAGTTTGTTGAAGGTTCAGAAAGACATGTCTTCAATTCAAGTTTGTTGAAGGTTCAGAAAGGTGTGTTTTCAATTCAAGTTTGTTGAAGGTTCAGAAATACACGTGTCTTCAATTCAAGTTTGTTGAGAGTTGAGAAAGACGTGTTTTCAATTCAAGTTTGTTGAGAGTTGAGAAAGACGTGTTTTCAATTCAAGTTTGTTGAAGGTTCAGAAAGACATGTCTTCAATTCAAGTTTGTTGAAGGTTCAGAAAGGTGTGTTTTCAATTCAAGTTTGTTGAGAGTTGAGAAAGACGTGTTTTCAATTCAAGTTTGTTGAGAGTTGAGAAAGACGTGTTTTCAATTCAAGTTTGTTGAAGGTTCAGAAAGACATGTCTTCAATTCAAGTTTGTTGAAGGTTCAGAAAGGTGTGTTTTCAATTCAAGTTTGTTGAAGGTTCAGAAAGACATGTCTTCAATTCAAGTTTGTTGAGAGTTGAGAAAGACGTGTTTTCAATACAAGTTTGTTGAGAGTTGAGAAAGACGTGTTTTCAATTCAAGTTTGTTGAGAGTTGAGAAAGACGTGTTTTCAATTCAAGTTTGTTGAAGGTTCAGAAAGACATGTCTTCAATTCAAGTTTGTTGAAGGTTCAGAAAGGTGTGTTTTCAATTCAAGTTTGTTGAAGGTTCAGAAAGACATGTCTTCAATTCAAGTTTGTTGAGAGTTGAGAAAGACGTGTTTTCAATACAAGTTTGTTGAGAGTTGAGAAAGACGTGTTTTCAATTCAAGTTTGTTGAAGGTTCAGAAAGACATGTCTTCAATTCAAGTTTGTTGAAGGTTCAGAAAGGTGTGTTTTCAATTCAAGTTTGTTGAAGGTTCAGAAAGACATGTCTTCAATTCAAGTTTGTTGAAGGTTCAGAAAGGTGTGTTTTCAATTCAAGTTTGTTGAAGGTTCAGAAATACACGTGTCTTCAATTCAAGTTTGTTGAGAGTTGAGAAAGACGTGTTTTCAATTCAAGTTTGTTGAGAGTTGAGAAAGACGTGTTTTCAATTCAAGTTTGTTGAAGGTTCAGAAAGACATGTCTTCAATTCAAGTTTGTTGAAGGTTCAGAAAGGTGTGTTTTCAATTCAAGTTTGTTGAGAGTTGAGAAAGACGTGTTTTCAATTCAAGTTTGTTGAGAGTTGAGAAAGACGTGTTTTCAATTCAAGTTTGTTGAAGGTTCAGAAAGACATGTCTTCAATTCAAGTTTGTTGAAGGTTCAGAAAGGTGTGTTTTCAATTCAAGTTTGTTGAAGGTTCAGAAAGACATGTCTTCAATTCAAGTTTGTTGAGAGTTGAGAAAGACGTGTTTTCAATACAAGTTTGTTGAGAGTTGAGAAAGACGTGTTTTCAATTCAAGTTTGTTGAGAGTTGAGAAAGACGTGTTTTCAATTCAAGTTTGTTGAAGGTTCAGAAAGACATGTCTTCAATTCAAGTTTGTTGAAGGTTCAGAAAGGTGTGTTTTCAATTCAAGTTTGTTGAAGGTTCAGAAAGACATGTCTTCAATTCAAGTTTGTTGAGAGTTGAGAAAGACGTGTTTTCAATTCAAGTTTGTTGAAGGTTCAGAGAGACATGTTTTCAATTCAAGTTTGTTGAAGGTTCAGAAAGGTGTGTTTTCAATTCAAGTTTGTTGAAGGTTTAGAAAGACGTGTTTTCAATTAAATTTAGTTAAGGTTCAGAAAGACGTGTTTTCAATTCAAGTTTGTTGAAGGTTTAGAAAGACGTGTTTTCAATTAAATTTAGTGAAGGTTCAGAAAGACGTGTTTTCAAATCAGGTTTGTTGAAGGTTTAGAAAGACGTATTTTCAATTAAATATAGTTAAGGTTCAGAAAGACGTGTTTTCAATTCGAGCTAGTTGAAGGAAGGAACTGGGATTAACGAAAAAGAATATCTATTCTCACCTAATTTCTACCTTTCTAATTACATACATCTGACTCGTTCAGAAAAGTGTAGGATTACTAGGATGAATTGCAAGAACACTATAAAATGACAAATGATCTCACAAATATATAGTGACAAATTATTATTACTTGCTAAGCTACAATCCTAGTTGGAAAAGCAGGATGCTATAAGCCAAGGGGCTCCCACAGGGAAAATAGCCCAGTGAGGAAAGGAAACGAGGAACATTCTGCATTCCAAAGGTCGATGAAAATGTGATAAATTTTTTTCTATATGAGATTAAGCAACCTTATATAATGATATGAAAAGAAACACGTTACAATTAACATTACAGTGAATTTGTAAGGCAGATTACATTGGTAACTCCTTTACATGATTCTGATTGATTGATCAATATCAAACTGTCAGGGCTGCAACAAATGATTCAATAATAAGCAAACTTTCTCAGAATTAAAGGGGGGGGGGGCTGAGAATATAAATAACTGCATGTCACCTATGCAATTTATATATCTTTTAAGTCATAGGAAAATGATGGATAGCATTGGCTATCAAATTGAACATTTAACAAATGATGAATGTGGATTAAATTTTCTAAAATCCTTTGCTTATGTTTATACTGCCTAACCATGGGTAGCCGATGTGGTAACGTCCCTGACCGGCAAACGCCAGACAGGGGTTCGAGTCCGGCTCAAACTCGTTAATTCCTTTGGTCGCTGCAACCTTACCATCCTAGTAAGCTAAGGATGAGGGGTTTGGGGAGCCTATAGGTCTATATGCTGAATCATCAGCAGCCATTGACTGGCTTTCCTTGGTCCTCGCTTTGGTGGAGAGGGGGCTTGAATGCTGATCATTATATATATATATATATATATATATATATATATATATATATATATATATATATATATATATATATGTGTGTGTGTGTGTGTGTGTGTGTATATATGGTCAGTCTCTAAGGCATTGTCCTTCTTGCTAGGGCCATGTCACTATATCTTGCCTCTGCCATTCATTAGCGGCCTTTAAACCTTTAAATACAGATTAGTGGAAAGAGCATTCGAATTTTCCTAAAATCCTTTTAGTAAATAAACAAATTATTGACAAATATATCTACATATACGTGTGCTTAAGTTTGTAATAGTAAACGGGTGTCATGGATGCAAAGGGTTCACATTGATTAGTACAAATATCTGATTTTGGCACAAATATATAAAGCCAAGTCAAAATAAACTTATAATTTCCCTCGATAACCAGATACAGAGACTCACGATAGCAATCCTCTAGTTTGACGACCATAGTAAGAGAATATTAAGGATATTGATAAACACTACTTACATGGTAGGATCAAATACTTTCAATACCTTAAGGTGTATAACCTCTTGAACACTTCTATATTGCCTTTAAGGTCTCTATATACAGAAAATGTAGACGCAGAAGCCCTTGGGACGTATAGCTTTTTGTCTAACCAAGCGGGATAAGAAATAAAATGAGGAAGCTCAGCGAATTAGTTCAAACGTTTAGTTTTTATAATCTTGAGAGAGAGAGAGAGAGAGAGAGAGAGAGAGAGAGAGAGAGAGAGAGAGAGAGAGAGTAATAAGCCAATATGAGAAACAATAACGTGCCAGCTTTAATAGAGCGAGAGAGAGAGAGACCTTTTATGTACAAGTATTGAGGTCCACACTAGCCCAATTATTCACTGCAACTTAACCATTATTTACGGAAGCTCATTGTGCATACCTCAAGTCAGTTACTAATGAGAGAGAGAGAGAGAGAGAGAGAGAGAGAGAGAGAGAATCTTTCCTACCTTATCAATTACCCAGAATTAATTCTTTCCTGTATTCGCTTATTTCCGAGAGAGAGAGAGAGAGAGAGAGAGAGAGAGAGAGAGAGAGAGAGAGAGAGAGAGAGAGAGAGACTCCTACCTTATCAATCATCAGGAATTAATCATTTCCTGTATTCACTTATTTCGCAAAAAGAGAAATTTTTATATTGATGCCGGATGATCTTCGCAAGAATATAAAATACTTATCCAAAGAGGATGTGACTTATGAATGGGCCAATTTGCTGCTCCACACAACACAATTTTGATTAATTTGATGATATAATGTTTATGTGAATTGACTCTTTAACTTAAACGACTTGGAGATTTTTGGCTGCGATATCATTTATCTTGAATGTTCAACTGCTCGTATATTTCTTAATAATACTATGGCTAGAATCTAGCAGTATTCTGCTAATGAATCAAACAATAAAATTAACAACAACAACAGAAAATGCAGTCGTTTCTAGTCCACTGCAGGACAGAGGCCTCAGACATATTAATTCATATCTGGGGTTTGGCCAGTTTTCATCACAACGCAGGCCACTGCAGATTACTGATGGTGGGAGATTTTCGTCTGATCGCTCACAGCAAACCAACCAAGTATAGGTGGCCCTGACTAGTACAGCTTTGCTGATCATGGCAATATGGAAGCCCTTTCACCACGTTAATGTATCCTCATTCAGAAATGGCAACATTGACTATACAGTAGTACGAAAAAAAAAAAAAAAAAAAAAAAAAAAAAAAAAAAAAAAAAAGGAATTACATAAGAAACTTGTGGTACATATACGTTCATCTAGCTCTGAACAAGGTGATCAGGCTAAACTTAAATTTAAGCTGGAGATTTTGTGATGGAAAAACACTTACAGGAAATTCCTACAGGTAATTAGAAAAGAAGCTGCAGAACACTTATTATTTGTTTATAAACAAAAGTGTGGATAGATTGATTTATTTTGAGTTTTCTAGCATCCTGACATCAAAGAGCATTGACGGCGATATCGTTTGTTACAAACAAAGGATAAGAGGAAATTAAATTTAAAAACCATAAAAGCAAAGATTTTCTTTTAAAAGTTAAATAGCTTTCAGAAGCCCTGCTTCTGAAATAAATCTAAAAATACCACTAGCATGGTACAACATATCCTGCCCAAGAATTTCGTTCAAGCCTTGAACAGATATGTATTTCTTAAGATGGAAAAGTATATATTGCACAAAGGGTTAAATTTTCATTAAAAAATAAATGTAAGCCATACAGGAAGACTTGCCAAAATGTCTCTAATTTGAGACAAAAATCATATATAATGAAAATAAGTACCTAGGTTAATTGTATCTTTCAAAATGACCATCAAGTTCAATCATTTCATTAATATTCAACCATCTCAACAGGCATCGCGGTCTAGAATTAGCCATGGATTCAGGAGTCATCAAAGGGAGGAAACACTTCAATTATCAACTAGGGTTGCCTGGCACAAGTAAGTCTGTAGTTATTGCATTTACGTGTTATGAATTTCCATGACATTTTTTTTAAGAATAACAATGCTGTATAGAAAAAAGAAGATTTTCCTCATCGTCCAAAATTTTTGTAAACGCTGACATCAACAACAAAAATATTTGCATTAATATCACCTTTGCTTCCTTGTCACTTCAGGAGAGCGCTGGACATTGTGGGTGGGAGGCAGGATAAGTGACGAAGGAAACTGGAAATGGAATGATGGCACCACATTACCAAACTTCTTCTGGAGCAAAAATGAACCCCGAGTTTATGGGCAAGACTCTACGCCCGCAGGAACCTGCATGGCTATACATGGATTTACTGAATACTATGGCGTTGCTCTGCCGTGCCATTACAAACGTCGCTTTGTCTGCCAGAAAATCTAAATTTCCACATTTTGTTCTGAATACAATACTAAGGTGTTGCTCTGCCGTGCCATCACAAACGTCGCTTTGTCTGGCAGAAATTTTAAACTTCCACATATTGTTATGAATACTATGGCATTGCTCTGCCGAGCCATCACAAACGTCGCTTTGTCTGCCAGAAAATTTAAACTTCCCCATATTGTTCTGAATACTATGGCATTGCTCTGACGTGCCATCACAAACATTGCTTTGTCTGGCAGAAAATTTACTTCCCCATATTGTTCAGAATACTATGGCATTGCTCTGACGTGCCATCACAAACGTCGTTTTGTCTGCCAGAAAATTTAAACTTCCCCATATTGTTCTGAATACTATGGCATTGCTCTGCCACGCCATCACAAACATTGCTTTGTCTGCCAGAAAATTTAAACTTCCACATACTGTTATGAATACTATGGCATTGCTCTGACGTGCCATCACAAACGTCGTTTTGTCTGCCAGAAAATTTAACTTCCCCATATTGTTCAGAATACTATGGCATTGCTCTGACGTGCCATCACAAACGTCGTTTTGTCTGCCAGAAAATTTAACTTCCCCATATTGTTCAGAATACTATGGCATTGCTCTGACGTGCCATCAAAAACGTCCCTTTGTCTGCCAGAAAATTTAAACTTCAACATATTATTCTGAATACTACAGCGTTGCTCTGCCGTGCCACAACAAACGTTGCTTCGTCTGCCAGAAAATTTTAACTTCCACATACTGAGATGTTTCAGCCATTAGGGCAAGCCTAAATGGTATAAATAACACTTCAAAGGAATATTTATCTTTAAACCCTTTTTATCCATCTTCTACCTCAAATTGTTTACACTGCTATTGTTGTTCTCTTATAGTAATGCAATTATGCTATTACAATATTAAATGATATACAAAACCCTTTGTAACAATAGCAAGAAAATTGAAAATTACCAGAAATATAAATCTATATTAATTTTTTTTTTAGTATTCAATTAATATGTCTCTAAAACTATACAAAGGGCACTAGAAATTACATTTAATTTTAGACTACAAATTCTGTATGTCTCTCTAACTTTTTAATGTCATTTTCTAAGTTAATTAGATTATAATTACTATTTTTCAACTCGATGTATTAGACTACACATTCTGTATCTCTCTTACCCTTTAAGGTAATTTTCTAAATTTATTAGGCTATATCGACTATTTTATACTCTAAGACTGTGTGGGATAAAATTTTAATGAAGAAAATCAATGTATATCTCTATCTAAGGGGATCATCACAAAGATTTGCCAAAATGAAAAAGGCCAAGCCACATAGGTAGCCACTAGAACATTTTCTTGCATTTAACTATCCATAATATCTAGTTTCAACATGTTTCAACAGTGAATTAGCCTTGGATTTTGGCATTGACAATTATATTTATATCACCTATACAGCATTTTCAAATATATCTTATTCTATATAAAAGTTTACTATAAACAGATTTGAAGTTTCATCCATAACCTTTTCCTATAATAGAAAAGAATAAAAAAATAAAATTCAAAGTAAAGTAATCCCTAGATTCTTAACATAACCAATAGTAATTGTCCTTATATGCTAAGCTGCAACCCAGGTAGGGAATAATAAACAGACTACAATACTAAATTATAAAAATGAAATAACAATATGATAACCATATAAACATGACTATACAGTACACTGAAGAGAACACTCATGATGGTTTTGAAAATGAAGGATCAAAATATGAGGATGAATGGAAACATAAAGAGCAACCTCTTGATAAACCACCTGGCTTCCTAACATTACACTTAAAAATAAGAGGAAGAGAAAATTGATGGAAAGGCATGCTTGAGTGCATCCATAAGCTATTGAACTATAATTCAAAACAGTGAAACGCTAAACAAACTATAGCACTATCCAAAACTATATAACATTGCTTTAATTTCAAAGCATTTCTCTCCTAAACAGCTGCTAATGTCTCTTTCTAACCTTCTAATGTGAACAAATAGCCATCTAATTATGTGAGAGTGTAAGGTTTGCACAATTACTTGGTGATGTCAGATACGAGAGGTAAGAGGAAAATGTTAAAGAAATATATCAAACCTATTGGTTTATGCGTAGGCAAAAAGCCAGGTAACACAGAGAATGCAAAGACAACACATGCGCTAACACATGGGAAAAAACTAAGGTCACGAGAGAAGCTAAAGAAATGACCTCACGCGTCAACGACCAGGAGTGGAATGGTGGCCTTTGACCTTGGCGACCAATGATGACTGAGCTTCCTCTGAGGAGGAAGCTATTGGACCTCCTTCTGAGGAGAAAGTTATAAGAGGTTTCTCCGCCACAGCACAAAACCACGAGACTGGGGATTTTGTCATAAGGAGAGCACTGGGAACACTCAATGAAAATGCAACAGAGGAATCCCCATATATGGGTATCCCTGTCAGTGCCAAGTGAGCTCACCAAGCAAACACTTTTCACTATCGGGCAAGCAGGTACAGCGAACAATCTGTTTGAATCGGATAAATTCCTCCTAAGACAGACGAACTACCATCATCTTCCTGATAAAAGAGCAAGAACAACACTCTAAAGAGTTGGTTGCTCTATATAGTCGCCCGTTCACAAAGGTACACAGCACACCAGGTTTCGAAGGTTTGTATCCTTAGAAAAATGATATTTTAATTATAAAATAAATTTTTGAATATACTTACCCGGTGAATATATAGCTGCAACTCTGTTGCTCGACAGACAAACTCTACGGAAAAAACTCGCCAGCGATCGCTACACAGGTTGCGGGTGTGCCCAACAGCGCCATCTGTCGACCAGATACCCAGCTCTTATGTAAACAAAGACTCAATTTTCTCCTCGTCCCACTGCGTCTCTATTGGGGAGGAAGGGAGGGTCATTTAATTTATATATTCACCGGGTAAGTATATTCAAAAATTTATTTTATAATTAAAATATCATTTTTAAATATTTAACTTAGCCGGTGAATATATAGCTGATTCACACCCAGGATGGTGGGTAGAGACCAGTAATATATGTTTACATTTTATGAGCTAAGAGTTTTTTATTTCATTTTAGAAGTTATCAAAATAACAAAAACAAAATAAATAGGTACCTGGTAAGGAAGTCGACTTGAACAATTACTCTGCCTTTTAAGTACGTCTTCCTTACGGAGCCTCGCGATCCTCTTAGGATGCTGATCGACCCCTAGGAGCTGAAGTATCAAGGGTTGCAACCCATACAACAGGACCTCATCAAACCCCTAATCTAGGCGCTCTCAAGAAATGACTTTGACCACCCGCCAAATCAACCAGGATGCGAAAGGCTTCTTAGCCTTCCGGACAACCCATAAAAAAACAACATTTCAAGAGACAGATTAAAAGGATAAGGAATTAGGGAATTGTAGTGGTTGAGCCCTCACCCACTACTGCACTCGCTGCTACGAATGGTCCCAGTGTGTAGCAGTTCTCGTAAAGAGACTGGACATCTTTCAAGTAAAATGACGCGAACACTGACTTGCTTCTCCAATAGGTTGCGTCCATTATACTTTGCAGAGATATATTTTGCTTAAAGGCCACGGAAGTTGTTACAGCTCTAACTTCGTGCGTCTTCACCTTAAGCAAAGTTCGGTCTTCCTCACTCAGATGTGAATGAGCTTCTCGTATTAACAATCTGATAAAGTCTGACCAAGCATTCTTTGACATAGGCAAGGATGGTTTCTTAACTGAACACCATAAATCTTCAGATTGGCCTCGTAAAGGTTTAGTACGCTTTAAATAGAACTTAAGAGCTCTAACAGGGCATAAGACTCTTTCTAGTTCATTGCCTACGATCTCCGATAAGCTGGGAATATCGAAAGATTTAGGCCAAGGCCGAGAAGGCAGCTCATTTTTGGCTAGAAAACCAAGTTGTAGCGAACAAGTGGCTTTTTCCGACGAAAATCCGATGTTCTTGCTGAAGGCATGAATCTCACTGACTCTTTTAGCCGAGGCTAAGCATACCAGGAAAAGAGTCTTAAGAGTGAGATCTTTCAGGGAGGCTGATTGTAACGGCTCCAACCTGTCTGACATGAGGAATCTTAGTACCACGTCTAAGTTCCATCCAGGGGTAGCCAAACGACGCTCCTTGGTGGTCTCAAAAGACTTAAGGAGGTCTTGCAGATCTTTATGTTTGGAAAGATCTAAGCCTATATGCCGGAAGACCGATGCCAACATGCTTCTGTAGCCCTTGATAGTGGGAGCTGAAAGGGATCGTCCTTTTCTCAGGTATAAGAGAAAATCAGCTATTTGAGCTACAGAGGTACTGGTCGAGGATACAGAAACTGACTTGCACCAGTCTCGGAAGACTTCCCACTTCGATTGGTAGACTCTAATGGAAGACGCTCTCCTTGCTCTAGCAATCGCACTGGCTGCTTCCTTCGAAAAGCCTCTAGCTCTCGAGAGTCTTTCGATAGTCTGAAGGCAGTCAGACGAAGAGCGTGGAGGCTTTGGAGTACCTTCTTTACGTGTGGCTGACGTAGAAGGTCTACCCTTAGAGGAAGACTTCTGGGAACGTCTACTAACCATCGAAGTATCTCGGTGAACCATTCTCTCGCGGGCCAGAGGGAAGCAACTAACGTCAACCTTGTCCCTTCGTGAGAGGCGAACTTCTGCAGTACCTTGTTGACAATCTTGAACGGTGGGAATGCGTAGAGATCCAGATGTGACCAATCTAGGAGGAAAGCATCTATATGTATTGCTGCTGGGTCCGGGACTGGAGAGCAATAGATTGGAAGCCTCTTGGTCAGCGAGGTTGCAAAGAGGTCTATGGATGGTTTACCCCAAGTGGCCCAAAGTCTCTTGCATACATCCTTGTGGAGGGTCCATTCGGTTGGAATTACTTGCCCTTTCCGACTGAGACAATCTGCTATGACGTTCAAGTCGCCTTGGATGAACCTGGTTACTAGGGAGATGTCTTGACCTTTTGACCAGATGAGCAGGTCCCTTGCGATCTCGTACAACGTCAGTGAGTGGGTACCTCCTTGTTTGGAGATGTACGCCAAGGCCGTGGTGTTGTCCGAGTTAACTTCCACCACTTTGCCTCGAAGGAGAGACTTGAAGCTTTTCAAGGCCAGATGTACTGCCAACAGCTCCTTGCAGTTGATATGCATGCTCCTCTGACTCGAGTTCCACAGTCCTGAGCATTCCCGACCGTCTAGTGTCGCGCCCCAGCCCACGTCCGATGCGTCCGAGAAGAGAACGTGGTTGGGAGTCTAAACAGCCAGGGGAAGACCCTCTCTTAGGTTGATATTGTCCTTCCACCAAGTCAGAAAAGACTTTATCTTTTCGGAAACCGGGATCGAGACCGCTTCTAGCGTCTTGTCCTTTTTCCAGTGAAAAGCTAGATGGTATTGAAGAGGACGGAGGTGTAGTCTTCCTAGTGACACAAATTGTTCCACGGATGACAGCGTCCCTACCAGACTCAACCACAGCCTGACTGAGCAGCGTTCCTTCTTCAGCATCTTCTGGATGGATAGCAGGGCTTGATCTATTCTGGGGGCTGATCGTCTTGTTATTCAGCAACGTCCTCATCAGAGGGTTCCTCATCCGAAAACTGATGAGGAAACGGCAACGGAGTGGGCAACGTCTGGCTCGCTGAGTCCGGTCGCACTGGTGCATGCGTGACGGAGCCGGACGCAACATCATGGAACTGCTGCACAGTCTGTGAACTGTCAACAACCATGGGTGCGCGAGGAAGCACAGCGTCCACCCGAGACTGTCTAGACCGTCTGGGTTGTGCAGTCAACACCCTACCGGGTTGCTGAGGTTGACGCACTGCGTCAAAACAAGTCACCTCTGCTGGTTGTTGAACGTCCTGAACGTCAACAACCACCTCCGAGCGTCGCTTAACGTCAACGTGCGGCTGGCAACCCACACTGGGTCGCATCGGTGGAGGAACCACCTCAACTGGCAGACGCGAGAAGGTTACCTCAGCGTCAACAGGGCGCACAACCGACCGGTTGGAAGGTTGTTGGCCAGAAGGTTCGGCAGCAACCTTCTCCGCATTAAAGTCCTCTATCAAGGACGCAAGCTTGGACTGCATGTCTTGCAGCAAAGCCCATTTAGGGTCTACGGGAGCAGGTGCGGCAACAGACGGGGTTAGCGACTGAGGCGGTACCGCTTTCCATCCCTGAAAGCCTTGTTTATGCATGACATAATTGTACAGCAAAACTTCAAAGGCTCGAAAACAGCTGCGAAGTTGACCTGTAAAAAACTTGGAGCGTCTCCTGGCCAGGCGCCAGGGAGAGTCTACGAGATTTGAGAAGTCTATCTGGGCAGAGGCATGAACTCCCAAGCCGAGAACTTCTCTCGTGTCATAACAGACTCTCGCTCTATAAGCCAGTTTAAAAGAAGGGAAAGCAAAGGCTGTATCCCCCAAGCTCCTCCTGGTGATAAACCAGTCGCCTAGCCAACGTAAAGCTCTCTAGGAGAGCGAGAGAGCACTAGCTTAAAAACAACGGCTTCGAAGTAGCTAGGCCTAGTGTAAGCTCTGACGTTTAGGCGAACGAGGAGCAGCAGTTACAAAAAGATCCGGACAAAGATCCTTAAAAAAAAATCATCATGATTTAATTAAAGTCCATAGAGGGCTAAGCAGCTTTAGGCTCCTCTCCATCTGACAGAGTCCTCAAGGGAATATCAGTAGGAGGGGGAACAGCAACTTCCTCATCTACAGGAACCTTGTCCGATAAAAGCTGAGTCTCAAGCAAGGGAGAGACCTACCGTGGTGGCAATGCTTTACAAGCAGAGTCCACACTCACTGGTGCATTAGTAGCGGACCAGAACGCAACGTCATGTAACTGCTTGACAGTCTGTGAACTGTCAACAACTGAACTGTCAACCACAACAGGTGCGTGAGGACGCACAGCGTCCACTCGAGACTGCTTTGACTGCCTAGACTGAGCAGTCAAAACAACTCTAGAAAGCGGAGGTTGACGCACAGCGTCAAAACAAGTCAACTCCGATTGTTAGCGAACGTCTTGAACGTCAACAGGAGCATCAGCAAGTGGCCTAACGTCCAAATGCGGCTGAAAATCCACACGAGACCGCATCGAGTGTGGTTCTAAACAACCTGACTGACGTGACTTAGCTACGCCAACGTCAACAGGAAGCACAAAGGAACGTTAGGTTGGCTGAAAGCCAGGATATCGATGAGATAAACGGCTAGACTCAACGGACTAATCGGCAGAATAGTCTTCCATAAGGGAGGCAAGCATATTCTGCATGTCTTGCCATACAACCCATTAAGGATCAACGGAAATGGTTGTGGTAAGAGACGAGGGTAACGTCTGTGACCGCAACACTTTGCCAACAAAAAAGACTCTCGGAGTCTGTGTTACGCTTTTGTTAGGCGGCGAGCAGTTATCCGATGACTGCATAGGGTCAGAGCTGTCCTAATGGCTGTAACCAGGACGCTGGACCTGTCCTGAAAGGACTGACTTTCGCTTAAGGGCTTCGAAACCTTGTGACAGGTTTCTTATGCGAAAAGCCTTCGGATGACGAGGAGAAAAAACGTCTCTCTCGTCTTATGGTAGGGGAGATCTTGGTAAGATACACCCGATACCATAGAGGGAAACGTATGTTCGTTGATCAAGGCCTCTCGAACCCATAAGTCGTTCGACATTACTTCTCCCCTGTTTGGGAGCTTGCAAGAGGTCCCGGACTAGGTGAACGACAGGCACGAACAGACGAATCCTCGGACGCAACACTGTAACACTTTGCGCAATATCACTTTATCACTTCGATTTTCTGTTTTGCACTTATTTCACTGAAATCGAAACTTTTACTGATTTCTACCTGAAGCACGCAATTCTACCCTTATCAAAAGGTAGTAATTGCGAAATCAGTCGTATAATGCAAGCTCATTAATACCAGCAAAAAACAGAAAACATATTTTAAGATAAAAATTTCAGTGGCTGGGGAAGAGACTAAACACTAGTTCCTTCAAAACTACGTTTTCAATCTCTCACCGTACATTGCCTTGGGACGAGAATAAAAACTAAAAACGTTTTATCCTTTCTCCCCGTACCGAGACTAGGGACGAGAGCAACTCGAGAACAACGTTACCCGCTTGAACGGAACGTTTTCTCTCCTCTCTCTCCCTCCGTCTCTATCTTCTTGATTTCGCAACTAAAAGAAGAGCCCAATTACATTTCGTCAAAAAAACATGTTATTTGACCAAAGGAAAAAACTGAAAGGTTTTTCAATTAAAAAGTTCCTTTAAAATAGAATTTAAAACATTTAAGCTTAGAAAGAATGAACAAAATGTCAGAATCGATTTACTCTTTCTGCAAAGTGAAACCGTGATACACTCTCTCTCTATCGTAACGATAGAGCGCATGTTGAACGTCCTGAACGTCAACAACTGCGTAGCATAAATAAACTAAACGTTAATTCATCTTTGAAAAAGGTACGAAGACTATTCAAAGAAATTCTTTCATAAAATATTTCATTTAAAAAGTTTTAAATCCTTAGCTCTTTAAAAGCTATTTACGATATAAAGGGCTCAACGTTGATTAACTTCGGTTTCCAAGTTAGGACCGCCTACTCTCAGGAAAGGTCGCATATAAACAAAACATTAAAATTTATTTTTTATGTTTATTATAAATGGAAAGTTAATCGAAGAGGAAAATCTATAATTAATTTATAACGTGATAAGATAATTACTAAAAGCCTAAACACACTTCCGTCTAAGGGAAGGGTCGGCCATTTAAAAGTGAAAGAAAGTCCATACTCTCTTTGTCACCAAAATTAAATCTATCCAAAACGAGTTCAAGATTTAAGATGAAGATAAAACACCTGCACTGCGAAAGCTCAAACCAGAAAATAGTACTTCACCAAATATGATGGGAAAAACTCCAGGTTTCAACAGCGAGTAAAGTACGTCTTGTCGACACGTCGACAGAGAGAAAATTGAGTCTTTGTTTACATAAGAGCTGGGTAACTGGTCGACAGATGGCGCTGTTGGGCACACCCGCAACCTGTGTAGCGATCGCTGGCGAGTTTTTTCCGTAGAGTTTGTCTGTCGAGCAACAGAGTTGCAGCTATATATTCACCGGCTAAGTTAAATATTTTAAAAAAAATGTACTTCACCAGATGCTTACGTTTAGATACTCTTTCGCTTACATGTGAGACTGCTAAAAAAATAAAGCCAAACTCTTATCCCAAATGAATGTAAAAATTCAACAGTCAAGAGCACAACATCGATCCATCTGTATTCGTTGCAGCCAATGACAAAAGTGGCTATTCTGTGAAAGGTGGATGCGATGTACCTTGTTAATAATTCAGTGGTCATTCAAGTGCCACTAGATACATCCATATTTTAGAGGATGATCGGTTTATATACCTGTAGGAACATATGTAATTTTCGCCTCACTTTGTTCTTCTTCCTGATCCACTTTTGTATTTGTACCCTTTGTTGAAAATTATTCTTTTTAGCTTATAATTGCTAAAATGTTATTTTTATTAATAAAATAAATTTTTGAATATACTTACCCGGTGATTATATAAGCTGCAGCTCTGCTGCCCGACAGAAAAACTCTACGTTCAAAATACGCCAGCGATCGCTATGCAGGTAGGGGGTGTACATCAACAGCGCCATCTGTCGAGCAGGTACTCAAGTACTCCATGTAAACACAGAACCAATTTTCTCCTCGGTCCACTGGGTCTCTATTGGGGAGGAAGGGAGGGTCCTTTAATATATAATCACCGGGTAAGTATATTCAAAAATTTATTTTATTAATAAAAATAACATTTTTGGGCTCAAGCCATGGCGTCCTGATGGAAGGTTCCTGTTTGGTAGCTTCCTTGGGTATAAGACTACTAAGATATTCCCAGAGAATTTAACCACAGGTTATCACAGAATTCTAACTTCTGGAGCGAGTATCTCAAAGGTTTCCCTTTAAGACATCGTAATACAACAGGGGACACGCATGTCTGGTCGTGCCACATAGCTATCTCCACCCCGAACAGAGTTAACGCTTCGGTGTGTAAGGGCTGAGAATAGCTGGGAGCCGTTCCACAGCTAATCTCACTCGTGGCTACTACTGATACTCGAGACGTAAACAAACGGACGCCATTGCTCTAATGACGTCACGCGCGTCTTTATCCTTTGTTTAGTAGCTGCCCTACTGAGACGGATTTTCCCTTGTGTGAACTTTATCGTTTTGCATCTTCGCTATGTCGTTACCTTCAGCCTCGCCTTCTTCTGGAAAGTTGAGTACAAGGTTCCAGTATTGTTTAATTAAGCTCTGGCCGTAAAGTAAATATTATTTCGCGAAATAATTGATGTTTTGTGGCAGAGCTGTGCCTCTACCGGACCCGCCATTTTATGGCGTCGTTGTTGTTTTGCATGTCTTATTTAGTTAGCCACAACAACGCTTCCGGCATTATATACTAATCGAATACATTAGTTTATTTAGTCTTCATAGCTAGGAACTTTTATATCGTGTTTAGACGCTTTTTATCGGTCATCGATTGACCTCATACCAGTCGGCTACTATAGCCCCCAGGCCAGGAGCCTATATACAAGTGTTCATGCATGATTTATCAGTGATCCTAGACTAAGTTATGAAGATAGTGGCATTATTATTTTACAATACTTTTGACTAGTGATGCAAATGTTTTCGCCTTCAGGGACCATATAGGGGATAGGCTAGTCAGTGATTCTTTCTAGCCTAACCTAACCTTAGGACCCCTATATGCTTCCTTCATCCCCTGCCTTGGCACTCCCTCTATTTAGCCTTGATCCCTTTTCTGAGTAAAGGGATTTATGGTCTAATAGAGTATTTTATCGCCTCTCAGTCCTCCCTAAAGGAATGAACCCCCTTTAGGATTGCGTCTGAGAGTGAGGTTAGGCTAGCCTACCTCTATGGCTAGGATAGTCTACGACTTTCCTGCGATAGCGATACGTCTTCTTCCTTGCCTAGTTCAGGACTTTTAGCCCTGATCTAGGCCGGGTTAGGAAGGTTTCTCTGTTCCATGCTGAAACTGTACTCTTGCACCGTTTTAGCCGATCAGCCTATTCTTAGGTTAGGGAGTGTCCTCCCTTCCCTTTGTGGCCGCTCTGGTACAGAAACCCTTCCTGGGAAGACCCCTCTCTTCTCCCTCCCCACCTATCTCTTGTATAGCCTAGCCTATGCTTAGGTTAGTTTATACTCATCTGTCCCCTGTCCTACAAATCCTCCTTAGGGTGGAAGAGTAGGGCTACCCGAGCTTCCCTGTGCTGTCCGCTCTGGTACATATACCTTCATAGTGTCCTATAAGGTTAGTTACTAGTGTAGCTCTGCATAGGGGAGTCTCCCCCCCCCCCCTCTTGGGTGTTCCCTAGTCCTCCCTTGGGCTACCTGCTCCCGGTCCCTAGTGACCCCTGCTTATGGATGCTAGAGCCTGTCTCTATCATGGGTACACCCCCTCAGGGAGGGGGAGGGATGTCTGGAACCCTGACGGTACTTTCTACATCCCTTCCTCCCTCCCCCTGTCTCTCTATCTATCCGGGTGCCGGTCTCTTGCCGCCTCTACTGCCGGCAATACCTGCCTCCCTCTTGGTGACTTCCCTACCCTTGCCGCCAGCCCCCCGTGTACCGAGGGACTGCCGGCTGCCGCCGGCTACTACCGGCGGCTCTCCTACTCCTATCTATTCGTCCGCTTGCCGGTCGATCTCCGGAGTGCCGGCATATACTGCCGGCAACCCGATACTACCTGTACCATCCTTACCCCAGTCACCAATCCGGCATCCTCCGGCTGCCGGAGCCGCCGCTCCCTGCCGGCGTGCCGCCGTTGTGCCGGCGGCCGCCATCCTGGTATCTAACTGACTTTGAAAATTGTCTGTTCTAGTGCCAGAATCTATGCTGGAGCGAGCTCCGGCGTGCCGGCGGCTTGCCGGATGCCCCGGAGGCGTCAAGAATACTTGCACCCCCTCTCTGTAGCTATCATAAGACTAAGATAGCCCTACCTTGCAAACAGATAAGCTGCTTTGCTTCTAAGATCAGTACCTAGTACTGCTCTATTAGTGATCATGCTGTCTCTTTGCATTCTTCTATTTCCAGCATGCTATGTGCATCTTAGCGCGGCTGGTTGCCAGAAGCAGTTACCCTTAATGAGGCCTTCTGGCTCTTATCTGGGAACCGAATGAATTCGATCCCAACCTTGTCCTTGGCTTTCCATGGAGTTCCAATATAATGGGAATCCTAGGAAACTATATCCAATGATCTCGGTCATTTGGATTATCCCAGGACCAAGCCTATGGTAACCAGCCGGGCGAGATGCATGGAGCGTGTTCTCCTTTACTGTTTCATTCTCTATGCATCACACCTTCCTTAAGTTAAAATTAATGATTAATATTAACTTAATTTAAGAGCCATTCCTATGACTCCCCCATACTCATTTTCTCTTTCTTCCACAGGAGGAGCAGATGAAGTGCGATTTCGCCTACTGTGCTGTGAAACGCTCGCAGTTTTACGGACATACGGCGTGCAGGACTCACGCCCCTTGCTCAGACAAGAAAGGGGATTGGAAGTTCTGGAATCCACTGGAATGTACGGTCTGCCAGGCCTACCTAGTTGAGGCCTTCCATAACCCTCCCTCAGCGGAGGTTAGAGACATTGCTCGTGAGAAACTGCGCAAGTGGGTGCGTGGTTTTCAGAGAAATGCTACTGGACCGTACCTGGCCACCGAAGAACTGAGGTCCCTGTTGTTCCCTAAGGCCTCCCCTGACTCAGTGGTTCCAAAGGAAGCAATCCCCACTGTCCAAATTTCAGTGGAACCTGATGTGGTCATGGCTCAGTCCATGCACGAGTGTCGTTTGGATTCCGAGGATGATGAACGGATCTCTGACGTCTCGGAAGACACGGAGAAGACGCTTATGGCTCAAGGAGCCGAAGAGGACGAAGACAAGGTGGAATACACCGAGTCGGAGATTGGAGCTACTCCCTCGTCCATCCCTCCGCCTACTCCTACACCGACGGAATTGTCCCTTCCGTCTACCTCCTCGACCCCGGATCCTTCCTCTTCCACCCAAGAACTGATCCGACTGATTAGAGCTGTCATGGACGACAGACTGAAGGAGAACCAGGAGTCCATCAGGTCTATGATTGGATCCAGAGACACGAAGAAGATCTCGGTCAAGGATCTCCCAGCTTGCTCTCATGCCAACCCGTGGAGGTATGCAGAGCATATGGTTATTGCGACCGGCAGGATCTTTGTTAGTGACAAGATCGGCACGGTCCCGTTGGAAGATGCGGAGTTCTTCCCAAGCTTCGAGGCCTACCCGGACTGTTACGTCCGACTTCGTTCCGAACCTGCCTCGAAGGAGGAGACCGAACCTAAAGAAGAGATAGTGTTCGATCTCGCAAAGGCCCAGGCTATGCTAGCCTCCGCATTTAAGAGCAGGGGCTTTACCTGCTCTAAGCTTCCTGCCTTGAGCAAGAAGCATCCTACCTATGTCGCACCTGACACTGCGATTCTTCCATTTTTGGAAAAGGCCTTAGCTGCATGCCTTAAAGCGGCGGAAGAAGGAAAACCCTGCCCTGCACTGGAGGAGTGCAGACCCTTCTCCATCGTGACACCCCCTGACACTAGGCAATGGAAAGATGTCCAACATACTTTCGTCGTGGGTAGGCTCGATCCTGACGTCGCCGGACGTCAGTTTAATGAAGACCTCCCTAAGCTCAACGATCACCTCCTTCGCCGGGAACAAGACACGAAGGAGAGGCTTGCAGCTTCGCTTTCTCATCAAGTCCAACTTGAAGTAATGGCCTGTGACACAGCAGTACCTGATCACTACATGGTACTGGCCAAATCCCACTTACTCACGGTAATGAAGGACTTGTACCATTTCATAAAGGCTCGTAGAGCCTGTCGTGAATTCGTGTTTGTCGGTGCCACCGTGAAACACGAACCTCGGAGGCTGATTTCCTCCAACATCTGGGGAAAGCACCTGTTTCCTTCTGACCTTGTCAAGGAAATAACTGACAGAGCCGCCACGGAGAATAGGAACCTTCTCCACAAGTGGGGCATGTCCAGAAAAAGGAAAACCTCTCAGGACGATGGACCTCAGCCTAAGAGGAAACCTCAGAAGCCGAAACCCCAGCAACGTCAACAACGACGTCAGTTTCCGGGACCCGCTACCTCCCAAGTGGTTGCCCAACCACAACAGACCTTTCAATTGGTCCCCCAACCGGTGTTGTCACAGTCACCGGTCTTCACCCCTGCCTTTGAGCAGCCATCCACTACCTTTCATGCCAGAGGTAGAGGCTCGTCCAGGGGTGCAAGCAGAGACGCCTCTCGTCGTCCCTCCAGAGGTAGAGGAGGAAAGGGAGCTAGCGGCCGAGGCAACAAGTCCTCGGGACACCAGAAGCAATGAAGTGCTTCCGGTGGGAGGAAGACTCCGCCAATTCCAGGATCGTTGGACCTTCGATCCTTGGGCACACAGCATCATCAAGAACGGTCTAGGCTGGAGTTGGGTGCAACCACCCCCAATCTTCCAGCGGTTCTTTCAACCATCAACCCCCATTCTGGAAGAATATGTTCTAGACCTCTTGAACAAGAAGGTGATAAGGAAGGTAAAGTCCACCAGGTTCCAAGGGAGACTGTTTTGCGTTCCCAAGAAGGACTCAGACAAGCTCAGAGTCATTCTGGACTTATCCCCCCTCAACAAGTTCATAGAGAACAACAAATTCAAGATGCTGACGCTTCAACAAATAAGGACCCTTCTGCCTCAAGGTTCCTACACGGTCTCTATAGACCTGGCGGATGCCTATTGGCACATTCCAATGAACCATCACGCTTCCTCCTACCTAGGATTTCGACTCCAAAGGAAAAGCTACGCCTTCCGGGCCATGCCATTCGGCCTCAATGTGGCCCCTCGGATCTTCACAAAGCTGGCGGATGCCATAGTACAACAGCTCCGCCTAAGAAACGTCCAGGTGATGGCCTACCTCGACGACTGGCTAGTCTGGGCTCCATCGCCCGAAGAGTGTACAAAGTCTTGCGACGAAGTTACCCAGTACCTAGAACACCTGGGATTCAAGATCAACGAGAAGAAATCTCGCCTCTCTCCGGCTCAGAAGTTTCAGTGGTTGGGAATCCACTGGAATCTTCAGTCACACCGCCTTTCCATCCCCCAGAAGAAAAGGAAGGAAATAGCAGGGTCTGTCAAGCGACTACTGAAATCCAAACGCATTTCAAGACGACAGCAGGAACGAGTTCTAGGCTCTCTACAATTCGCCTCAGTGACAAACCCAGTGCTTCGTGCACAGCTAAAGGATGCCGCGGGAGTCTGGAGACGATCGGCATCCATCGCTCGAAGAGACCTCAAGAGACGGCTTCCAAACAGACTTCGACGCCTCCTAAAGCCGTGGTCGGAAGCAATGGCCCTGAAAAGGTCCATTCCTCTCCAACACCCTCCTCCATCACTCAACATCCACACGGATGCCTCACTGGAGGGCTGGGGAGGTCACTCCCACCTGAAACAAGCTCAAGGGACCTGGTCTCCACTATTCAAGACGTTCCACATAAACATCTTGGAGGCCATGGCGGTCCTTCTTACTCTGAAGAAGCTATCCCCGCCGCCCTCGATCCACATCCGTCTAACCCTAGACAACTCGGTGGTAGTTCGTTGTCTCAATCGCCAGGGCTCAAGATCGCCCCAGATAAATCAGGTGCTTCTCCCAATCTTCCGTCTGGCGGAGAAGAAGAAGTGGCACCTGTCTGCAGTTCACCTACAAGGATTCCGCAACGTGACAGCGGATGCTCTATCTCGGACAAACCCGATAGAGTCGGAATGGTCTCTAGACGCAAGATCATTCTCCTTCATCTCCCATCAAGTCCCAGAACTTCAGATAGATCTCTTTGCAACGAGCGACAACAATCAACTTCCTCTGTACGTAGCCCCGTACGAGGACCCCAAAGCAGAAGCGGTGGACGCCATGTCACTGGACTGGAACAGATGGTCGAAGATATACCTGTTCCCTCCCACCAACCTTCTGTTGAAAGTCCTCTCCAAACTGAGAACCTTCAAAGGGACAGCGGCCCTAGTGGCTCCCAAGTGGCCCCGGAGCAACTGGTACCCCCTGGTCCTGGAGCTGCAGCCCAAGCTGATCCCTCTCCCGGGCCCAGTTCTCTCTCAACAAGTACAGAAGTCGACTGTCTTCGCTTCATCATCGAAAATCAAGGACCTTCATCTCATGATTTTCTCTCCCTTGCCGCAAAGAAGAGGTTTGGGATCTCGAAGAAAAGTCTAGACTTCCTAGAGGAATACAAGACCGAATCCACGAGACGGCAATACGAATCATCCTGGAGGAAATGGGTCTCCTTTGTTAAAGCAAAAAATCCTAAAGAAATCACCATTGATTTCTGTATGTCCTTCTTCATTCACCTTCATGGACAAGGATTAGCAGCCAATACGATTTCGACTTGCAAATCGGCTTTGACTAGACCAATTCTATATGCTTTCCAAATTGATCTGTCCAACGACATCTTTAACAAACTGCCGAAAGCATGTGCTCGCCTACGCCCAGCACCCCCTCCGAAACCGATCTCCTGGTCACTAGACAAGGTGCTCCATTTCGCCTCCAACTTGGACAATGATTCATGCCCCCTCAAGGATCTGACTCAGAAAGTTATATTTTTATTTGCTCTCGCCTCGGGAGCTCGAGTCAGCGAAATAGTGGCATTATCAAGAGAAGAGGGACACATCCTGTTTGCTGATTCAGGAGAAGTGACCCTCTCCCCCGATCCGACGTTTCTCGCCAAAAATGAATTACCCACCAAAAGATGGGGCCCTTGGAGAATATGCCCCCTGAAGGAGGATGTCTCTCTATGTCCAGTAGAGAGTCTCAAGGTCTATCTTCGCAGAACTTCAAACTTTGGTGGAGGCCAACTCTTCAAAGGAGAAACATCGGGCAGCGACCTGTCACTGAAACAATTAAGAGCGAAAATCACCTACTTCATTCGCAGAGCGGATCCGAACAGTACACCCGCTGGTCATGATCCTAGAAAAGTGGCATCTTCTCTGAACTTCTTTCAGAGCATGGACTTCGAGAGCCTTAAGAACTTTACGGGCTGGAAGTCCTCGCGAGTTTTCTTTAAACATTATGCGAAACAAGTGCACGAAATCAAACATTTTGTGGTAGCCGCAGGTAGTGTTATGAAACCTGCACCTAACTCTGCGTAGAACAGTGAGTTACTTGGGACTCTAACTCTTCGGGTGCCTATGTTGACCCTCGAGTGATTCATAGTGATGTCTAAAAACACTTAGTGCTTTTATAACTGTTCTTATCCCAGGTGAAATGTCATAGTGTCACACAAGTGCCGCATGCCTTGAGCATGATGTGTTATTTAAAGACTTGCGTTCCTCGAGAACGAGTACCTACTAATCCTGAAATTCCCTTTCAGATTCAAGAGCAAGCCTTTATTTCTATGTACATTATTATTACTGTAAATGAACTTTACTTTTGCTGTAAATTATTTAATTTCTGCATTGTGAAATAAAATTTCTATTTTATTACTTGTGCGTCTCTTTCAGCTCCTACTTACTATGAAATACATACTGTCATAGTTTTATTTATTCCTCCTTTCTTATGGTCATGAAGAATTTAAGATGTCTATTCCTAAATTATATTCACCTTGTCTCAGTAAGGTTCCTACACGAATACTTACTTCTGATAATCAGGAGATGAACCCTACACACAGTGCCCAACCACCACTGGCCTACTTCAGAATGTTCCTATACAAATATCAAACATTCTGCTTCATCTCTAAGCTCTTAAAAGCTCTTCTGTCAAGATGAATAGCCCTTCAATACCACTTTGACGTCGGCATAGCCCATGGGAACTTCCTACCAATGGGGGGCAGGATACTTCGTTCCTATGGTTCTTACCTAAGATTACTTTGCTGTTTTGTCAATGCCTAGGCACTTAACTCTGGGGGAAAATCTACCACGATACATTGATTCTCTGGTACTCTTCCATCAGGACGCCATGGCTTGAGCCCAAAAAACGGATTTTGAGCGAAGCGAAAAATCTATTTTTGGGTGAGATAGCCATGGCGTCCTGATGGACCCTCCCTACTACTTCGTTCAGTTTGTTCCCACCCTACACAATTGTATCATGGTGATGGGCAGCAACTGGCGCCAGGATAAAGACGAGCGTGACGTCATTAGAGCAATGGCGTCCGTTTGTTTACGTCTCGAGTATCAGTAGTAGCCACGAGTGAGATTAGCTGTGGAACGGCTCCCAGCTATTCTCAGCCCTTACACACCGAAGCGTTAACTCTGTTCGGGGTGGAGATAGCTATGTGGCACGACCAGACATGCGTGTCCCCTGTTGTATTACGATGTCTTAAAGGGAAACCTTTGAGATACTCGCTCCAGAAGTTAGAATTCTGTGATAACCTGTGGTTAAATTCTCTGGGAATATCTTAGTAGTCTTATACCCAAGGAAGCTACCAAACAGGAACCTTCCATCAGGACGCCATGGCTATCTCACCCAAAAATAGATTTTTCGCTTCGCTCAAAATCCGTTTTTTCAATATTAAACTTAGCCGGTGATTATATAAGCTGATTCACACCCAGGGGGGTGGGTAGAGACCAACATTACGTGTTACATTATTATGAGCTAAGTATTTTGTATTTCATTTTAGCAGTTATTCAAAATAACAAACATAAAATAAATAAGTACCTGGTAAGGAAGTCGACTTGAACAATTACTCTGCCTTTTTAAGTACGTCTTCCTTACTGAGCCTCGCGATCCTCTTAGGATACTGAGCGACTCCTAGGAGCTGAAGTATCAAGGGTTGCCACCCGTACTAAAGGACCTCATCAAAACCTCTAATCTAGGCGCTTCTCAAGAAAAGAATTTGACCACCCGCCAAATCAACCAGGATGCGAAAGGCTTCTTAGCCTTCCGGACAACCCAAAAACAACAATAAAAAACATTTCAAGAGAAAGATTAAAAAAGGTTATGGAATTAGGGGAATGTAGTGGTTGAGCCCTCACCCACTACTGCACTCGCTGCTACGAATGGTCCCAGGGTGTAGCAGTTCTCGTAAAGAGACTGGACATCTTTAAGATAAAAAGACGCGAACACTGACTTGCTTCTCCAATAGGTTGCGTCCATTATATTCTGCAGAGATCTATTTTGTTTAAAGGCCACTGAAGTTGCGACAGCTCTAACTTCATGTGTCCTTACCTTCAGCAAAGCATGGTCTTCCTCATTCAGATGGGAATGAGCCTCTCGTATCAACAGTCTGATATAATAGGAAACTGCATTCTTTGACATAGGTAAAAAAAGGTTTCTTAATAGCACACCATAAAGCTTCTGACTGTCCTCGTAAAGGTTTAGTTCGTCTTAAATAGAACTTAAGAGCTCTAACAGGGCATAAGACTCTTTCTAGTTCATTTCCAACCAAATTAGAAAGGCTTGGAATATCGAACGATTTCGGCCAAGGACGAGAAGGTAGTTCGTTTTTGGCTAGAAAACCAAGCTGTAAAGAACATGTAGCCGTTTCAGATGAAAATCCGATGTTCCTGCTGAAGGCGTGTATCTCACTGACTCTTTTAGCTGTTGCTAAGCAGACGAGGAAAAGAGTCTTTAAAGTGAGATCTTTAAAGGAGGCTGATTGTAGTGGCTCGAACCTTTCTGACATAAGGAATCTTAGTACCACGTCTAAATTCCAACCTGGTGTAGCCAAACGACGCTCCTTCGAGGTCTCAAAAGACTTAAGGAGGTCCTGTAGATCTTTGTTGTTGGAAAGATCTAAGCCTCTGTGACGGAAGACTGTTGCCAACATGCTTCTGTAACCTTTGATTGTGGGAGCTGAAAGAGATCTTTCCTTCCTCAGGTATAATAGGAAGTCAGCTATTTGGGTTACAGAGGTACTGGTTGAGGATACTGATACCGATTTGCACCAGCTTCGAAATACTTCCCACTTCGACTGGTAGACTCTAAGAGTGGATGTCCTCCTTGCTCTAGCAATCGCCCTGGCTGCCTCCTTCGAAAAGCCTCTAGCTCTCGAGAGTCTTTCGATAGTCTGAAGGCAGTCAGACGAAGAGCGTGGAGGCTTGGGTGTACCTTCTTTACGTGTGGCTGACGTAGAAGGTCCACTCTTAGAGGAAGAGTTCTGGGAACGTCCACCAGCCATTGAAGTACCTCGGTGAACCATTCTCTCGCGGGCCAGAGGGGAGCAACTAACGTCAACCTTGTCCCTTCGTGAGAGGCGAACTTCTGCAGTACCTTGTTGACAATCTTGAACGGGGGGAATGCATAAAGGTCTAGATGGGACCAATCCAGTAGAAAGGCATCTATATGAACTGCTGCTGGGTCCGGGATTGGCGAGCAATAATTTGGGAACCTCTTGGTCATCGAGGTTGCAAAGAGATCTATGGTAGGTTGGCCCCATGTGGCCCATAGTCTCTTGCACACATCCTTGTGTAGGGTCCATTCTGTAGGGATGATTTGACCCTTCCGACTGAGGCAGTCCGCCATGACATTCATGTCGCCTTGAATGAACCTCGTTACTAGAGAAAGGTTAAGATCTCTTGACCAAGTGAGGAGGTCCCTTGCGATCTCGTACAACGTCATAGAATGGGTCCCTCCTTGTTTGGAGATGTACGCCAAGGCCGTGGTGTTGTCTGAGTTCACCTCCACCACCTTGCCTAGAAGGAGGGACTTGAAGCTTTTCAAGGCCAGATGAACTGCCAGTAGCTCCTTGCAGTTGATATGTAACGTTCTTTGATTCGAGTTCCAAGATCCCGAGCATTCCCGACCGTCTAATGTCGCACCCCAACCCGTGTCCGATGCGTCCGAGAAGAGAACGTGGTTGGGGGGTCTGAACAGCTAGGGGCAGACCCTCTCTGAGGTGGATGTTGTCCTTCCACCAAGTCAGTGATGACTTCATCTTCTCGGAAATGGGAATCGAGACCGCTTCTAGCGTCTTGTCCTTTTTCCAGTGCACAGCTAGGTGAAATTGAAGGGGACGGAGGTGCAGTCTCCCTAACGCGATGAACTGTGCCAGGGATGAAAGCGTCCCTATCAGACTCATCCACTGTCTGACTGAACATCGGTCCTTCTTTAGCATGTTCTGGATGCATCCTTGGGCTTGACTTGTTCTGGGGGCCGACGGAAAAGCCCGAAAAGCTTGACTGTGAATCTCCATCCCTAAGTACACTATAGTTTGGGATGGGACCAGTTGGGACTTTTCCATATTGACCAGGAGACCCAATTCCTTGGTCAGATCTAGAGTCCACTTTAGATTCTCCAGACAGCGACGACTGGAAGCAGCTCTTAGAAGCCAGTCGTCCAAATAGAGGGAGGCTCTGATGTCCGCTAAATGCAGGAATTTGGCAATATTCCTCATCAGTTTCGTAAAGACAAGAGGAGCCGTGCTTAGGCCAAAGCACAGGGCTTGAAATTGGTAGACAACCTTCCCGTAAACGAACCTTAGATAAGGTTGGGAATCTGGGTGGATGGGGACGTGAAAGTAAGCGTCCCTTAGGTCTAAAGAGACCATCCAGTCTTCCTTCCTGACCGCTGCTAGCACAGACTTTGTCGTCTCCATGGCGAACGTCTGCTTTGTGACAAAGACATTCAGAGCACTGACGTCTAGCACCGGCCTCCACCCTCCTGTCTTCTTTACCACTAAGAAGAGACGGTTGTAGAAGCCCGGGGATTGATGGTCCCGGACTTTGACTACCGCTCCCTTTTCTAGTAAGAGGGACACCTCTTGCTTCAAAGCTTGTCTCTTGTCCTCCTCTCTGTACCTGGGAGAGAGGTCGATGGGCGACGTTGCTAGAGGGGGTTTGCGTATAAACGGGATCTTGTACCCTTCTCTGAGCAACTTCACAGATTGAGCATCTGCGCCCCTTTTCTCCCAGGACTGCCAGAAGTTCTTGAGTCTGGCTCCCACTGCTGTCTGAAGAATGTGGCAGTCAGACTCTGCCCTTAAAGGACTTGGTACCTTTCTTCTTAATTCCGCGTCTCCCTTCGGCACGAGCACCTCCTCTGCTGGAGGCTCTGCCACGAAAGGGCGGAATGAACCTGGACGCTGGAGTGTCCATCCTGGGTCTAGACACGGTAGGCAAAGGGGTGGCTTTGCGAGCAGATGACGCAACCAGGTCATGCGTGTCCTTTTGAATCAAGGAGGCAGCAATCTCCTTTATCAACTCTTCTGGGAAAAGGCACTTTGAGAGAGGAGCAAACATAAGTTCCGATCTCTGACACTGTGTAACTCCAGCTGACAAGAAGGAGCAAAGGTTTTCCCGTTTCTTGAGGACCCCGGAAACGAACGAAGCCGCAAGCTCACTGGAACCGTCCCGTATGGCCTTGTCCATGCAGGACATAATGAGCATGGAAGTATCCTTGTCAGAAGGGGAGATCTTCCTGCTCAACGCTCCCAAACACCAGTCCAAAAAGTTAAAAACCTCGAAGGCTCTGAACACTCCTTTCATCAGATGGTCTAAGTCTGAAGGAGTCCAACAAATCTTGGAGCGTCTCATGGCTAGCCTGCGGGGAGAGTCTACTAGGCTTGAGAAGTCGCCCTGGGCAGAGGCAGGAACTCCCAAGCCGAGAACTTCTCCCGTGGCATACCAGACGCTCGATCTGGAAGAGTGTTTCGCAGGGGGAAACGTGAATGCTGTCTTCCCAAGGTGCTTTTTGGACTGCAACCATTCTCCCAACACTCTTAAAGCTCTCTTAGACGAGCGGGCGAGGACGAGCTTCGTAAAGGCAGGCGCGGATGACTGCGTGCCTAAAGCGAACTCAGATGGAGGTGAGCGTGGGGCCGCAGAAACAAACTGATCGGGATACATCTCCCTGAACAGTGCAAGAACTTTCCTAAAGTCCAAGGAGGGAGGCGTGGTCTTGGGTTCGTCGATGTCCGTATGCGGGTCGTCAATGTGTGCAGCGTCGTCATCATCAGAGAGTCCATCATCTGAATACTGAGGAGGAAGCAGCAAAGGAGTAGGAGTTGGCTGGTCAGCTGAGTCCGGCAGCACGGGTGCATGCGTGACTGCACCGGACGCAACGTCATGGAACTGTTGCCCAGTCTGTGAGCTGGCAACTACCATAGCAGCGCGGGGGCGCAAAGCGTCTACTCCTGACTGTCTAGTCTGCTGTGGGCGAGTAGTGGTAACCACACTGGGTTGCGGAAGTTGACGCACAGCGTCAAAACAAAACAACTTGGGTTGTTGTTGTAACTCGCGAACGTCAACGGATGGTTCCGTGCGTCGCTGAACGTCAACATGCGGCTGGCAGCGCATGGGTGGCGGGACTCTCACAGCTGGAGTGCGGGAGAAGGTAGCCTCAGCGTCCACTGGACGCACAACCGTGGGAGGTTGTAGGCTAGCGGTTGGTGCAGCGTCAACCTTCTCCGCACGAAAGTCCTGCATTAATGACGTCAACTGAGTCTGCATGGTCTGCAGCAAAGACCACTTAGGGTCTACAGTAGCAGGTGCGGCAACAGACGGAGTTACTGCCTGATGCGGTACCGCTTTGCCTCTCTTAGGAGGTGTGCAGTCATCGGAAGACTGCAGCGAGTCCGAAACTGACCCAGTGGCTACAACTGGGCCGTTGGACTTGCGCGGAAGGGACCGACTTGCGTTTAAGAGGCCGTGAGACCTTGGTCCATTGTTTCTTCCGAGAAACATCTTCCGCAGACGAGGAATAAATGGGCTCTCTCGTCTTCTTGTGGGTGGGACGATCTTGGATAGATACGTCCGAAACCACGGAGGGAACGTCTGTTCGCTGATTAAAGCCTCTCAAACCCTTTGGTCGTACAGTGAACCCTCGCTACTTCGCGGTTCGACAATCGCGGATTCACCACTTCGCGGGGTTTTCCCATAACCCATATATATATACATATCGCGGATTTTCCGGAAAATTCGAAAATACCGCGAAATCTGAAGATAACCAAATACGATATTTTGTTACCTGTAATTCCATTAATACTGTAATTAGTAATATCTGCTCTTACTGATTGTTCATTGCATTACATATGATATATAATTCAGCACAGAAAGAAATAAAACACGAAAAGAGAATGTGATCATACGATAATTCAGTACGTAGTAAAATTAAATCGAACATGAAACGCAAATCAGATGCAGTCATACCATATTAGAATGGTGTGTACTGTAATGGATGTGCTTCTTTTCCATGAATCTTTTGTATGTATACGTACGTAGTACAGTACTGCATCCAATAATATTCTTTGTTGCAAAAATCACATTTCGAATAAGTACTGTAAGCGTACGAGAGAGAGAGAGAGAAAGAGAGAGAGAGAGAAAGAGAGAGAGAGAGAGAGAGAGAGAGAGAGGCGTAAAATAGCGTACGTACGTAAATTTTTATTATTATTGTTATTATTATTATTATTGTTGTTGTTGTTAATAAAATTATTATTGTTATTATTATTAATCATTATTATTATTATTATTACTGTACTGTACAGTATTATTATCATTATTTATTATTATTACGGTACCCTTGTACTTAATCTACGTACGTTCAGTATGCGCGGGGCATCTTCTATGAGTAACCAACGCACCATGTACTGTAAGACGGGTTGTGATTGGTTCAAGCGCTGACAGATGACGAATCAAAACTCAAGTTTTGTTATCTAGCCTGTGATTGGTGTTTTGCCCGCATCTTCAACTTCCAGCATCACAGTTCTCGCGGGTCTGCATCGTTCACTT
>NC_090765.1:34449583-34499275 GCF_036898095.1 Palaemon carinicauda
ATTATTTACTTCAGGAAAAAAAATGTATTGATATATTTTTTTCTGTTTAAAATGTTGTCCCGACCTTATCTGTATGTTTACCACAGAATCTCGCTGTCTGTTACTGCTGGTACAAGCCACTCGTTTATGTGTTCTCCATCCTGTAATACATTATGATTATTAAGAAAAGATACAGGTAGGAAGCCCAAATATGGATGTATGTATTACGCTTTTACAGTAAAAGATATAGAGTATGTATAAATCGCAATATAACTAGTCGTTAAAATACATACAATAGTTGTGTCAGTGGTAACAAATTGGAAATGCCTATTAAACATAATTAGAGCGATGAATTATGTTCTCATAACCTAACCTTAAAAGGTATTCTTAACAAAACAGGGGTCTTTGCTTCTATGAATCCATAGACCTGACCTGACCTATGCACTCAGAAATCCTCGTAAATGAAGTTATGAGTTTTAACCTAACAAGCGCTGTCCATACCCTGATTCCCCCCCCCCCCATTGACGACACACCACTTCATGAATATGGTGATATATTGTTTGATTTTATTATAGTATGTTAAATTTTTATTACGACATTAGAAATGATATAATCAAATAGGTCTGTTCAAACTTGCCATTTTGGTAAAGTTTTAGATTCAACCAAATTGGGAAATGTATTATATTAATATATTTTCCTAGTAAAGCATGTGATAACAAAAAACTTTCTCTCAATACATTATTGACGCTGATGTCTACTTACAGAGATAATTATTCAGTTATTGTAGGTCTGCATTTTATTTCTAAGTGTTCTGTATACCTTTACGCTGCCACGGGACCTAGCTCTTGTTCGTTTGTATGTCTGTTTTCATCTTACTTGGCTCCGCCCCATTGCGTAATGTGACAATATTTGCTTGAATGCGCATTTGCTCCTCCCACTAATGTCGCTCCTCCAATCTAAATACTACTGGGTTCTTTTCAAGGGTTATTATTGGACGATTCATTGGTCTCTCAGTCTTGTTTCAAGGATCTGTTTTTCGTGCAATATAACATTGTAAACGATAGTTTTTCAATATTAAACTTACCCGATAATCATGTAGCTGTCAACTCCGTTGCCCGACAGAATTCTATGGAGGGATACGCCAGCTATCACAATACTAGAAGGGGGTGTATTTACCAGCGCCACCTGTGGCCAGGTACTCAAGTACTTCTTGTTGACACCTCCTCAATTATTCCTCTGTCGTGCTTCCGGCAAGACGTTCTGGGATACGCTTATGTTCTTGGAGTATTTTCACGACTTTGGTGAAGTATTTCTCTTTGATTTCGGCTGTCGCTTTACTGGAAACTTCTATATTAGCTTAGTTAGCTTTTGGAATTAATTTGATTAATTATGGTGACGAGAGAGTATGAACTCTCGTTCACCTTTCTATGGCCGACCCTTCCCTTAGACGGAAGTGTTGGTGTCTAAGAGAGTATAGACTCTCTTTCTTAATTTTGCTTAACAAAAGTTATAGATTTATTTTATATCTCTCCGCCTCTTATAGGCCTCTTCGATTAACTTCCTTTTATTATAAACTCATTAAAATTAATTTTTATATTTGTTTATATTCGACCTTCCTAATAGTAGGCGGTCTTTTACCGAAGTTAATAAACTTTGAGCCCGTCATTTCGGTTTTACCTGTTAACATATTTTGCTATTTCCGCCACAGAGTTTGAAAGATTTTCTTTGACAGTCTCGTACTGTTTTCAAAGTTGAACTAACGTTTTGTTTTGTCTCTGCAGTTGTTGACGTTCAGAACGTTCAACTTGCACTCTATCGTTACGATAGAGAAAGAATGTTCACGGTTTCACGTTGCAGTAAGAGTAACCGTGTCTAGCGTTTTGTTCATTCTTTCTTAACTTAATGGTTTTGATCCTAATAAAGGAACTTTTCAGTTTTTTCCTTTAACAATAATATGTTTTAACGATATATATGATTGGGCTCTTCTCTCAGGTTCTAAGTCAAGAGAGAGAGAGAGATAGAGACGGAGGGAGAAAGAGGATAAACGTTTCATTCAAGCCTGCCAGGCGTACGAGTAACGTCGTTATCGTTTTTGCTCTTCTCCCTAGTCTCTTTAGGGGAAGAAACTAAACGTTTTTAGAGTGATCTAGTGTTTAGTCTCTTTCCAACCACTGAATTATCTTTCATTAGATTTTTCTGTTACATTGTAATTCTGTTTTCGCAATTACTAACTTTGAGAAAGGATAGAATTGCGTATTTCAGGTACAAACCACTTAAAGTTTCGAGTTCAGTGAAATAAGTGCAAACAGAAATCAAAGTGATAAGTGATTAGTGCGTGAGGGTACTTTTGTGCGCGCCAGTCGTCCTCCCAGTCCGGGACCTCTTGCAAGCTCCCAAGCCCAGGGGAGAAGCAATGTCGAAGGGCATAAGGGTTCAGCAGGCCTTGATCGGCGCACAGAAGTATTCTCGGTGGTTGTGGGCGTGTCTTACCGAGACCGTCACTCCCACCCGCAGACGATTGAGCCCTTATTTTGCTCGTCTGCAGAAGAGATTAGGGGAGAAAATAAAGGCAGAGTAACGCTGGTCTCAGGTCTCAAGACCTCTTAAACGTTAAGTCCAGACCTATGCCAGACGTACGAAGTTAAAGTTCACAACCCGAATGCAGTCATTGGGTTAGCTCTGACTCTCCTCAGTCATCAGTTGATTACACTCCGCCTAAGAGGAGTAAGGTTCTGCCACAACAGATCTCTGCTGTTAAGGCTTTACCTCAGCAGAACTTAGTGTCTGCCGACCCCAAGTTAACTCTACTGCAGTCCATACAGTCACAACTTTCGGTCTTGATGCGTGAGTGTCGGGCTGAGAGTGTTGCGCCTCCGCCTCCGCCTACACTCCCCCCCGCCTATGATCGCTCCGCCTGATCACAGTACCACCTGCCAGGCGTACGATGTTGTGAACTCTACTACAGTCCATGCAAGCACAGCTTTCGGACTTGATGCGTGAGTGTCGGGCTGAGAGTGTTGCTCCTCCGCCTCCGCCTACACTCCCTCCACCTACACTCGCTCCGCCTGATCACAGTACCATCTGCCAGGCGTACGATGTTGTGGACTCTACTACAGTCCATGCAAGCACAGCTTTCGGACTTGATGCGTGAGTGTCGGGCTGAGAGTGTTGCTCCTCCGCCTCCGCCTACACTCCCTCCACCTACACTCGCTCCGCCTGATCGCAGTACCACCTGCCAGCAGTTCCACCTGCCAGGCGTACGATGTTGAGCCACGTGCTGAGTTTGCTGTTCCCTGTGGTGTTCAGCCTCCGCCTTCCTTAAGGCAACCTTTACATTGGGATCAGGAGGATTATACCTCTCTTCCTCCGCCTCCACTTGCTGCTCCACCAGTGATGCAACACTCGGTTGAGGTACAACAACCTCTCCCGTCCATGAGTCAGTCTCCTCAGCTCTCGCTGCAGCGAGCTCTACCCTCCACAAGGCAAGCACCACAACACCTTAGCCTTGCGCCTCAGGAGCCTCAGCTTGCGAGACATTTACCTTGTTCTGCGCAACCTCTTCCTCATCGCGCTCCGCTCACACCACAGGAACTGGAACTTGCTACTCCGCTTCCGCCAACCGCTCAGCAAGCGCAACCCTTGGGTTCAACCACTCATGCTAGGAGTCAGCCTCCTCCACCCATGCGCCTTCCTTCTGCTTGTCTTTTATTCAGCCTTTGCAGACTGAGCCTCAGGTGTTCCCTCATCGGAGTCTTGAAGAGGAAACCACAACTATTGTTGTTCCAGCTCGTTCTGACTCTGCTGTTCAGCATACCTTACCTCCATTTTCATACCATGGTTTAAACCCCATGCAAGCATGCATAAAGCACTCTAGCACTGGTCATGGAATTTCTGAGAAATGTTAAACGCCATGCACACGCTCTGCTTTCCTTACAGCAGGCTCTGCTTACAGCAGGCTCTGCTTACTACATGCTCAGCATACAGCATGCTCTGCATTCAGCATGCTCTGCATACAACATGCTCTGCATACAGCATGCTCTGCATTCAGCATGCTCTGCATACAACATGCTCTACATACAGCATGCTCTGCATTCAGCATACTCTGCATACATCATGCTCTGCATACCTTACCGCATGCTTCTCAACACATCTTGGGTTGTTGCCAACTCACTAGACTGTCAAGCAGTTTCATAACGTTGCCTTCTAGTCTGCTGCTTTTGCACCAGTGAACCCTCACTCAGAGAACTTAGCTTTGCTAGGATAAGGTCCCTGTAGATGAGAAAGTTCTTTTCTCCCTCCTTCTGATATTCCCTTGAGGACTCTGTCATTTGGAGGGAGCCTTTAGCTGCATAACCTCTTATGGACTTTTATTTAAGCATAACATGCTTACAGGGAAGGTAATGGTTCCACTTCAGCCGCTAATCCCGTCTGTTACCACACCTGCTCCCATAGACCTTGAGCTGTGTTGCATGACATGCAGTCCAAGCTTAGTCCTTGTTAGAGGATTTTTTGTTTACGGAGTCAATGTGTCACGGGGAAGACGTTCAACAACCAACAGAAGGGACTTGTTGTGACGCAGTGCGGCAACCTCAGCAACCCGTTAAGGAGTTGTCTGTACGACCCAGACAGTCTAGACAGATTCGGGTTGTCACTGTACTTCCTCGCTTGCCCATGATTGACAGTTTACAGACTGTGCAGCAGTATCATGATCTTGTGTCCGGCTCCGTCAGACGACTGGCTTTTAAGAGCTCCCACAAGTCGTCGCTGTCTGGAGATTTTCAAATGGACTATGGATCTGACCAAGGAACTGGGCCTCCTGGTCAATTTTGAGGAGTCTCAGCTCGTTCCATCCCAGACCATTGTGTCCTTGGGTATGGATCTTCAGAGTCGAGCTTTTCGGACTTGTCCATCGGCCCCAAGGATCTTCCAAGCCCTAGAATGCATCCAGAGCATGCTGAGAAGGAACCGATGCTTAGTCAGGCAGTGGATGAGTCTAACAGGGACACTTTCATCGCTGGCCCTGTTCATCGAGTTAGGGAGACTCCACCTCCGCCCCCTTCAGTATCATCTAGCTGCTCACTGGATAAAGGACATGACGCTAGAGACGGGCTCAGTTCCTGTTTCCGAAGAGATGAGGTCTACTCTAACGTGGTGGAAGAACAGCATTCTTCTCAAGGAAGGTCTACCATTGGCTGTTCAGACCCCCGACCACCGTCTCTTCTCGGACGCATCTGACACGGGCTGGGGTGCGACACTGGACGGACAGGAATGCTCGGGAACATGGAATCAGGAGCAAAGGACACTTCACATCTATTGCAAGGAGTTGTTGGCAGTTCATCTGGCCTTGATAAACTTCAAGTCCCTCCAGCTTAACAAGGTGGTGGAGGTGAACTCCGACTACACCACAGCCTTGGCTTACATCTCCAAGCAGGGAGGGACTCATTCGAGGAAGTTGTTCGAGATCGCAAGGGACCTCCTCATTTGGTCAAAAGATCGAAAGCTCACGCTGGTAACGAGGCTCATTCAGGGCGATATGAATGTCATGGCAGATCGCCTCAGCCGGAAGGGTCAGGTCTTCCCCACAGAGTGGACCCTTCACAAGATTGTTTGCAGCAGACTTTGGGCCCTGTGGGGTCAGCCAACCATAGATCTATTCGCTACCTCGATGACCAAGAGGCTCCTCTTGTATTGTTCTCCGATTCCAGACCCAGCAGCAGTTCGCGTGGCTGCCTTTCTGCTGGATTGGTCCCATCTCGACCTGTATGCATTCCCGCCGTTCAAGATTGTCAACAGGGTACTTCAGAAGTTCGCCTCTCACAAAGGGACACGGCTGACGTTGGTTGCTCCCCTCTGGCCCGCGAGAGAATGGTTCACCGAGGTACTGCAATGGCTGGTCGACGTTCCCAGGACTCTTCCTCCTAGAGTGGACCTTCTGCGTCAACCTCACGTAAAGAAGGTACACCCAAACCTCCACGCTCTTCGTCTGACTGCCTTCAGACTATCGAAAGACTCTCAAGAGCTAGAGGCTTTTCGAAGGAGGCAGCCAGAGCGATTGCCAGAGCAAGGACGACATCCACTCTCAGAGTCTATCAGTCTTAATGGGAAGTCTTCCGAAGCTGGTGCAAGGCCAATGCAGTTTCCTCAACCAGTACCACTGTAACCCAGATTGCTGACTTCCTGTTACATCTAAGGAACGTAAGATCCCTATCAGCTCCTACGATCAAGGGTTACAGAAGTATGTTGGCAGCGGTTTTCCGCCACAGAGGCTTGGATCTTTCCTCCAACAAAGATCTACAGGACCTCCTTAGGTCTTTTGAGACCTCAAAGGAACGTCGGTTGTCCACTCCAGGCTGGAATCTAGACGTGGTCCTAAGGTTCCTAATGTCATCAGGATTTGAACCGCTCCAATCAGCCTCTTTTAAGGACCTCACATTAAAAACTCTTTTCCTCGTGTGCTTAGCAACAGGTAAAAGAGTAAGTGAGATCCACGCCTTCAGCAGGAACATAGGTTTCACATCTGAAACGGCTACATGTTCCTTGCAGCTCGGTTTTTGCTAAACGAGCTTCCTTCACGTCCTTGGCCTAAGTCGTTCGAGATCCCAAGCCTGTCCAACTTGGTGGGGAATGATCTGAAGAGAGTACTTTGCCCAGTTAGAGCTCTTAGGTACTATCTAAAAAGGTCTTAACCTTTACAAGGACAATCAGAAGCCTTATAGTGTGCTATCAAGAAACCTTCTTTTCCAAGTTCTAAGAACTCAGTTTCTTACTATTCAGGCTTCTGATTAGAGAAACACATTCTCATCTGAAGGAAGAAGACCTTGCTTTGCTGAAGGTAAGGACACATGAAGTGAGAGCTGTGGCTACTTCAGTGGCCTTCAAACAGAACCGTTCTCTGCAGAGTGTTATGGATGCAACCTATTGGAGAAGCAAGTCAGTGTTCGCATCATTCTATCTCAAAGATGTCCAGTCTCTTTACGAGTACTGCTACACCCTGGGTCCATTCGTAGCAACGAATGCAGTAGTAGGCGAGGGCTCAGCCACTACATTCCCATAATCCCATAACTTTTTAACCTTTCTCTTGAATACTTTTTATGGGTTGTACGGTCGGCTAAGAAGCCTTCCACATCCTTGTTGATTTGGCGGGTGGTCAATTCTTTCTTGAGAAGCGCCAAGGTTAAAGGTTGTGATGAGGTCCTTTAGTATGGGTTGCAGCCCTGTATACTTTAGCACCTTTGAGTTGATTCAGCCTCCCAAGAGGAACGCTGCGCTCAGTAAGGAAGACGATCTTATTAAAGGCAGAGTAACGGTTCAAGTCGACTTCCTTACCAGGTACTTATTATTTCATTGTTATTGTGGATAACTGCTTATATGAAATACGGGATACTTAGCTATCCTTTAGTCTTGTACACTGGTTTTTCACCCACCCCCCTGGGTGTGAATCAGCTACATGATTATCGGGTAAGTTTAATATTGAAAAATGTTATTTTTATTAATAAAATAAATTTTTGAATATACTTACCCGATAATCATGATTTAATCGACCCTCCCTTCCTCCCCATAGAGAACCAGTGGACCGAGGAATAATTGAGGAGGTGTCAACAAGAAGTACTTGAGTACCTGGCCACAGGTGGCGCTGGTAAATACACCCCCTTCTAGTATTGTGATAGCTGGCGTATCCCTCCATAGAATTCTGTCGGGCAACGGAGTTGACAGCTACATGATTATCGGGTAAGTATATTCAAAAATTTATTTTATTAATAAAAATAACATATTTTGTTTTTTTCCCTATTTCATTATGGGAGAAACCCGTGATTGTCGTTTGTTTTCGGTTTTCAAAAGTTCCGGTTTCTATATTTTCAGCACACGTCACTTAACTGTCATGGATCCTCCGGTACGGTTGTGTGAAATATGTCGTTATTCCTATTTTGATGTGATCGGCCGATTTCATGGGAATTATAATGGAACTCCTGAAGTAGTGAATCGTTTTCTAAGGGAGCATTCCGTATTACCTTTAAGTGTCCAGTGTGGTAAATGTGATTCGCCTTTTAATCAGAGGCTGAACGTATTCCAGTACTTGATGATTCAGAAGAGGGTCAACCACAACCTTCCACATCTTCATCGTCATCTTCCGTTTAAGGTAAGAAGTGATTTAACAAAATATATATATTCAAATTTACCCCTGGTTAAAGGGGGGGTCGCAGGGGGGGCGAAGCCCCCCTCGGTAGGGGTACAGGGCCCCTAGGTTAGGTTAGGTGGGTTTGTTAGGTTCTGTGGTGCCCTGAAAATTACTGTGGCCTTAAGGGGGGGTCGCAGGGGGGGCGAAGCCCCCCCCCGGTAGGGGTACAGGGCCCCTAGGTTAGGTTAGGTGGGTTTGTTAGGTTCTGTGGTGCCTTGAAAATTACTGTGGCCATAAGGGGGGGTCGCAGGGGGGGCGAAGCCCCCCCCGGTAGGGGTACAGGGCCCCTAGGTTAGGTTAGGTGGGTTTGTTAGGTTCTGTGGTGCCCTGAAAATTACTGTGGCTTTAAGGGGGGGTCGCTGGGGGGCCCTACCCCCCTCCCCCCGGTAGGCCTAGTTAGGGGTATGGGGGAGGGGTGCTGGAACATTAATTATTCATTTATTGCAAATATCATTCAATGCCCCAACACCCTCCCCCCCCCTTCCCCCACCCAAAACCCCAGTTCCCAAAGGGTGTCCCCCATAATTGGTGGGATGAACTAGGGTATACATAGTAAATCTCTAAATCGGTTGGTTTGCAGTCAAAATAAACGTTAAATTCATTGAAACCACACTATTTCTGATGCAACAAATATATTTTTATTGCATTTTTCCAAATTTGGCTGAAACTAAAAATTTACCGCCATTTTGAACCCTGTAAACTGTCAACTAATGTTAACCTAGATACTCATTTTTATTAAAAGTTACCTTTACCTATACCATTTTATATTTGACTAAGTATTGTTTTGGTCTGCATCCAAACCACAAGAAGTTAATGCTCAGAGTTTTTAAAATCCTAGCAGGCGGTGCTTCTGCTCGGACTTTGTTTTCCCGTTTTCTTTACTATTGGTATTGGTAGCCATTTACAGTTTCCAATCAGAGATGTTTTCACTTTCATGTGACTCTATCTTGTCTAATCTTGTACCTCTACATCTATGTATTCTAGCTCTGGTGCTTTGGTATAATTTTGATAGACTCCAACCAGCCATTTTTGCAAGTTTTTTTCTGCTAGTTTTCCTATTGTTTTACTGTGGTCTGATCTTATTTTACGCAAAATTATTGTTTGTTCCAACACAAGGTTTAAACTAACCTATGGCTAAACACCTAACCCTGAGTCCCAACTGGGGAAACTCCCACTATTGTTGGAGTACATAAGGTGGTGGTGGTAACTGGAAAATCACAAATTTTAAGTATTTGTATTTTTCCTAACAATACTTACCTCGAACTACTTTCTTAGGAGTATCTGGGATCTCCTCCCAACCGACCAGAGTTTTGTGTCGTTTACCCTAGTCCCGTTTTCTATGAGGGGTAACCTCAGGTGGAGTGGAACATGGCCTGAGGCTATCCCCAGGTCAGAGAGCATGCTTGCTCAGGTCTCGATCTCCAGTAAGTTTTCTGGTCGCGTCGTGATAACATCTCGACGCTCTCTCCTTACCTAGTGCGACCCTTTGTGTCCCCGACCCCCCCTTTTGTGTCTTTCGCGGTCCCCACGTGGACCCATTATTATTATTATTACTATCCAAGCTACAACCCTAATTGGAAAAGCAAGATGCTATAAGCCCAGGGGCTCCAATAGGGAAAAATAGCCCAGTGAGGAAATGAAATAAGGAAATAAATAACTGAAGAGAACAAATTAACAATAAATCATCCTTCCTACCCTTATCCTCTGTGTTCGTCGTGTAGGGGCAGCTTATGTTCTCCTACAGCCACGTGTCCGGAGTGCGAGTCCTGGAACGTGGTCCAGTGGGTGCGCTTCGGCACCAAGAAGAAGAATGCGTCCAAGAGGTCTCATAGGAAGACGAGCCTCTCCTCGCCGCTTACTTCTCCCGATGCCTCGTTGAATGGAGCTTCTTTACACAGCCATCTTCCCCTACCCAGAGTAGGGGACGAGGTAAGTCAGTTGTGGGGAAGTGCCCATTGGTCTTCCCCATGAGTCTGAGTGGGTGCGGTATAGCACCAAGAAGAAGGAGGCGACGAAGAGGTCGCCTAAGAAGACTAGCGCCCCTTCCTCCCTTGCTTCGCCGGGTGTCTCGTCTGACAGAGCTTCCCTACCACCCTCCCCTACCCAGAGTAGGAGACGAGGTAAGTCCGTTGTGGGGAAGAGGCCCGCGGCCCTTCCCCAAGAGTCTGATCTTCAGGATAGTGGGGTTGTGGCGTCATTCCAGACGAGTGAGGGGCTTGAGGGAGGGGCGGGAGTGTGTTGGGAGACGGAGTCCTGGTACAAGCAGGCCACGTCTCCTCTGATGACCCCATGTGGGGGAAAAATGTCCCCAATTCTTCTCCAGCCTCTTTGGCGTGTTTTTCAGTCACTCCTGCAGCCGAGGACGTCGCCGAGAAGGAGCCTCCCAAGACGGGGGCGCTGAGGAAGCTCAGCAGCGGCACCCGACGAAAGGACTCATCATGGCAGGTTCCAGTTGACAGGCGTAAGTATGCGAAGGTTCCGGCTCTATCCGGCCAGCGGAGAGAGTCGCCCCTTCGGTCTGGCAGCCAAGTCCTGACCTCCTGAGGCCACCTAGCTCGTCACGAGCGCAGCCCTCGGTTTTCCTCGACGGGCAGGCCCGCAGATACGAGAACCTCCGGAAGAGTCGTTGGACCCAGGACGGAGGCCCCCGTTCTGACGGTGGTGCCCGTCCTTCGACGTGAACCCCGACAACCCTACAGCAGGCTCTGGCAGACCGGCATAAGTCCGCGAGGGTTCCGACTCCTTTCGCCCAGCGGAGAGTCGCCCCTTCGGTCTGGCAGCCGTGTCCCAGCCTCCAAGACTTCGACAGCCAGGTCTCGGTCGACAGGCATAAGACCGCGAAGGTTCCGACTTCTCCCGCCCAGAGGAGAGTGTCGCCCCTTCGGACTGGCAGCCTTGTCCCGGCCTCCGGTTCTTCGATGGCCCGCCCTGAACAAAAGAACCAACCAGCCAGCACGGGGAAGCCCCTGGCTCCATGGGTCTCCGCAGGAGCTCCATCCTTCCAGCGGAGGTAGCCGCTGGCTCGAACTGGCAGCATGGCATCCATACCTGGTACCACGACAGCTCCATTCAGGCTTCGTGGTCAACCGCTGGTATACCAGGGTACTCACACCCCACGGATTCCCCGGGAGGGGGTAGACCCATGACGGCTACCTCCGTCCCAGTGGCTTCATCCGTGATGGAGATAGCCGCTCCATCGTCCCGGCCAGCCCCATCCAAGCTTTGGAGGTGGCCTCTGACACACCCATGACGGCTACCTCCGTCCCGGCGGCTCCATCCGTGATGGAGCCAGCCGTGCCATCCTCCCGGCCAGCCCCATCCAAGTATCGGAGGCGGCCACTGACATGGCAGGGTACTTAAACCCCATGGATCTCCCCGGGAGGGGGTAGACCCATGACGGTTACCTCCGTCCCAGTGGCTTCATCCGTGATGGAGATAGCCGCTCCATCGTCCCGGCCAGCCCCATCCAAGCATTGGAGGTGGCCAGTGACACACCCATGACGGCTACCTCCGTTCCGGCGGCTCCATCCGTGCCATCGTCCCGGCCAGCCCCATCCAAGCATCGAAAGAGGCCGCTGACATGGCAGAGTACTAGAACCCCATGGATTGCCCTGGGAGGAGGTAGACCCATGACGGGTACCCCCGTTCCTGACGGCTCCATCCGTGATGAAGGCAAAGTGGCTTTCCCCCTAGCGGGTCGAACGGGGCTTTTGGCTCTCCAGTGCCTGCCTCAGTGGCCGCTGGAGAGAGACCCCGCACCTTTGCCCAGTGCCTCTTCGGCTCCGTCCGCCCGTCGGATGTAGAAGTTGGCAACGTAATCTTTCCCTTGCCTTGTCCCCCGTAGGGGAGCTTCGACTCCTCAGTTAACCTTCAGACCCTCCTACTCGGGCTACAGGAGAGGGCGTTTAGGCCGCGGCTCTCGAAGGAGTTAGGAGGGGAAGACCCCTACTCCTGCTGGCGCCTCAGGTGGGGAGATGCCTCAAATGATATTGGCAAGCATGGCAGGACCACAGAGCAGATCCGTGGACCGTAGCAGTACTAAAGGAGGGGTACAAGCTGCCCTTCCTAGTGGACCCCCACCTCGGATCAACAGGCGGAGTGGTTAGCACCCAACGACCCCTGGAGAGTAGCAGTATTGCAGGAAGAAGGCTCGGCAATGCTGGCGAAAGGGGCAGTAGAACCAGTCGAGAAACCGAGTCCAGGGTTCTACAACAGGCTCTTCCTGGTGGAGAAGGCGACAGGGTTCTGGAAACCTTTTAGCCCTCAACAATTCGTGTGCAACACCGACTTCAAGATGGACACTCCGAAGACGGTCCTAGCGACCTTGAAGGAGGAGGACTTCATGAGGTACATAGGCCTCAAAGACGTCTACTTCCAGTTCCCTGTTCATCCCTCCAACAGGAGGTTACTAAGGGTAAAATGGAGTACCAAAACGTGGTAGTTCAAAACCCTATGCTTCGGACTGTCAACAGTCCTCAGGGCTTCACGAAGGTCTTCGCAACAGTTTCAGGCTGGGCGCACGAACAGGACGTCCGCCAGATTCGGTACCTAGATAACTGGTTGTTACTTTCAGTCTCAGAGGAGTACTGAGGGAGCTCCTGCAGTTCTACAACGTCTTGAGTATCATCATCAACCTGGAGAAGTCCCGGCTGATTTCCTCCACCAGGGTGACCTACCTAGGGTTGGTTCTAGACTCCCGGATGGCGAGGGCCTTCCCCTCCGAGGAGAAACTGGACACCCGGAAACAGATACTCTGGCTCTTCCTGTCGGGCCAGCCCAGGAGAGCCAAGGTCTGGCAAAGACTGATAGGACTCCCCGCACTAGATAGTCCTGGTGTCCCCGGAGACGAAGGAAGTCCTGGGGTGGTAGCAATTGGAACGAACACCCTCAAGGGAATGCCCTTTTCTGCCGACCCTCTGGGGATACTCCTGTTCACGGACGTATCCAAGGAGAGATGGGGTGCCCATCTTCTCGTCAAAATGGCAAAAGGTAAATGGGAAGTCGAGGAGACGAACCTGCACATATACGTGCTGGAGATGAGGACCGCACAAAGAGCGGGCCTAGAGATCGTCCATCTACCCCGGGGAAGCTCCGTGGATCCGGGGTGCGACAACGCCACGGTGGTGGCCTACGTGAAAGAGCAAGGAGGACTGAAGTCGAAGGAACGGTGCAGTCTAACGATGGAGTTCCTAGAATGGGCTGAAGTGGAGCAAATTAATTTTTCAGCCAGGTTCTCTCCGGGGAAGAGGAACGTCCTGGCCGACGGCCTCAACTGGAAGGGTCGAGTGGTAGGGCCCAAGTGGTCCCTACACCCAGAAGTGGTCAAAACCCTCTCCCTGAAGTGGGGCTCGCCGGTGTTAGACCTCTTCGCCACGAGACTAAACGCACAGCTCCCCGTGTTTTGTTTTCCTGTGCCAGATCCAGCAGCAGCGTTCGAGGACGGCTTCCAATGAGACGGACGGCCAACCTGTGGGTGACTTTGGTAGCGCCCGGGTGGCCAGAGAGAGAGTGGTTCGCGGATCTAAAGGAACTGGCATGCCTTACACCTGGGACACTTCCAGACAGACCAGACCTTCTCCGGCAGCCTCACTTCCAGAGGTTCCACGAAAACCCTTGGTCCCTCCTTCACGCGTGGAGGTTATTGAGCGTCTCCTGAAAAAGGAAGGATTTCCCTCGAGGACAGCATCAAGGATGTCAGGGTACCTGAGGCGTTCGTCAGTCGAGATGTATCAGGCGTAGTGGGCTACCTTTTCTAAGGGGTGCTCCTCGAAGAACATCAGGCCGTTAGGGGCCTCCATTCACGAGATAGCAGACTTCCTGGTCTATCTCAGGGACGAAGTGGGCATGTCCATCCCAAGTCTTCCTCCTGAAGGACATAGACCTGGGTGCCTCCAGGTAGATCTCGACGCTCTTCCAGAGCTTCGAGCAGTCATTTTTCCCCCAAGCCGTTAGAGTGCCCCAGGGGGATGTGGCTAGGGTACTTGAAGTTGCTTTTGGACCCTCCCTTCAAGCCTCTAAAAGACATTCTAGACAAGGAGCTCACCCTCAAGGCAGTCTTTCGTTTAGATCTGGCATCAGCAAAGAGTAGGTGAGATTCTTGGCCTGTCGTACGAGATCTCACACTCGAAGGGTTGGCGAGATACTACTTTCAGATTCTTACCCTCCTTCGTAGCCAAGACTCAGAATCCTGTTGTTTGGGACCCCAAAATGGAATTGTTCCCAGTGCCAGCTATCCCTCGCTCGAACAACCCGAGGGACTTGCAGTATGGCAGTATTTAGAAAGGACAGCTAGACTTCATCCCAAGATCAAGAGTCTGTTCATTTTCCTCGGGACTGTGAAGGAGCCAGTCTCCAAGAACACTTTCTTCTTCTGGATAAGGCAAGTGATCGTCAGGCCCTACAGTAGTGCAGAGGTCCCCTTTCCAGGAAAGCCCAGTCCCCACAGCATGAGGAGTCTAAATGCTTCTTTGGCGTTTGAGAAGAACATGGCAGTGGGCCAAAGTCTGAGCGCAGGTACTTGGTCTAACCAGTCGACCTTTACGGCTCACTGCTTGAAGGACTACGCGGAAAAATTCCCTGGGCGGGTTCTCGCTCGGTCCCGTCATTTCCGCGCTCCAAATGGTTTAAGGGTGTAGCCCCAGTGGTAACTGCGGGTAGCGAGTCCAAGAGACCCAGGTTCCTTCCTGAGCCCTCTTGTTCTTCCTTCCCCTATTCCCTTACCGGAAATGACTCAGGTAGCAACCTGAAACTGCCATGGGATACACTATCATTGGAAGGACATATCTCCTAGGATTCTTGCAGAAGTGAGTTACTTAGACACTAAGATGGTTTTTTGTGTAGTTTTCCCTTTTTTCTCGTGTTTTCTTTGAGGTCAGCAGAACCTAGTTCTCCTACCTAGGTTCCTCTTCTATTCTCGTCACGGTCTCTAGGTCCTGAAGGACACTCCCACCTCCTAAGGTATAAGTCTCCTAAGAAAGTAGTTCGAGGTAAGTATTCTGTGTTGGAACAAATCACAAATTTTAAGTAATTTGTATTTTTCCTAACAATACTTACCTCGAACTACTTTCGGGTAATGGCCCTCCCATCCTACCCCGAGTGCCTTGCTGGACTTCATAGATACCTAAGCTATCAAGAACTTACTGGAGATCGAGACCTGAGCAAGCATGCTCTCTGACCTGGGGATAGCCTCAGGGCATGTTCCACTCCACCTGAGGTTACCCCTCATAGAAAACGGGACTAGGGTAAACTACACAAAACTCTGGTCGGTTGGGAGGAGATCCCAGATACTCCTAAGAAAGTAGTTCGAGGTAAGTATTGTTAGGAAAAATGCAAATACTTAAAATTTGTGATTTTCCAGTTACCACCACCACCTTATGTACTCCAACAATAGTGGGAGTTTCCCCAGTTGGGACTCAGGGTTAGGTGTTTAGCCATAAGTTAGTTTAAACCTTGTGTTGGATTATCATTTAGAATGTGATTTTTCAGTTATGCTGTACCTTATATATTTTTAAATGGTTTGATTTGCATAAAATGGGTTTCCATGAAATATTTTTATTAAAATTGTTCGTATTACGTATACAGTACTGTAATTATACCAGGAACACCTCTTATTCTTCTCTTTAGGCTTATGGTGCTATACAATAATTTTACTTTTTTCAATATTAATCTTACCCGATAATCATGTAGCTGTCAACTCCGTTGCCCGACAGAAATCTACGGACGGGATACGCCAGCGATCGCTATACAAGAGGGGGGTGTACTCACCAGCGCCATCTGTGGTCAGGTACTGCAGTACTTCTTGTCAACACCACCTTAATTTTTCCTCTGTCGTGCCGCCGGCAAGACCTACATGGATACGCTCTTGATTTTGGAGTCTTTGTTCACGGTTTTGGTGAAGTATTGCTCTGAAATTTAGCTTTCGCTATACAGGAAGCTTTTCCCTTAGCTTAGATAGCTTTTGGATTGATTTTGATTATTGGTATAACGATCTTTGCTTTAATTTGGAAACCCCCCTTGACTGTTCTCTAATTCAAGATGTCCGACCATTCTCAAGCTCCTAGACAAAGACGATGTAGTGTTAGGACTTGTAATAGGCGTGTTCCGAAGGCCTCGGTTGATCCTCACACCGTTTGTTCCGACTGTAGGGGAAAATCCTGTCAGTTGGAAGATCGATGTGAGGAATGTGCCGGGCTTTCGGAATTCGATTTTAATGAATTCCTCAAGTATACGGCTAAGTTAGAGAGGGAGAGAGTTAGGAGGAGTTCTTCTCGCTCTTTGGTTTATTCCTCCCCCCATGATCCTCAACCTTTTCCTTCCCCTGTAGTGGTGACCCCCGAACCTATTACTAGTGCTCAGCCTGATATGTCGGATGTGTTACGTGCCATTCAGGCTTTAGGTGATAAGGTGGAGTCTGTAGTGAGTGACCACAAGTTTCTCTTGGCAGATGTCAAGGAACTTAAAGTGAAAAGTGCAGTGGGAAGTGGTAGTGCCAGTGCTGTGCCTAGTGTCAGTGTCAGTGTTGCGCATGAGGATACTTCTGTGCGTGCCAGTCGTCCTCCCAGTCCGGGACCTCTTGCAAGCTCCCAAGCCCAGGGGAGAAGCAATGTCGAAGGGCAAAAGGGTTCGGCAGGCCTTGATCGGCGCACAGTAGTATCCTCAGTGGTTGCGGGCGTATCTTATAGAGATCGTCACTTCCACTCTCAGACGATTGAGCCCTTAATTTCCTCGTCTGCGGAAGAAGTTTCCGGGAGGAAACGCTGGACCCAGGTCTCAAGGCCTCTTAAGCGTAAGGTCCAGACCGAGCGAGTCCAACAGCCCAGATGTAGCCACTGGGCTAGTTCGGACTCGCCGCAGTCATCTGATGGCTGCACACCTCCTAAGAGAGGTAAAGCGATGCCTCAACAGGCCTCTGCCCCAACTTCTGTTGATCCCAAGTTGGCTATGCTGCAGACTATGCAGTCGCAGCTTGCGGTGTTGATGCAGGAGTTTCAGGCAGAGAAGGTTAGCACACCTCCTCCTGCGAGCGCTCCTCCACCTCTGCGCAGTCCACCCTGCCAGACGTATGATGTTGAGGTTCCTCAACCTGCCTCCATGCGTGAGCTGCCGCATTGGGAGTTGCCAGATACCAGCGCTGTGCAGCAACCTCCACTTTCCTTGAGGCAGGAGCCTCTTGCTATGCGGCAACCTCCTCAACACTTGAGGCAGGAGCCTTATGCTTTGCAGCAACCTCCTCTACCCTTGAGGCAGGAGCCTCATTCGTTGCGACAACCTCCTCCATCCTCGAGGCAGCAACCTCTTGCGTTGCGGCAACCTCCACCATCCTTGAGGCAGCAACCTCAACTCTTGCGGCAGCCACCTCAACTCTTGAGGCAAGAACCTCAACTCTTGAGGCGAGAACCTCAACTCTCGAGGCAAGCACCTCAACTCTTGAGGCAAGAACCTCAACTCTTGAGGCAAGAACCTCAACTCTTGAGGCAAGAGCCTCAACTCTTGAGGCAAGAGCCTCTCTCTGCGCAGCCACCTCCTCAACCCTTGAGGCAGGCGCAACTCTTGAGGCAGGAGCCTCATGCTATGAGGCAGCCACCTCAACGCATGCAGCAACCACATTCTTCGCAGCATGAGCCTCTTCCCATTCAACATGAACCGCAGTCTATGCAGCATGAGCCTCATGCCTTACAGCATTCGCTTCTCACCTCACTTGCTCCTCAGACCCCCGCAGAACCTCCTTCATCCCAGCCTCATGACTTTGTCATTGCCAGCCCTCATCCTCTTCAGCAGAGACTTGAGGATGAATCCGCAAGTGCGCATGCACCCGTTCTTCAGGATTCAACCATTCAGCATACCGCTTTATCGTTACCTCTCGCTTCTCAACCCTCAGGTGATGAGTTTTCTGAGGATGAAGCTGCTCACCTGGATGATCCTTCTTCTGATGTGGAGGAACCCAAGTCGTTGCCACCCTCCATTGACTTTCGTAAGGTCCTGACGCTGTTCAGAGAGTTATACCCTGAACACTTTGTTTCTGCTACCCCTCGTTCTCCTCCATCCGAGTTTTCTCTAGGCATGCAGCCTATTAAGTCTGCCTACACTAAGCTTATCTTCGCTAGATCATCAAAGAGAGCTTTGAGAATTTTAGGGGATTGGTTGCAGTCCAAGCAGCAACTGGGAAGGACGTCTTTTATGTTTCCTCCTCCTAAGCTGACTTCTAAGTCGGGCGTCTGGTATGCCACGGGAGAGGAACCAGGCTTGGCGATCCCTGCCTCTGCCCAGGCTGACTTCTCAAGTTTGGTTGACTCTCCCCGTAGATCGGCTATGAGACGCTCTAAGGTCTGCTGGACCTTTTCTGATTTGGACCACTTCTTGAAGGGAGTCTTTCGCGCCTTTGAAATTTTTAATTTCCTCGACTGGTGCCTGGGGGCCTTGAGCAAGAAGACTGCCCCTTCTGACAAAGACTCGGCCATGCTGATCATGTCCTGTATGGACAAAGCAATTCGCGATGGTTCTGGCGAACTTGCTTCTATTTTTGTCTCGGGAGTCCTCAAGAAAAGGGAACAACTTTGCTCCTTCCTTTCTACTGGTGTCACCTCTTGCCAGAGGTCACAGTTACTTTTTGCTCCTCTCTCCAAGTTCCTGTTTCCTGAGGATCTAATCAAAGAGATGGCTGCGGCTCTTATACAGAAGGATACGCATGACCTCGTGGCCTCTTCAGCACGCAAGGCTAAGGTTGTACCTTCAGTACCGAGAACTTACCGCACCCCAGTGGCTGATACACCTGCTACCAGATTTATTCCGCCCTTTCGTGGCAGAGCCCCCAGCCGAGGAAGTACCCGCCCAGACGGTCACAGGGGCAGGTCCAAGAAAGGTGCCAAGTCCACGAAAAGCAAGCATTGACTCTCCTCCTCTCCAGACAGCTGTAGGAGCCAGACTCAAGACCTTCTGGCAAGCCTGGGAAAGAAGAGGTGCAGACGCTCAGTCTGTCAAGTGGCTAAGGGAGGGTTACAGAATTCCGTTCTGCCGCAATCCCCCTCTGACCACTTCTCCCATCAACCTCTCTCCCAACTACAAGGAAAAGGACAAGAGGCTAGCGTTACATCAAGAGGTGTCGCTCCTGTTACAGAAGGAGGCAGTGGTGATAGTCCGGGATCATCAATCCCCGGGCTTTTACAACCGTCTCTTCCTGGTGGCCAAGAAGACAGGAGGTTGGAGACCGGTGCTGGACGTCAGTGCGCTCAATGCTTATGTCACCAAGCAGACGTTCACTATGGAGACGACGAAGTCGGTCCTAGCAGCGGTCAGGCAGGAGGACTGGATGGTCTCGTTGGATCTGAAAGACGCCTACTTTCACGTTCCCATCCATCCAGACTCCCAACCTTTTCTGAGATTCGTCTTTGGAGAGGTTGTGTACCAATTCCAAGCCCTGTGTTTTGGCCTAAGCACGGCACCTCTGGTGTTTACGCGACTGATGAGGAATATTGCGAAATTCCTCCACTTGGCGGACATCAGAGCCTCCCTTTATTTAGACGACTGGCTTTTAAGAGCCCCCACAAGTCGTCGCTGTCTGGAGAGTCTCAGATGGACTTTGGATTTGACCGAGGAACTGGGTCTATTGGTCAATTTAGAGAAGTCCCAGCTTGTTCCTTCCCAAACCATCGTTTACCTGGGAATGGAGATTCAGAGTCAGGCTTTTCGGGCTTTTCCGTCGGCCCCAAGAATCAACCAAGCCCTAGAGTGCATCCTGAGCATGCTGAAGAAGAACAGATGCTCGGTGAGACAGTGGATGAGTCTAACAGGGACTCTGTCATCGTTAGCCCTGTTCACCGAGTTAGGGAGACTCCACCTCCGCCCCCTTCAGTACCATCTAGCAGCTCATTGGGACAAGGATATGACGCTCGAGGCGGTCTCTATTCCTGTTACCAAAGAGATGAGGACTACTCTAATGTGGTGGAAGAGCAACATCCTTCTCAAGGAGGGTCTCTCTTTAGCTGTTCAGACCCCCGATCTTCATCTCTACTCGGACGCATCAGACTCGGGCTGGGGCGCGACCTTGGACGGACAGGAATGCTCGGGGACATGGAACAGGGAACAGGAAACGCTTCACATCAATTGCAAGGAGTTGTTGGCAGTACATCTGGCCTTAATGAACTTCAAGTCCCTCCTGCTAAACAAGGTGGTGGAGGTGAACTCCGACAACACCACAGCCTTGGCGTACATCTCCAAGCAGGGAGGGACTCATTCGAGGAAGCTGTTCGAGATAGCAAGGGACCTCCTCATTTGGTCAAGAAGTCGAAAACTCACGCTGGTAACGAGATTCATTCAGGGCAATATGAATGTCTCGGCAGATTGCCTCATCAGGAAGGGTCAAGTCATCCCCACAGAATGGACCCTTCACAAGAACGTGTGCAACAGGCTTTGGGCCTTGTGGGGTCAGCCAACGATAGATCTGTTCGCTACCTCGATGACCAAGAGGCTCCCATTGTACTGTTCCCCGATCCCAGACCCGGCAGCAGTTCACGTGGATGCTTTTCTGCTGGATTGGTCCCACCTCGACCTGTATGCATTCCCGCCGTTCAAGATCATCAACAGGGTTCTTCAGAAGTTCGTCTCTCACGAAGGGACACGGCTGACGCTGGTTGCTCCCCTTTGGCCTGCAAGAGAATGGTTCACAGAGGTACTGCAATGGCTGGTCGACGTTCCCAGGACTCTCCCTCTAAGAGTGGACCTTCTACGTCAACCTCACGTAAACAAGGTACACCCAAGCCTCCACGCTCTTCGTCTGACTGCCTTCAGACTATCGAAAGACTCTCTAGAGCTAGAGGCTTTTCGAAGGAGGCAGCCAGAGCGATTGCCAGAGCAAGGAGGTTATCCACTCGCAGAGTCTATCAATCCAAGTGGGAAGTCTTCCGAAGCTGGTACAAGGCCAATGCAGTTTCCTCTACCAGTACCTCTGTAACCCAAGTTGCTGACTTCCTGTTACATCTTAGGAATGTTAGATCTCTTTCGGCTACTACGATCAAGGGGTACAGAAGTATGTTGGCAGCAGTTTTCCGCCACAGAGGCTTGGATCTTTCCTCCAACAAAGATCTACAGGACATCCTTAGGTCTTTTGAGACCTCTAAAGAACGTCGCTTGTCCACTCCAGGCTGGAATCTAGACGTAGTCTTAAGGTTCCTTATGTCACCTAGATTTGAACCTCTCCAGTCAGCCTCTTTCAAAGACCTTACTCTCAAAACTCTTTTCCTCGTCTGCCTTGCAACAGCCAAAAGAGTTAGTGAGGTTCACGCCTTCAGCAGGAACATAGGATTCACATCTGAAACAGCTACATGTTCCTTACAGCTCGGGTTTTTGGCGAAAAATGAACTTCCTTCACGTCCTTGGCCTAGATCGTTCGAAATTCCTAGCCTTTCCAACATGGTGGGTAACGAACTAGAGAGAGTTCTTTGCCCTGTCAGAGCTCTAAAGTACTATCTTAAAAGGTCTAAGCCTATACGAGGGCAATCAGAGGCCTTATGGTGTGCCATTAAGAAACCTTCGATGCCTATGTCCAAGAACGCAGTTTCTTACTACATAAGGCTTCTGATTAGAGAAGCTCATTCTCACATGAAGGATGAAGACCTTGCTTTGCTGAAGGTAAGGACACACGAAGTGAGAGCTGTGGCTACTTCAGTGGCCTTCAAACAGAACCGTTCTCTGCAGAGTATTATGGATGCAACCTATTGGAGGAGCAAGTCAGTGTTTGCATCATTCTATCTCAAAGATGTCCAGTCTCTTTACGAGAACTGCTACACCCTGGGACCATTCGTAGCAGCGAGTGCAGTAGTAGGTGAGGGCTCAACCACTACATTCCCTTAATCCCATAACCTTTTTTAACCTTTCTCTTGAATGCTTTTATTGTTGTTTTGGGTTGTTACGGTGGGCTAAGAAGCCTTCCGCATCCTTGTTGATTTGGCGGGTGGTCAATTCTTTCTTGAGAAGCGCCTAGGTTAGAGGTTGTGTTGAGGTCCTTTAGTATGGGTTGCAGCCCTTTATACTTCAGCACCTTAGAGTTGTTCAGCCTCCTAAGAGGACCGCTGCGCTCAGTAAGGAAGACGTACTTATTAAAGGCAGAGTAATGGTTCAAGTCGACTTCCTTACCAGGTACTTATAATTTCATTTGTTATTTTGAATAACTGATAATATGAAATACGGGATACTTAGCTTCTTGATTAACTTGTACACTGGTTTTCACCCACCCCCCTGGGTGTGAATCAGCTACATGATTATCGGGTAAGATTAATATTGAAAAATGTTATTTTCATTAGTAAAATAAATTTTTGAATATACTTACCCGATAATCATGATTTAATTGACCCACCCTTCCTCCCCATAGAGAACCAGTGGACCGAGGAAAAATTGAGGTGGTGTTGACAAGAAGTACTGCAGTACCTGACCACAGATGGCGCTGGTGAGTACACCCCCCTCTTGTATAGCGATCGCTGGCGTATCCCGTCCGTAGATTTCTGTCGGGCAACGGAGTTGACAGCTACATGATTATCGGGTAAGTATATTCAAAAATTTATTTTACTAATGAAAATAACATATTTCCTTTCCTCACTGAGCTCTTTTTCCTGTTGGAGCCCTGGGGCTTATAGCATCATGCTTTTCCAACTAGGGTTGTAGCATAGCTTTTAATAATAATGATATGGATTTCCACACTTATTTTCATGTTTCAAACAATTTTAGTACTGTATAAATTTTGTTGGAAATTGTCTGGTTTAAAGTTAGGTGGGCTGTTATTTGCCAAAGTCTTAAATCTAACAGTTTTTGGTATAAAAAAGTTATAAAAAAGGTCAGAAAAACAATAATATTCTGTACTCCTGTAAAACCGTTTGTTCCTACATGGACACAATTTGCTGTGCTTTGATAAGAGAATGAGTTCAGTTAAGCTGGAAACGGCCGTTAAAACTTCTAATGATTGGTATTAGTAGATGGCGAGTGGAGGGTAAGCCTTGCCTAACAGACAAGTCAATGAGCTCCCACTTTGATTTGGGCCCCTGAGAAGTACAGTCATATTTCTTTTCCTCCTCATATTTTGTTGTTTTACTTCTTTGCTTTTTATTTTAGACAAATGTGTTTGAGGGATGTTAAGGAAGAAGAAAAGGATATGCATATGCTGGTATCCACATGCTTGTTCTTGTTGGGCAGCGTGTCTGTTTGCTGCTCATTCCCTTCGCTAGTGTGAGCGTATGACGACAACATGAATATGAGGAAGTATATTTTCCTTGGACATTGCTGTGCTCTGTTGGAGGAAGAAGGTTTTGCTGCCACCGAGTTATAAGATTGGCACTACCCTTCTTCCTTGCAGGGTCTTTCCTTCCTTGGAAAGCCCCAAAAGGAGTTCAGTATCCCCTGTAGTGCTGTCTCTTTGAAGAGTCCTCTGTGGTTATTGTCCTGTATGGGAGCATTGTCATTGGCCTGTACTGTCCCTTTGAAGGCAAACTTCAAGTTCTTCCTTCTTCTCTGCCTCATCTTCATGAGAATTTACACATTGTGACTGTTGGAGGAAGAATAAGTGAAGACATCATCAAAGAATGACATCTCCTCGCATACGGGAATGGACAACTCCGAGAACCCCACCATACCTCTAAGATGGCGCGGAAGAATACTCCTGTGACGTATTATGTCCAGTTTTTTTTTTTTTTTTTTTAGGTTTAAAGGCTGCTCATGAATAACAGAGGCAAGGAGCAGTGACATTGCCCGAGCAAGCAGGGCAGTGTCATAGAGACTGACCTTATATACATATGATTAGCATCCAAGTCCCCTCTCCACACAAGATAGGACCAGAGAGGGTCAGGCAATAGCTGCTTATGACTTGAATGATAGACCTAGAAGCTCCCCCAAAACCCCGCATCCTTAGCTCAAAAGAATGGTGAGGTTACAACGACCAAAGGAATTAACTAGTTTGAGAGGGACTTGAACCCCAGTCTGGCAATCGTCAGTCAGGGACGTTATCACATAGGCCGCTGCAACTCACCTGTACCTCGTTTTTTCCTGTCCTAGAAAGGTTTGGATGATGCTCCGCCCTTTCGTCCTCAACATGACCAGTCCAGGAAAAGGGGTCATGGAAGGAAATGAGGGGGGGATGCTGAAATCAAAATTACCCTCCTACAACTTCTGCCTGTCAAAACATTTAGCAAGTTGACACAGACACAGAGCAGAAAACTTGTGGGTGGAAGTCCTCCGAGATGGTTACCACCTACTTTTCAATATTAATCTTACCCGATAATCATGTAGCTGTCAACTCTGTTGCCGACAGAAATCTACGGTCGGGATACGCCAGCGATCGCTATACAGGTGGGGGTGAACATCACAGCGCCATCTGTGGTCAGGTACTCCAGTACTTCTTGTCAACACCACCTCAATTTTTCCTCTGTCGTGCCTCCGGCTAGACCTACATGGATACGCTGTTGATTCTGGAGTTTTTGCTCACGATTTGGTGATGTATTTGCTCTAGAGTTTAGCTTTCGCTATTCAGGAAGTTTTATCATTAGCTTAGCTAGCTTTTGGAATTAATTTGATTAATTATGGTGACGAAGAGAGTATGAACTCTCTTTCACTTTTAAATGGCCGACCCTTCCCTTAGACGGAAGTGTTGGTGTCTAAGAGAGTATAGACTCTCTTTCTTAATTTTGCTTAACAAAAGTTATAGATTTATTTTATATCTCTCCGCCTTTTATAGGCCTCTTCGATTAACTTCCTTTTATTATAAACTTATTAAAATTAATTTTTATATTTGTTTATATTCGACCTTTCCTAATAGTAGGCGGTCTTTTCTTGGTACCGAAGTTAATTAACATTGAGCCCGTCATTTCGTTTTTACCTGTTAACATATTATGCTATTTTAATGTTTTTGAAAGAATTTCTTTGATAGTCTCGTACTGTTTTCAAAGTTGAACTAACGTTTTGTTTTGTCTCTGCAGTTGTTGACGTTCAGAACGTTCAACTTGCGCTCTATCGTTACGATAGAGAGAGAATTTTCACGGTGTCACGTTGCAGTAAGAGTAAACCGATTCTAGCGTTTTGTTCATTCTTTCTTAGCTTAATGGTTTTAATTCTAATAAAGGAACTTTTTATTTGGGAAATCTTTCAGTTTTTTTCCTTTAACAATAATATGTTTTAACGATATATATGATTGGGCTCATCTCTCAGGTTCTAAGTCAAGAGAGAGAGAGAGAGAGATAGAGACGGAGGGAGAGAGAGGAGGATAAACGTTTCGTTCAAGCGAGTAACGTTGTTATCGTTTTTGCTCTTCTCCCTAGTCTCTTTAGGGGAAGAAGGTAAACGTTTCTAGAGTTTTATTCTTGTTCTCAAGCTTTATGCGGTGAGAGATTTTAAACGTAGTTTATTTGATCTAGTGTTTAGTCTCTTTCCAGCCACTGAATTATTTATCTTTCATTATATTTTTCTGTTACATTGTAATTCTGTTTTCGCAATTACTAACTTTTAAGGAAGGATAGAATTGCGTGTTTCAGGTACAAACCACTTAAAGTTTCGAGTTCAGTGAAATAAGTGCAAACAGAAAATCAAAAGTGATAAAGTGATAAGCGCAAAGTGTTACAGTGTTGCGTTCGAGGGTTCGTCTGTTCGTGCCAGTTGTTCGCCTAGTCTGGGACCTCTTACAAGCTCCCAAGCCCAGGGGAGAAGTAATGTCGAAGGACTTATGGGTTCAGCAGGCCTTGATCGACGAACAGACGTTTCCCTCCGTGGTTTCGGGTGTATCTACACACGTTGCCGACGTGATCACCCCACCCACACAAAGACGAGAGAGCCCTTTTATTCCTCGTCTGCGGAAGAGGTTTCTCGCAGAAACCATGGACCAAATCTTGCAGCTTTTAAGTGCAAGTCGGTCCCTTCCGCGCAAGTCCAACTCCTAGGTGTAGCCATTAGCACTGGGTCAGTTCGGACTTGCTGCAGTACGACAACTGCACACCTCCCAGAGAGGCAAGGTGGTATCGCAACAGGCAGTAGCTCCGTCTGTTGCCGCACCAGCTGTTTTAGACCCTCAGTCTCAACGGACAGTAGCTCCGTTTGTTGTTGTCTTTCTTAAACTCTTAGTGGTCTATGCTGCAGACAATGCAGTCTCAGCTTGCGGTGTTGATGCAGGAGTTTCAGGCAGAGAAGGTTAACACACCTCCTCCTGCGAGCGCTCCTCCACCTCTACGCAGTCCAGCCTGCCAGACGTATGATGTTGAGGTTCCTCAAGCTACCTCCATGCGTGAGCTGCCGCATTGGGAGTTGCCAGATACCAGCTCTGTGCAGCAACCTCCACTTTCCTTGAGGCATGAGCCTCTTGCCACGCGGCAACCTCCTCAACACTTGAGGCAGGAGCCTTATGCTTTGCAGCAACCTCCTCTACCCTTGAGGTAGGAGCCTCATGCGTTGCGACTACCTCCTCCATCCTCGAGGCAACAACCTCTTGCGGTGCGACAACCTCCACCATCCTCGAGGCAGCAACCTCAACTCCACCTCTGCGCAGTCCACCCTGCCAGACGTATGATGTTGAGGTTCCTCAACCTACCTCCACGCGTGAGCTGCCGCATTGGGAGTTGCCAGATACCAACGCTATGCAGCAACCTCTTGCGTTGCGGCAACCTCCACCATCCTTGAGGCAGCAACCTCAACTCTTGCGGCAGCCACCTCCACTCTTGAGGCAAGAACCTCAACTCCTGAGGCAAGAGCCTCAACTCTTGAGGAACCTCATGCTATGAGGCAGCCGCCTCAACGCATGCAGCAACCGCATTCTTCACAGCATGAGCCTCTCTCTGCGCAGCTACCTCCTCAACCCTTGAGGCAGACGCAACTCTTGAGGCAGGAACCTCACAGGAGCCTCATGCTATGCGGCATCCTCCTCAAACCATGAGGCAGGAGCCTCATGCTATGCGGCATCCTCCTCAACCCATGAGGCAGGAGCCTCATGCTATGCGACATCCTCCTCTACCCATGAGGCAGCCTCATGCTATGCGGCATCCTCCTCAACCCATGAGGCAGGAGCCTCATGCTATGCGGCATCCTCCTCAACCCATGAGGCAGGAGTCTCATGCTATGCGGCATCCTCCTCAAACCATGAGGCAGGAGCCTCATGCTATGCGGCAACCGCCTCAACCCATGAGGCAGGAGCCTCATACTATGCGGCATCCTCCTCAACGCATGCGGCATAAGCCTCTTCCCTTGCAGCTTGAGCCTCATCCCATGCAGCATGAGCCTCATACCATGCAACATGAGCCTCATCCCATGCAGCATGAGCCTCATCCCATGCAGCATAAGCCGCACGCCATGCAACATGCTCTGCTTACCTTACAGCATGCTCTACATACAGCATGCTCTGCATACCTTACCGCATGCTTCTCAGTCACACATCTTTGGTTGTTGCCAACTCACTAGACTGTCAAGCAGTTTCATAACGTTGCCTTCTAGTCTGCTGCTTTTGCACCAGTGAAACCCTCACTGAGAGAACTTAGCTTTTCTCGGATATGGTTCCTGTAGATGAGAAAGTGCTATTCGCCCTCCTTCTGATATTCCCTTGAGGACTCTGTCATTTGGAGAGGAGCCTTTAGCTGCGTAGCCTCCTATGGACTTTTATTTAAGCATAACATGCTTCCAGGGAAGGTAATGGTTCCACTTCAGTCGCTAACCCCGTCTGTTACCACACCAGCTCCCATAGACCTTGAGCTGTGTTGCAAGACATGCAGTCCAAGCTTAGTCCTTGTTAGAGGATTTTTTGTTTACGGAGTCAGTGTGTCACTGGGAAGACGTTCAACAACCAGCAGAAGTGACTTGTTGTGACGCAGTGCGGCAACCTCAGCAACCCGATAAGGAGTTGTCTGTACGACCCAGACAGTCTAGACAGCTTCGGGTTGTCACTGTACTTCCTCGCTTCCCCATGGTTGACAGTTCACAGACTGTGCAGCAGTACCATGATCTTGTGTCCGGCTCCGTCAGACGACTAGCTTTTAAGAGCTCCCACAAGTCGTCGCTGTCTGGAGATTCTCAGATGGACTATGGATCTGACCAAGGAACTGGGCCTCCTGGTCAATTTTGAGGAGTCCCAGCTCGTCCCATCCCAGACCATTGTCTACCTGGGTATGGATCTTCAGAGTCGAGCTTTTCGGGCTTTTCCGTCGGCCCCAAAGATCTACTAAGCCCTAGTTTGCATCCAGAGCATGCTGAGAAGGAACCGATGCTCAGTCAGGTAGTGGATGAGTCTGACAGGGACACTTTCATCGCTGGCCCTGTTCATCGAGTTAGGGAGACCCCACCTCCGCCCCCTTCAGTATCATCTAGTGGCTCACTGGATAAAGGACATGACGCTAGAGGCGATCTCAGTTCCTGTTTCCGAAGAGAGGAGGTCTACTCTCACGTGGTGAAAGAACAGCTTTCTTCTCAGGAAGTCTACCTTTGGCTGTTCAGAAACCCGACCTCCGTCTCTTCTCTGACGCATCAGACACGGGCTGGGGTGCGACTTTGGACGGACAGGAATGCTTTTCGGGAACATGGAATCAGGAGCTAAGGACACTTCACATCTTTTGCAAGGAGCTGTTGGCGGTTCATCTGGCCTTGATAAACTTCAAGTCCCTCCAGCTTAACAAGGTGGTGGAGGTGGACTCTGACAACACCACAGCCTTGGCTTACATCTCCAAGCAGGGAGGGACTCATTCGTGGAAGTTGTTCTAGATCGCAAGGGACCTCCTCATCTGGTTAAAAGATCGAAAGCTCACTCTGGTAACGAGGTTCATTCAGGGCGATATGAATGTCATGGCAGATCGCCTTAGCCGGAAGGGTCAGGTCATCCCCACAGAGTGGACCCTTCACAAGAATGTTTGCAGCAGACTTTGGGCCCTGTGGGGTCAGCCAACCATAGATCTGTTCGCTACCTCGATAACCTAGAGGCTCCCGTTGTATTGTTCTCCGATTCCAGACCCAGCAGCAGTTCACGTGGATGCTTTTCTGCTGGATTGGTCCCATCTCGACCTGTATGCATTCCCGCCGTTCAAGATTGTCAACAGGGTACTTCAGAAGTTCGCCTCTCGCAAAGGGACACGGCTGACGTTGGTTGGCTCCGCTCTGGCCCGCGAGAGAATGGTTCATAGAGGTACTGCAATGGCTGGTCAACATTCCCAGGACTCTTCCTCTAGGAGTGGACCTTCTACGTCTACCTCACGTAAAGAAGGTACAGTACATCCAAACCTCCACGCTCTTCGTCTGACTGCCTTCAGTCTTTCGAAAGACTCTCAAGAGCTAGGGGCTTTTCGAAGGAGGCAGCCAGAGCGATTGCCAGAGCAAGGAGGACATCCACTCTCAGAGTCTATCAGTCTAAAGGGGAAGTCTTCCGAAGCTGGTACAAGGCCAATGCAGTTTCCTCATCCAGTACCACTGTAACCCAGATTGCTGCCTTCCTGTTACATCTAAGGAACGTAAGATCCCTTTCAGCTCCTACGATTAAGGGTTACAGAAGTATGTTGGCAGCGGTTTTCCGCCACAGAGGCTTGGATCTTTCCACCAACAAAGATCTACAGGACCTCCTTAGGTCTTTTAAGACCTCAAAGGAACGTCGGTTGTCCACTCCAGGCTGGAATCTAGACGTGGTCCTAAGGTTCCTTATGTCATCAAGATTTGAACCTCTCCAATCAGCCTCTTTTTAGGACCTCACATTAAAAACTCTTTTCCTCGTGTGCTTGACAACAGCTAAAAGAGTAAGTGAGATCCACGCCTTCAGCAGGATCATTGTTTTCACATCTGAAACGGCTACATGTTCCTTGCAGCTCGGTTTTTTGCTAAAACGAGCTTCCTTCACGTCCTTGGCCTAAGTCGTTCGAGATCCCAAGCCTGTCCAACTTGGTGGGGGACGAACTGGAGAGAGTACTTTGCCCAGTTAGAGCTCTTAGGTACTATCTAAAAAGGTCATAACCTTTACGAGGACAATCAGAAGCCTTTTGGTGTGCTATCAAGAAGCCTTCTCTTCCAAGGTCTAAGAACTCAGTTTCTTACCTATTCAGGCTCCTGATTAGGGAAGCACATTCTCATCTGAAGGAAGAAGACCTTGCTTTGCTGAAGGTAAGGACACATGAAGTGAGAGCTGTGGCTACTTCAGTGGCCCTCAAACAGAACCGTTCTCTGCAGAGTGTTATGGATGCAACCTATTGGAGAAGCAAGTCAGTGTTCGCATCATTCTATCTCAAAGATGTTCAGTCTCTTTACGAGAACTGCTACACCCTGGGACCATTCGTAGCAACGAATGCAGTAGTAGGCGGGGGCTCAGCCACTACATTCCCATAATCCCATAACCTTTTTAACCTTTCTCTTGAATACTTTTTATGGGTTGTACGGTCGGCTAAGAAGCCTTCCACATCCTTGTTGATTTGGCGGGTGGTCAATTCCTTCTTGAGAAGCGCCGAGGTTAAAGGTTGTGATGAGGTCCTTTAGTATGGGTTGCAGCCCTTTATACTTCAGCACCTAAGAGTCGTTCAGCATCCTAAGAGGACCGCTACGCTCAGTAAGGAAGACGTACTTAATAAAGGCAGAGTTATGGTTCAAGTCGTCTTCCTTACCAGGTACTTATTTATTTTATGTTATTTTTGAATAACTAATAAAATAAAATACGGGATACTTAGCTTCTTTGTTAACATATATGCTGGTCTCCACCCACCACCCTGGGTGTGAATCAGCTACATGATTATCGGGTAAGATTAATATTGAAAAATGTTATTTTCATTAGTAAAATAAATTTTTGAATATACTTACCCGATAATCATGATTTAATTGACCCACCCTTCCTCCCCATAGAGAACCAGTGGACCGAGGAAAAAATTGAGGTGGTGTTGACAAGAAGTACTGGAGTACCTGACCACAGATGGCGCTGTGATGTTCACCCCCACCTGTATAGCGATCGCTGGCGTATCCCGACCGTAGATTTCTGTCGGCAACAGAGTTGACAGCTACATGATTATCGGGTAAGTATATTCAAAAATTTATTTTACTAATGAAAATAACATTTTTCATCAACTCTCGCCCTCCCTTCACTCTTGCACCAATGAGGTTCGAGGCCTATCGTCCGATATCACTGGTGATTCTGTCCCTAGCAGCAGAGGTAAAGGCAAAGGAAGAGGAACGAGCTCAAAGTAGTCTGAGACTGTTCTCCAGGCTCCTGCAATTAACTCTTCGTGATGGAGAAGCCAACAGCAACAGGGAGCTTGAGACTTGTTATCTATTTCTCTGATTGAATAAGTTTGTTATTCAGACACATTTTAAGGTGAAGGAGGCAAGTAGCCCACGGAAGAAATGCATCTGCTTTTCAGTCGGCTATAAATAGATGCATCATAGCTAGCATTGTAAGCTATTCAAAAGAGTTTGTACAACGCTCAGTAGCGTTGATGAGTTAAAGGACAAGTTGTATGGGTCAGAAGTTATCTGTGCATGCTTTGAGGACAACTTCTAATATCCCTGCGAATTCTAAATGCTTATTCCTTTCAGCCATTTACCTGATTTATGGATTACTCACTGATGGTTGATGATATTGGTGCTCAGAGTGATTCTGATTTGTCCTAAGCAGCCACACTGAATGATATCTGGATCAGCTGTTTTCTAATCCTGCTTCATCAGGGAAGCTCATGTTGAACAATACCATTCAGCCTTCAAACCAAGTTTTTGAACTAGGGCTTCAATCTTCGCCTTTTCATGGAAATCATTAAGACTCATAAGGAGCATAGAACAGTTTTGCTCTCCTAGGGAACTTAAGATACTGTACATGGATGGTCTTTCAAGTCGTCAGGTCTCTCAAGGGGACCTGCTCGACACGGGTGACAGATATGGTTTGAACCCTCAAGACCGTCCTTCACTAACCTTAACCTAAACGAAGCGAATATTAGAACTGCATGGCTTTTCCTGTGTCACAAGTAACTTTGAAGAATAGAAGATGGCCTTCCTCATCTTGGTTCAGGAATTTGTGACCAGGACCCAGAACGTAGGAGTTCACGACTTGAGTACAGTAGGTTTAAAGGATTTTTGTGTGATGTACAGTAATCATTACCTGGCCTCTTTCAAGCAATTAACAGCTTCCAAATACACAAGTTTGCAGGTGTTGTTTTATAAAAGCTATTTTTTCCCCTGGCCTTCACCAGCCAGGGACGTTACCACATCGGCCACCACAACCCTTCATCTTTTCCTTACAAGAAGTGACTAGCTTTGATATGGATGACTTACATCCTTATTCTGGGAGGACATCATAACACTTCTTATAGGAATGGGAGGCATCAGAGAAGAGATTAAAAAACTTTTAGCCCGGCAGTAGTTGCTCAACTGATTGTATAGCAAATGTAGTTCCTTCACATCTAAGATAGCGATCGTGACGTAAGTTTAGAATGATAGGTAATATTGAGTGGCCATTGTTTCTTTCCCATCCTTGGAGTGCAGCGTTTGCTCTGTTATTTGCTGGCCCAGATGCTAAATGCAAGTAAGTAGTATAATTGAGTTACTTTTTTTAAGACAAGTTTTGTTTAGAAGTATCTTCCTCATCCTCCCAGATGAGGGGAAGAATGGGTAACTGGATACAAACCCAGTTCTCATAAAGGACCAGTAATTCAGGCAACATGTCCTCCACATGGATTTAGGTTCTTGCGACGTCATGACCTTAGATGTCAGGATGCCAGAAAACCTCAAATAAATCAATCAATCCCTGACCTTCTACCAATACCCAGATAATACGTAGCCTAACACTTGCCACATTTTCATGCCCAGGTCATTAGGAGGCTAACAGGAGTTATCACTTTTGCTCTTGTACAGGACCAAAGTGCTTTGACATTTCCCGGGAAAGTAAACCAGCCAATTTGGTTATAGGGACTTCCTTCTAAGAATAAGTCTCCTATTTAAGGACGATGGTTTGTATTTGTGTAGGAACAGATCACAAATTTTCAAAGTAATTTTTATTTTTCCTGGCTATTCAACTCTGGATCCTTTATGTTAGACTTTTTGCCTGAACCACCTTGCAAGTCCTAGGTTGAAGGTTAAAGTGGCAGCTCAGTGGCCTGTCTGATAGACAGGGCTTACCTGCCACTCTCCAGTTACTACTACATTTTTGTTAAGAGTTTTAGTGGCTGTATCTAGCTTCACTGAAATCACATTGCTACTAAAGGATTCAGATTTTTATAGTTAGGAAAAATACCAAGTAATTTGAAAATTTGTGATATTTCATCAGGGAAACAAGTGTAGTAATAGCCCTGACCTAAGGTTCCCACTTAACCTGACTTAGGACATTGTACCACCTTTGGTTACAAGGGGGAACACACCATCACATCTTCCCGAAACTGTTGATATTTTGAGTGTGATTGTCTTGATTTTCTGAGAACAGAAACTCCGTGGAGTAGTCAATTGTAAGGTGGCTGTTCTCAAGCAAATGTAGGCTACAGTAAATAAGTCAGAGCAAATAAGTGACCCTGGCAAAACGTAATGCTGGATAGTTGGCTGATGTGTATCACTTTTATGAGTTTGAGAAATACTATAGTGCCATTTAGCAGAAGAACAAGGAAGTCTGGTTTACAGATCTGCTCGATGCCTACCTAACCCAATATACTTGAAAGATTGGCATCTTAGAAGTGGGTTTTTAACTCAATCATCAGTCCAATCCTTAGAGGATTTCCATGTGAATTCTAGGATTATCCATTAAAGTCTGATGGTCCTGCTTTTGGTAGAGGAAGTGATTAATGAAAAGGACAATTTTCCACAGCTTAAACTTTGTTTTTTCTAAGAAAAGTATCTTTTTTGTTGAAAACAAAGCTATTTCTTTGTCCCTGAAAAAGAATTTTCTGTAGCATCTCCAAATGTGATGTTTTTCCCTTAGTGTACAGTAACCACCCTTGTTGTACATGTAACACAAAAGGGAAGTACTGTATACAAGAAAGTCAAAAGAACAGTTTCAAAATGATGACAATTGTGTTGCTTTTGAAAAGAGAGCAGGTGATTGGCCAAAAAATGTTACATCATAAGGACTGACGTCACAAGACAACGCTGATTGGTCATCTGGAAAATGATGGCACATGGAGTGTGGGTTCTGGTGATACAGGAATTTTTCAATATTAAACTTAGCCGGTGATTATATAAGCTGCAGCTCTGCTGCCCGACAGAAAAACTCTACGTTCAAAATACGCCAGCGATCGCTATGCAGGTAGGGGGTGTACATCAACAGCGCCATCTGTCGAGCAGGTACTCAAGTACTCCATGTAAACACAGAACCAATTTTCTCTCTGTCGTGCCACCGGCAAGACCTACTAAATTCGCTGTTGCTTACTGGATTGGTTTTCACAGATTTTGGTGAAGTACACATTTCTAGTTATTAGCTTTCGCTTTGCAGAGGTTATCTTCAATACATCCTTGCTTTCTTTTATTGATTTTGGATTATTTGTTGACGACTTTGGATAGATTTTGAATTCCCCTTTGACTAATTCAAGATGGCTGACCCTTCTCAAGTCCCTAAATACAGAAAGTGTAGTGCTAGGGACTGTTCAAGGCGTCTTCCGAAGGCCTCGATCGATCCGCACACCGTTTGTTCCAATTGTCGGGATAAAGCCTGTCAATTGGAAGATCGATGTGAGGAATGCGTTGGGCTTTCGGAATTCGATTTTCTCGAATTCCTGAAATATTCACGTAGGCTAGAGAGAGATAGAGTCAGGAGAAGTTCATCTCGCTCCGTTGATATTTCCTCTCCTCATGCCCCACAACCTTTTCCTTCCCCTGTAGTGGTTGCTCCTGATCCCCCTTCTAGCACTCAACAACCTTCGATGGCAGATATGATGCGTGCCATCCAGGCTCTGGGTGAGAAAGTCGAGTCATTGGCGAGTGACCGTAACCAACTCATGGCAGACGTCAAGGAGTTGAAGGGTAAGAGTGCAGTGGGTAGTGACAAAGTGAGTGGTAGTGTTGTGGAAAGTGTTGTGGATAGTGTTGCGCTTGAGGGTTCGTCTGTTCGTGCCTGTCGTCCTCCTAGTCCGGGACCTCTTGCAAGCTCCCAAGCCCAGGGGAGAAGCAATGTCGTACAGTGAACCCTCGTTTATCGCGGTAGATAGGTTCCAGACGCGGGCGCGATAGGTGAAAATCCGCGAAGTAGTGACAGCATATTTACCTATTTATTTAACATGTATATTCGGACTTTTAAAACCTTCCCTTGTACGTAGTACTGTTAACAAACCACCCTTTAATGTACAGAACACTTAATGCATGTACTACAGCACCCTAAACTAAAACAGGCACAAATATTAAAGGCGATTTTATATCATGTGTTTCCTAAACACCTAAAAAGCACGATAAAAAATGGCAACCAATGTTTTGTTTACGTTCATCTCTGATCATAATGAAGAAACAAACTCATTTAGTGTACACATATATGTACGTATGGTTAGTTTTTGCATCGATTATATTGATTATACAGTACTGTATGTTGATTTTTTTATTACCAATGTTTTAGTTTACGTATTTTTCTTAGGACTTCCAAATGAAATCTTTTTCTTTATGACGCCGCCTGAAACGACGGCGTGTACGCTCAGTAAACAACCACGCTCAGAACAAACAAGGCATTTAACACGCATGATGATAGTGATAAATAATGATACAGTACATACAGTATTTACAGTACAAAGCATTTACAAAATATGTTACCTTACAAATATAAATTATACAGTACTTGTACGTAGCAAAGCAGGAAAACAATTTGAGAGAGAGAGAGAGAGAGAGAGAGAGAGAGAGAGAGAGAGAGAGAGAGAGAGAGAGAGAGAGAGAGAGAGAGAGAGAGAGAGAGAGAGAGAGAGAGAGAGAGAGAGAGATTGTTTTACGTACGTAAATGTAAATTTTAAACAAAAAAAATATGATAGGTTACAACATGTAGACTTTTAAAACCTTCCCTTTAACTTAATGCATACAGTACGTACATTACTAAACTATAAAACAGGTTAAAGTAAAAAATAAAGATTGTTACTGTACTCACCACGAAAGAAGTTCAAGAAAAACTTGAATGACGATGGCGATGAATTTGCTGCACAGTAGAAATGATGATGATGAAGCTGATGATGTGTTCTACTGTGCAGTCAATGATAGTATTTTACGTCTCTTCAGACGGAGGTGTCTTTTCCTGGGACACCTCTTCAACTTCTTCAATTTCTTCCGAAGGCGTACTAGCAGGAGGAACTGGCTCTTTTTTGCGAGGCTGAAAAAACATTGTGATCGGAAGTTGTTGCCGCTGCTTCTTTTTTCGATCCAAGAGCATCCTGTAGGGAGTCGTGATGTCATCGACCTTGTTGCAGAATTGCATCGAGCGAACCAAATCCTCGTCCCACTCTTGCAACATTTCTTTCGCCTCCTTCATATGGTTGCAGAACTTGGCGAGCCGTTCTAATGTTAAGCCCGTTTCTTCTACATTTTCTTGGGTCTCTTCCGGGGTACCCTCACTCTCTTCCTCACTTGCCGATTTCGTCAGGTCTTCGAGGTCTGCGTCAGTTAGGGGCTGGGAATGGCAGTCCAACAACTCGTCGACGTCTTCAGTCGTCATGTCGCCAAACCCGTCACCCCCAATTATGGCAGCCAACTGCACAGATTTCCGTATTGCAGAGTGTTGGATTTCCGACGGAGTAAATCCCTTGTCGTCGTAAACAATATCGGGCCACAGCTTCTTCCAGCTCGCATTTACGGTTGCAGGTTTCATCTCTTGAAGTGCCTTTTGAATATTCTGCAGGCACGTGGCTATGGTGTACTGCCGCCAGTACGCCTTCAAGTTGAAGTCTTCATCCTCGTCATCTTGGGCAGCATCCACACACGCAACGAGGTCCGCCAAGGTATTCTTCGTGTAGAGGGCCTTGAACGCCCTGATAACCCCCTGGTCCATTGGTTGAATTAATGACGTGGTGTTGGGTGGCAGGAACTCAACCTGAACGCCCTCACGCGACAGGTCAGTTGCGTGTCCACCAGCGTTATCCATAAGGAGAAGGATCTTGAATGGCAAGCCCTTCTCTAAGAGATATTCATGGACTTGCGGGATGAAACACTGGTGGAACCAGTTGGAGGTCAGCATCTTCGTAATCCATGCTTTTTGATTATGCATCCAGTACACGGGAAGGAGATTCTTATTTTTGTTTTTCAAAGCGCGAGGATTTTTCGACTTATAAATAAGCCCCGGCTTTAACAAAAATCCAGCAGCATTGCCACACATCACGAGGGTAACGCGATCCTTGAATGCCTTAAAGCCAGAGGCTTTGGCTTCCTCTTTGAACAGGAAAGTTCGCGACGGCATTCTCTTCCAAAACAAGCCGGTTTCATCCATATTAAACACTTGTTCCGGCTTGTATCCACCTTCAGCGATAATGTTCTTGAAAGTCTGGTTCACGTAAGTTTCAGCAGCGGCAGTGTCAGCGGAAGCAGACTCCCCATGCAGGGAAACGCTTTTCAGGGCGAAGCGTTTCTGAAACTTCGCGAACCATCCTTTGCTGGCGGAAAAACGTTGTTTCTGACGCTGGGAATCAGTGGAGGTCCCTGGTTGAGGATCATCTACATCATCATCTTCTTCAGCATGGTCGCCATCGTCGTCATGAGGTTCCTTTGCCGCAAAATTCTCATACAAGCTCAAAGCCTTTGTTCGGATGGTGTTCGTATCCAACGCTATGTTCTTCTTCCGACAGTCGGCAATCCACACAGCTAAAGCACCTTCCATGCGTACGATCGTTTTATTACGCGTTGTAACGACTCGCTTCGCTGATCTGCTAAAGGTGATTGCAGCAGTCTTTCTAATGTTCGCCTCGTCCTTCCTGATGTAGCGAACGGTGGATTCGTTGATGCCAAAATGGCGGCCGGCGGCCGCGTAACTTCTACCATCTTTTAACATGTCGAGAAGCGTAACCTTCTCAGCTATCGTCATCATTCTTCGGTGGCGTTTAGGCTCACTACCAGCCTTAATAGAAGCAGAACGCTTGGGAGCCATTGTAACAGAAAGTTCAACAAAAAGTTCAACTTAAAACAGTCGCACACAGCACAGATTAAACTTCACAAAGTTAAGAACGTCTACTCAGCAATACGCGGAAAGAGAAAGTGAACGATGCAGACCCGCGAGAACTGTGATGCTGGAAGTTGAAGATGCGGGCAAAACACCAATCACAGGCTAGATAACAAAACTTGAGTTTTGATTCGTCATCTGTCAGCGCTTGAACCAATCACAACCCGTCTTACAGTACATGGTGCGTTGGTTACTCATAGAAGATGCCCCGCGCATACTGAACGTACGTAGATTAAGTACAAGGGTACCGTAATAATAATAAATAATGATAATAATACTGTACAGTACAGTAATAATAATAATAATAATGATTAATAATAATAACAATAATAATTTTATTAACAACAACAACAATAATAATAATAATAACAATAATAATAAAAATTTACGTACGTACGCTATTTTACGCCTCTCTCTCTCTCTCTCTCTCTCTCTCTCTCTTCTCTCTCTCTCTCTCTTTCTCTCTCTCTCTCTCGTACGCTTACAGTACTTATTCGAAATGTGATTTTTGCAACAAAGAATATTATTGGATGCAGTACTGTACTACGTACGTATACATACAAAAGATTCATGGAAAAGAAGCACATCCATTACAGTACACACCATTCTAATATGGTATGACTGCATCTGATTTGCGTTTCATGTTCGATTTAATTTTACTACGTACTGAATTATCGTATGATCACATTCTCTTTTCGTGTTTTATTTCTTTCTGTGCTGAATTATATATCATATGTAATGCAATGAACAATCAGTAAGAGCAGATATTACTAATTACAGTATTAATGGAATTACAGGTAACAAAATATCGTATTTGGTTATCTTCAGATTTCGCGGTATTTTCGAATTTTCCGGAAAATCCGCGATATGTATATATATATGGGTTATGGGAAAACCCCGCGAAGTGGTGAATCCGCGATTGTCGAACCGCGAAGTAGCGAGGGTTCACTGTACGACCAAAGGGTTTGAGAGGCTTTAATCAGCGAACAGACGTTCCCTCCGTGGTTTCGGACGTATCTATCCAAGATCGTCCCACCCACAAGAAGACGAGAGAGCCCATTTATTCCTCGTCTGCGGAAGATGTTTCTCGGAAGAAACAATGGACCAAGGTCTCACGGCCTCTTAAACGCAAGTCGGTCCCTTCCGCGCAAGTCCAACGGCCCAGTTGTAGCCACTGGGTCAGTTTCGGACTCGCTGCAGTCTTCCGATGACTGCACACCTCCTAAGAGAGGCAAAGCGGTACCGCATCAGGCAGTAACTCCGTCTGTTGCCGCACCTGCTACTGTAGACCCTAAGTGGTCTTTGCTGCAGACCATGCAGACTCAGTTGACGTCATTAATGCAGGACTTTCGTGCGGAGAAGGTTGACGCTGCACCAACCGCTAGCCTACAACCTCCCACGGTTGTGCGTCCAGTGGACGCTGAGGCTACCTTCTCCCGCACTCCAGCTGTGAGAGTCCCGCCACCCATGCGCTGCCAGCCGCATGTTGACGTTCAGCGACGCACGGAACCATCCGTTGACGTTCGCGAGTTACAACAACAACCCAAGTTGTTTTGTTTTGACGCTGTGCGTCAACTTCCGCAACCCAGTGTGGTTACCACTACTCGCCCACAGCAGACTAGACAGTCAGGAGTAGACGCTTTGCGCCCCCGCGCTGCTATGGTAGTTGCCAGCTCACAGACTGGGCAACAGTTCCATGACGTTGCGTCCGGTGCAGTCACGCATGCACCCGTGCTGCCGGACTCAGCTGACCAGCCAACTCCTACTCCTTTGCTGCTTCCTCCTCAGTATTCAGATGATGGACTCTCTGATGATGACGACGCTGCACACATTGACGACCCGCATACGGACATCGACGAACCCAAGACCACGCCTCCCTCCTTGGACTTTAGGAAAGTTCTTGCACTGTTCAGGGAGATGTATCCCGATCAGTTTGTTTCTGCGGCCCCACGCTCACCTCCATCTGAGTTCGCTTTAGGCACGCAGTCATCCGCGCCTGCCTTTACGAAGCTCGTCCTCGCCCGCTCGTCTAAGAGAGCTTTAAGAGTGTTGGGAGAATGGTTGCAGTCCAAAAAGCACCTTGGGAAGACAGCATTCACGTTTCCCCCTGCGAAACACTCTTCCAGATCGAGCGTCTGGTATGCCACGGGAGAAGTTCTCGGCTTGGGAGTTCCTGCCTCTGCCCAGGGCGACTTCTCAAGCCTAGTAGACTCTCCCCGCAGGCTAGCCATGAGACGCTCCAAGATTTGTTGGACTCCTTCAGACTTAGACCATCTGATGAAAGGAGTGTTCAGAGCCTTCGAGGTTTTTAACTTTTTGGACTGGTGTTTGGGAGCGTTGAGCAGGAAGATCTCCCCTTCTGACAAGGATACTTCCATGCTCATTATGTCCTGCATGGACAAGGCCATACGGGACGGTTCCAGTGAGCTTGCGGCTTCGTTCGTTTCCGGGGTCCTCAAGAAACGGGAAAACCTTTGCTCCTTCTTGTCAGCTGGAGTTACACAGTGTCAGAGATCGGAACTTATGTTTGCTCCTCTCTCAAAGTGCCTTTTCCCAGAAGAGTTGATAAAGGAGATTGCTGCCTCCTTGATTCAAAAGGACACGCATGACCTGGTTGCGTCATCTGCTCGCAAAGCCACCCCTTTGCCTACCGTGTCTAGACCCAGGATGGACACTCCAGCGTCCAGGTTCATTCCGCCCTTTCGTGGCAGAGCCTCCAGCAGAGGAGGTGCTCGTGCCGAAGGGAGACGCGGAATTAAGAAGAAAGGTACCAAGTCCTTTAAGGGCAGAGTCTGACTGCCACATTCTTCAGACAGCAGTGGGAGCCAGACTCAAGAACTTCTGGCAGTCCTGGGAGAAAAGGGGCGCAGATGCTCAATCTGTGAAGTTGCTCAGAGAAGGGTACAAGATCCCGTTTATACGCAAACCCCCTCTAGCAACGTCGCCCATCGACCTCTCTCCCAGGTACAGAGAGGAGGACAAGAGACAAGCTTTGAAGCAAGAGGTGTCCCTCTTACTAGAAAAGGGAGCGGTAGTCAAAGTCCGGGACCATCAATCCCCGGGCTTCTACAACCGTCTCTTCTTAGTGGTAAAGAAGACAGGAGGGTGGAGGCCGGTGCTAGACGTCAGTGCTCTGAATGTCTTTGTCACAAAGCAGACGTTCGCCATGGAGACGACAAAGTCTGTGCTAGCAGCGGTCAGGAAGGAAGACTGGATGGTCTCTTTAGACCTAAGGGACGCTTACTTTCACGTCCCCATCCACCCAGATTCCCAACCTTATCTAAGGTTCGTTTACGGGAAGGTTGTCTACCAATTTCAAGCCCTGTGCTTTGGCCTAAGCACGGCTCCTCTTGTCTTTACGAAACTGATGAGGAATATTGCCAAATTCCTGCATTTAGCGGACATCAGAGCCTCCCTCTATTTGGACGACTGGCTTCTAAGAGCTGCTTCCAGTCGTCGCTGTCTGGAGAATCTAAAGTGGACTCTAGATCTGACCAAGGAATTGGGTCTCCTGGTCAATATGGAAAAGTCCCAACTGGTCCCATCCCAAACTATAGTGTACTTAGGGATGGAGATTCACAGTCAAGCTTTTCGGGCTTTTCCGTCGGCCCCCAGAACAAGTCAAGCCCAAGGATGCATCCAGAACATGCTAAAGAAGGACCGATGTTCAGTCAGACAGTGGATGAGTCTGATAGGGACGCTTTCATCCCTGGCACAGTTCATCGCGTTAGGGAGACTGCACCTCCGTCCCCTTCAATTTCACCTAGCTGTGCACTGGAAAAAGGACAAGACGCTAGAAGCGGTCTCGATTCCCATTTCCGAGAAGATGAAGTCATCACTGACTTGGTGGAAGGACAACATCCACCTCAGAGAGGGTCTGCCCCTAGCTGTTCAGACCCCCCAACCACGTTCTCTTCTCGGACGCATCGGACACGGGTTGGGGTGCGACATTAGACGGTCGGGAATGCTCGGGATCTTGGAACTCGAATCAAAGAACGTTACATATCAACTGCAAGGAGCTACTGGCAGTTCATCTGGCCTTGAAAAGCTTCAAGTCCCTCCTTCTAGGCAAGGTGGTGGAGGTGAACTCAGACAACACCACGGCCTTGGCGTACATCTCCAAACAAGGAGGGACCCATTCTATGACGTTGTACGAGATCGCAAGGGACCTCCTCACTTGGTCAAGAGATCTTAACCTTTCTCTAGTAACGAGGTTCATTCAAGGCGACATGAATGTCATGGCGGACTGCCTCAGTCGGAAGGGTCAAATCATCCCTACAGAATGGACCCTACACAAGGATGTGTGCAAGAGACTATGGGCCACATGGGGCCAACCTACCATAGATCTCTTTGCAACCTCGATGACCAAGAGGTTCCCAAATTATTGCTCGCCAATCCCGGACCCAGCAGCAGTTCATATAGATGCCTTTCTACTGGATTGGTCCCATCTAGACCTTTATGCATTCCCCCCGTTCAAGATTGTCAACAAGGTACTGCAGAAGTTCGCCTCTCACGAAGGGACAAGGTTGACGTTAGTTGCTCCCCTCTGGCCCGCGAGAGAATGGTTCACCGAGGTACTTCAATGGCTGGTGGACGTTCCCAGAACTCTTCCTCTAAGAGTGGACCTTCTACGTCAGCCACACGTAAAGAAGGTACACCCAAGCCTCCACGCTCTTCGTCTGACTGCCTTCAGACTATCGAAAGACTCTCGAGAGCTAGAGGCTTTTCGAAGGAGGCAGCCAGGGCGATTGCTAGAGCAAGGAGGACATCCACTCTTAGAGTCTACCAGTCGAAGTGGGAAGTATTTCGAAGCTGGTGCAAATCGGTATCAGTATCCTCAACCAGTACCTCTGTAACCCAAATAGCTGACTTCCTATTATACCTGAGGAAGGAAAGATCTCTTTCAGCTCCCACAATCAAAGGTTACAGAAGCATGTTGGCAACAGTCTTCCGTCACAGAGGCTTAGATCTTTCCAACAACAAAGATCTACAGGACCTCCTTAAGTCTTTTGAGACCTCGAAGGAGCGTCGTTTGGCTACACCAGGTTGGAATTTAGACGTGGTACTAAGATTCCTTATGTCAGAAAGGTTCGAGCCACTACAATCAGCCTCCTTTAAAGATCTCACTTTAAAGACTCTTTTCCTCGTCTGCTTAGCAACAGCTAAAAGAGTCAGTGAGATACACGCCTTCAGCAGGAACATCGGATTTTCATCTGAAACGGCTACATGTTCTTTACAGCTTGGTTTTCTAGCCAAAAACGAACTACCTTCTCGTCCTTGGCCGAAATCGTTCGATATTCCAAGCCTTTCTAATTTGGTTGGAAATGAACTAGAAAGAGTCTTATGCCCTGTTAGAGCTCTTAAGTTCTATTTAAGACGAACTAAACCTTTACGAGGACAGTCAGAAGCTTTATGGTGTGCTATTAAGAAACCTTTTTTTACCTATGTCAAAGAATGCAGTTTCCTATTATATCAGACTGTTGATACGAGAGGCTCATTCCCATCTGAATGAGGAAGACCATGCTTTGCTGAAGGTAAGGACACATGAAGTTAGAGCTGTCGCAACTTCAGTGGCCTTTAAACAAAATAGATCTCTGCAGAATATAATGGACGCAACCTATTGGAGAAGCAAGTCAGTGTTCGCGTCTTTTTATCTTAAAGATGTCCAGTCTCTTTACGAGAACTGCTACACCCTGGGACCATTCGTAGCAGCGAGTGCAGTAGTGGGTGAGGGCTCAACCACTACATTCCCCTAATTCCATAACCTTTTTTAATCTTTCTCTTGAAATGTTTTTTATTGTTGTTTTTGGGTTGTCCGGAAGGCTAAGAAGCCTTTCGCATCCTGGTTGATTTGGCGGGTGGTCAAATTCTTTTCTTGAGAAGCGCCTAGATTAGAGGTTTTGATGAGGTCCTTTAGTACGGGTGGCAACCCTTGATACTTCAGCTCCTAGGAGTCGCTCAGTATCCTAAGAGGATCGCGAGGCTCAGTAAGGAAGACGTACTTAAAAAGGCAGAGTAATTGTTCAAGTCGACTTCCTTACCAGGTACTTATTTATTTTATGTTTGTTATTTTGAATAACTGCTAAAATGAAATACAAAATACTTAGCTCATAATAATGTAACACGTAATGTTGGTCTCTACCCACCCCCCTGGGTGTGAATCAGCTTATATAATCACCGGCTAAGTTTAATATTGAAAAAACGGATTTTGAGCGAAGCGAAAAATCTATTTTTGGGTGAGATAGCCATGGCGTCCTGATGGAAGGTTCCTGTTTGGTAGCTTCCTTGGGTATAAGACTACTAAGATATTCCCAGAGAATTTAACCACAGGTTATCACAGAATTCTAACTTCTGGAGCGAGTATCTCAAAGGTTTCCCTTTAAGACATCGTAATACAACAGGGGACACGCATGTCTGGTCGTGCCACATAGCTATCTCCACCCCGAACAGAGTTAACGCTTCGGTGTGTAAGGGCTGAGAATAGCTGGGAGCCGTTCCACAGCTAATCTCACTCGTGGCTACTACTGATACTCGAGACGTAAACAAACGGACGCCATTGCTCTAATGACGTCACGCTCGTCTTTATCCTGGCGCCAGTTGCTGCCCATCACCATGATACAATTGTGTAGGGTGGGAACAAACTGAACGAAGTAGTAGGGAGGGTCCATCAGGACGCCATGGCTATCTCACCCAAAAATAGATTTTTCGCTTCGCTCAAAATCCGTTTTTTGGGCTCAAGCCATGGCGTCCTGATGGAAGAGTACCAGAGAATCAATGTATCGTGGTAGATTTTCCCCCAGAGTTAAGTGCCTAGGCATTGACAAAACAGCAAAGTAATCTTAGGTAAGAACCATAGGAACGAAGTATCCTGCCCCCCATTGGTAGGAAGTTCCCATGGGCTATGCCGACGTCAAAGTGGTATTGAAGGGCTATTCATCTTGACAGAAGAGCTTTTAAGAGCTTAGAGATGAAGCAGAATGTTTGATATTTGTATAGGAACATTCTGAAGTAGGCCAGTGGTGGTTGGGCACTGTGTGTAGGGTTCATCTCCTGATTATCAGAAGTAAGTATTCGTGTAGGAACCTTACTGAGACAAGGTGAATATAATTTAGGAATAGACATCTTAAATTCTTCATGACCATAAGAAAGGAGGAATAAATAAAACTATGACAGTATGTATTTCATAGTAAGTAGGAGCTGAAAGAGACGCACAAGTAATAAAATAGAAATTTTATTTCACAATGCAGAAATTAAATAATTTACAGCAAAAGTAAAGTTCATTTACAGTAATAATAATGTACATAGAAATAAAGGCTTGCTCTTGAATCTGAAAGGGAATTTCAGGATTAGTAGGTACTCGTTCTCGAGGAACGCAAGTCTTTAAATAACACATCATGCTCAAGGCATGCGGCACTTGTGTGACACTATGACATTTCACCTGGGATAAGAACAGTTATAAAAGCACTAAGTGTTTTTAGACATCACTATGAATCACTCGAGGGTCAACATAGGCACCCGAAGAGTTAGAGTCCCAAGTAACTCACTGTTCTACGCAGAGTTAGGTGCAGGTTTCATAACACTACCTGCGGCTACCACAAAATGTTTGATTTCGTGCACTTGTTTCGCATAATGTTTAAAGAAAACTCGCGAGGACTTCCAGCCCGTAAAGTTCTTAAGGCTCTCGAAGTCCATGCTCTGAAAGAAGTTCAGAGAAGATGCCACTTTTCTAGGATCATGACCAGCGGGTGTACTGTTCGGATCCGCTCTGCGAATGAAGTAGGTGATTTTCGCTCTTAATTGTTTCAGTGACAGGTCGCTGCCCGATGTTTCTCCTTTGAAGAGTTGGCCTCCACCAAAGTTTGAAGTTCTGCGAAGATAGACCTTGAGACTCTCTACTGGACATAGAGAGACATCCTCCTTCAGGGGGCATATTCTCCAAGGGCCCCATCTTTTGGTGGGTAATTCATTTTTGGCGAGAAACGTCGGATCGGGGGGAGAGGGTCACTTCTCCTGAATCAGCAAACAGGATGTGTCCCTCTTCTCTTGATAATGCCACTATTTCGCTGACTCGAGCTCCCGAGGCGAGAGCAAATAAAAATATAACTTTCTGAGTCAGATCCTTGAGGGGGCATGAATCATTGTCCAAGTTGGAGGCGAAATGGAGCACCTTGTCTAGTGACCAGGAGATCGGTTTCGGAGGGGGTGCTGGGCGTAGGCGAGCACATGCTTTCGGCAGTTTGTTAAAGATGTCGTTGGACAGATCAATTTGGAAAGCATATAGAATTGGTCTAGTCAAAGCCGATTTGCAAGTCGAAATCGTATTGGCTGCTAATCCTTGTCCATGAAGGTGAATGAAGAAGGACATACAGAAATCAATGGTGATTTCTTTAGGATTTTTTGCTTTAACAAAGGAGACCCATTTCCTCCAGGATGATTCGTATTGCCGTCTCGTGGATTCGGTCTTGTATTCCTCTAGGAAGTCTAGACTTTTCTTCGAGATCCCAAACCTCTTCTTTGCGGCAAGGGAGAGAAAATCATGAGATGAAGGTCCTTGATTTTCGATGATGAAGCGAAGACAGTCGACTTCTGTACTTGTTGAGAGAGAACTGGGCCCGGGAGAGGGATCAGCTTGGGCTGCAGCTCCAGGACCAGGGGGTACCAGTTGCTCCGGGGCCACTTGGGAGCCACTAGGGCCGCTGTCCCTTTGAAGGTTCTCAGTTTGGAGAGGACTTTCAACAGAAGGTTGGTGGGAGGGAACAGGTATATCTTCGACCATCTGTTCCAGTCCAGTGACATGGCGTCCACCGCTTCTGCTTTGGGGTCCTCGTACGGGGCTACGTACAGAGGAAGTTGATTGTTGTCGCTCGTTGCAAAGAGATCTATCTGAAGTTCTGGGACTTGATGGGAGATGAAGGAGAATGATCTTGCGTCTAGAGACCATTCCGACTCTATCGGGTTTGTCCGAGATAGAGCATCCGCTGTCACGTTGCGGAATCCTTGTAGGTGAACTGCAGACAGGTGCCACTTCTTCTTCTCCGCCAGACGGAAGATTGGGAGAAGCACCTGATTTATCTGGGGCGATCTTGAGCCCTGGCGATTGAGACAACGAACTACCACCGAGTTGTCTAGGGTTAGACGGATGTGGATCGAGGGCGGCGGGGATAGCTTCTTCAGAGTAAGAAGGACCGCCATGGCCTCCAAGATGTTTATGTGGAACGTCTTGAATAGTGGAGACCAGGTCCCTTGAGCTTGTTTCAGGTGGGAGTGACCTCCCCAGCCCTCCAGTGAGGCATCCGTGTGGATGTTGAGTGATGGAGGAGGGTGTTGGAGAGGAATGGACCTTTTCAGGGCCATTGCTTCCGACCACGGCTTTAGGAGGCGTCGAAGTCTGTTTGGAAGCCGTCTCTTGAGGTCTCTTCGAGCGATGGATGCCGATCGTCTCCAGACTCCCGCGGCATCCTTTAGCTGTGCACGAAGCACTGGGTTTGTCACTGAGGCGAATTGTAGAGAGCCTAGAACTCGTTCCTGCTGTCGTCTTGAAATGCGTTTGGATTTCAGTAGTCGCTTGACAGACCCTGCTATTTCCTTCCTTTTCTTCTGGGGGATGGAAAGGCGGTGTGACTGAAGATTCCAGTGGATTCCCAACCACTGAAACTTCTGAGCCGGAGAGAGGCGAGATTTCTTCTCGTTGATCTTGAATCCCAGGTGTTCTAGGTACTGGGTAACTTCGTCGCAAGACTTTGTACACTCTTCGGGCGATGGAGCCCAGACTAGCCAGTCGTCGAGGTAGGCCATCACCTGGACGTTTCTTAGGCGGAGCTGTTGTACTATGGCATCCGCCAGCTTTGTGAAGATCCGAGGGGCCACATTGAGGCCGAATGGCATGGCCCGGAAGGCGTAGCTTTTCCTTTGGAGTCGAAATCCTAGGTAGGAGGAAGCGTGATGGTTCATTGGAATGTGCCAATAGGCATCCGCCAGGTCTATAGAGACCGTGTAGGAACCTTGAGGCAGAAGGGTCCTTATTTGTTGAAGCGTCAGCATCTTGAATTTGTTGTTCTCTATGAACTTGTTGAGGGGGGATAAGTCCAGAATGACTCTGAGCTTGTCTGAGTCCTTCTTGGGAACGCAAAACAGTCTCCCTTGGAACCTGGTGGACTTTACCTTCCTTATCACCTTCTTGTTCAAGAGGTCTAGAACATATTCTTCCAGAATGGGGGTTGATGGTTGAAAGAACCGCTGGAAGATTGGGGGTGGTTGCACCCAACTCCAGCCTAGACCGTTCTTGATGATGCTGTGTGCCCAAGGATCGAAGGTCCAACGATCCTGGAATTGGCGGAGTCTTCCTCCCACCGGAAGCACTTCATTGCTTCTGGTGTCCCGAGGACTTGTTGCCTCGGCCGCTAGCTCCCTTTCCTCCTCTACCTCTGGAGGGACGACGAGAGGCGTCTCTGCTTGCACCCCTGGACGAGCCTCTACCTCTGGCATGAAAGGTAGTGGATGGCTGCTCAAAGGCAGGGGTGAAGACCGGTGACTGTGACAACACCGGTTGGGGGGACCAATTGAAAGGTCTGTTGTGGTTGGGCAACCACTTGGGAGGTAGCGGGTCCCGGAAACTGACGTCGTTGTTGACGTTGCTGGGGTTTCGGCTTCTGAGGTTTCCTCTTAGGCTGAGGTCCATCGTCCTGAGAGGTTTTCCTTTTTCTGGACATGCCCCACTTGTGGAGAAGGTTCCTATTCTCCGTGGCGGCTCTGTCAGTTATTTCCTTGACAAGGTCAGAAGGAAACAGGTGCTTTCCCCAGATGTTGGAGGAAATCAGCCTCCGAGGTTCGTGTTTCACGGTGGCACCGACAAACACGAATTCACGACAGGCTCTACGAGCCTTTATGAAATGGTACAAGTCCTTCATTACCGTGAGTAAGTGGGATTTGGCCAGTACCATGTAGTGATCAGGTACTGCTGTGTCACAGGCCATTACTTCAAGTTGGACTTGATGAGAAAGCGAAGCTGCAAGCCTCTCCTTCGTGTCTTGTTCCCGGCGAAGGAGGTGATCGTTGAGCTTAGGGAGGTCTTCATTAAACTGACGTCCGGCGACGTCAGGATCGAGCCTACCCACGACGAAAGTATGTTGGACATCTTTCCATTGCCTAGTGTCAGGGGGTGTCACGATGGAGAAGGGTCTGCACTCCTCCAGTGCAGGGCAGGGTTTTCCTTCTTCCGCCGCTTTAAGGCATGCAGCTAAGGCCTTTTCCAAAAATGGAAGAATCGCAGTGTCAGGTGCGACATAGGTAGGATGCTTCTTGCTCAAGGCAGGAAGCTTAGAGCAGGTAAAGCCCCTGCTCTTAAATGCGGAGGCTAGCATAGCCTGGGCCTTTGCGAGATCGAACACTATCTCTTCTTTAGGTTCGGTCTCCTCCTTCGAGGCAGGTTCGGAACGAAGTCGGACGTAACAGTCCGGGTAGGCCTCGAAGCTTGGGAAGAACTCCG
>NC_090765.1:34502275-34619775 GCF_036898095.1 Palaemon carinicauda
CTCAACTATACAGCGAACTTTTCGGGGAGCCAGCTGTGTCCCTGCCACCCCCCTGACATGGCATCGCTCGACGGTCCGGCAATGCTCCTCAACATGACATTACAATTAATGGAGGAGACTCAAGATGAATACGAAAGGAAAATGAGAGAGGGCGGACACCACACAGAGGAAGGTGGTAGCCATCTTGAGAGACTTCGCAGCGTGATTCAAGATTTACACTCTCTGTCAGATGGCTTCGTTAAACCAACGCCCAGGAGCAGAGTACGTCATACAACTCGAAAGCCTACTACAAAAAGTACGTTTACTCTTTCCACTGTATAAATCTTGATAGAGTATTTCTCGAAGGGGTTTCCATCAAAATTCATATAACGAAAAGAATTTATGAAGGCCCTTTCCATACATCATTTTACATGTGGTCAATAACTGACTATTTGGCCTACCAAAGTTTCATAGTATATATATATATATATATATATATATATATATATATATATATATATATATATATATATTTATATATATATATATATATATATATATATATATATATATATGTGTGTGTGTGTGTGTGTATGTGTATGCATGTGTATTATATATATATATATATATATATATATATATATATATATATATATATATATATATATATATATATATATATATATATATATATATATATATATCTTTATATATATATATATATATATATAGATATATATATATATATATATATATATATATATATATATATATATATATATATATAGATATATATATATATATATATATATATATATATAATATAAATTAATTTACTTTAACACCGTTACAGCAATGGCCACTCGGTAGAGCGCATACCTTCGCCTATATCATAGTAAATCACAAGAAAGGTAATTGAATTGTGCACATTTTGGCACTAGTTTCATCCAAATCTGTTAGAAATTGACCACGATATAGCGGCCGCCCCAAAATAAAAGACTTTTTTACCTTTTCGTGACCTTGACCTTGATCACGTTTTATATCACAAGATAGGCAACTAAATTATACACATTTTTGCAATACTTTCATGCAAAAATTACCACGATACAGTAAAAAAAGTTTTTTACCTTTACGTGACCATGACCTTGATGATGCTGTATATCATAAGGCAGGCAAATAAATTATACACATTTTGTCATTGGTTTCATGCAAATCAGATAAAAATTGACCACGATATAGCAAAAAATACGTTTTTGACATTTTCGTTACCTTGACCTTCGACCTCATCACTCCCAAAATCTAATCAAATTGCCCTTGGATGATGTCCAATCATCCCACCATATTTCATGAGATTCTGTCAAATAGTTTTTGAGTTATGCGAATCACAAACACAAATAAAATAAATAAATAAATAAATACACTCATATCAAAACACAACCTTCACAGAAACGAAGTTGACTAAGGTGATAAGGAAGTGAAAATCACAAAGGTAAAGTTATCAAAGCTTCCAAGATAAAGTAGTTAACAAAAAAAGTATTTAGTTATCTAAAACGTCAGAGTGCAACCTTCTTTGTAGCATTACTATAAGGACCAACCACTTCAAAAGCACTAGAATATTTCTTCTCGAGTCTCTTCTCTTTTGATACTTGGAAAACACATTGTTTATTCTACACTAGAGTACTAACTTTATCCACTCAAGATAATGTATTTAGTTTATCTAAAACGTCAGAGTACAACCTTCTTTGTGGCATTACTATAAAGACCAACCATTTCAAAAGCACTAGAACATTGCTTCTCGAGTCTCTTCTCTTTTGATACTTAGAATACACATTGTTTATTCTACACTACAGTATTTACTTTATTCACATAAGATAAGGCTTCTGATAACCTTAAACATTAAGTGTACTTCATATGCAACACTATCACATTGTCAGATCAGTCTCTCACATACGTGTTTTGTGGCATCACTCAACATCCCAAGAGATGAAGTATAGTATACTGATAAACTGTGTCTTGCTCCAGAATCTACCGTCTTTCGTGTGTATTAGTGTAACTAAAGTCTCAAGATCCCACGATAAAGGAACTGTTTCGGGTACATTAGGAGCCACTGAACAAGAGGTACAAGATGCACGTATTGCAACAGTAGCAGATGCGATACAAGATACAGGTATTGCAATAGCAGCAGATGTGATACAAGATACAGGTACTGCCATAGTAACAGATGCAATACAAGATACAGGTATTGCAACAGTAAAAGGTGCGATACACGATACACGTATTGCAACAGTAGCTGGCATAAAAAAGAAAAGATGAAACTGGAGAAATTAGAAATGAATCCTATGATGCTGTTCAACGTTCTTCCATTGAACACTCCCTTCATACGAACAGTGTAAATGGCAATAGATTATCAACCCTAATTAAACGACAAGCGAAGAAAGACAGCCCACATGGAAACAAGTACGCCACTAAGAAACCACTCCCTAAAATTTTAAGCCTTCTGGACAGCATATTGAATTTTCATTCTGGTGTAGAGCAAACTAATGTTACAACGAACGCAACTCAAGAGGAGAGTGATTTAATCTCAATGAATGACATTCTCACAAACAGCTCTGACTCGACTGGAGTTTGGGACGACGTTTTCAAGGTGGTGACATTCAAGATTTCCAAAGATTCTTTTTCGAAATTGTTTTTTCCTGATGACGCAAGCACGAAAAGCAACGTGTCAGATAATGATGTATCTATAATAAACCCTCTGAGGGAGAGTTATCCTCCGCCAGGGTTTGGGCAGTCTTCCCTTCGGAGGGAGAGCTTCCTTTCGCCAGGCTCTGTTCAGCTGTTTTCTCGTTTTCGAGGAGATTTGCCAAGGGCGGAGGTAAAGACGGAGAAAATTGGTCATCCTAAAGAAATAAAAAAGGAGAGAAGTTCCAAAACCAAAGTAAAAAATGAAAGACTTGAAGTAAATGAGAAAATTCTTCAGTCAAAATTTGATAAAAGGGATGAAACGAAAAACAACGATAAAAAGAATATTACGGATATCCTGAAATATATGACCAAACTGATCGATGAGTTCACTGGAGAAGCAAGACATCAAAAACTACCAATCACAACAATTTCTCCCTTAGATATGGAAGAAATACTAAAACAAATGCAACTGTCAATCGATTTGGCACTGGGCAGAACACCGAACAGTGTAAGTAGGAACCTCATAGGACCTGAATCATCAGCAAAACGCGAGCATAGAGATATGCAGACGATTATAAACGAGATGGATAAACTATTAAAATTTGAGGGAGTCAATTCTTCAAAGGCACCTTCCTCCAGAAAGGATTTTCAAAACGTCTTTGATCAAATGGAAGAAGTGATTAAGGAACATAAAAGATCTATAAACACTGAAGTATCGAGATATTCGCTAAACAGGGAGCGAAGAAGTCTAGAAGAACAGAAACGCAAAAATCATTTGGCTCTAAAATTGGTTTTGCCGAAAACGAATTATGGTGCTTTACTGAATTTTAAAGGTAATACAAAATTGTTTTGATATTCAGTCAGCTAAAGGAACTTCCATAAACCCATTTGGTACCCTTAATCAAAATCAAATATTCTTCTTTCTTGGTTTTATCCAAAATATTATATTTCAAATATGAAAATCCTCTTTCTCAATTTTATCCTACTTATTTTTCAAATTAGTTAATTCTCATAATATATATTTTATCAGGATTTTTTTCCTTCTGGACAAACATTTCCATCATCATCATAATAATAATAATAATAATAATAATAATAATAATAATAATAATAATAATAATAATAATAATAATAATAATAATAATAATAATAAACTCTTCAAATTGAACCATATCTACTTTAAGGGGACCTCAGACAGCAAAATTACTAGTAAATATTAAGTGCATCGTCAAAAAGTCCCTGTCCCGAGAGAAGCTCCGGGCAATCTAAAGAAGAAGAAGAATTCAAATTGTTCACTGAAGTCACAGTTAATTCTCATGAAAATATATATTTCATCAGGATCTTTTCCTTCTTCTGAACAAAGCTAATGGGTCTCATATCTGAAAGTGACCTGACTGATAAAAGATTTGTTACACAAATAACAATTTATCTCTAGATAACCTAATCTATCGTGTACAATCAAACATTTTGGTCGTGTACAATCAAACATTTTGGTCCCTATGACTGGTCAAGTACTGATAACCGTTCACCCCATGTCACTTTTAGACTATTAATTCGATGAATAACTCAAAGAACCTAACATTCCTACAATATCCAAGTTGTCCTTTAATAAAAAAGAAAAACTCTATATCTAAATATTTCTTAAACATGGACCATTCTATCATTTGAGATACGAAGAGTATGTCTTCGTATAGTGGAAACTCGGTCTATAACAAGACTTAAAATCCTTTCTTTCATAATTTGTGTAGCATCTGTTTGGAAATTCAACCCCTCTGAGCATTGGAAGGTTTTGAAAGATAGCATCTCAGGGTTGGCCATGTCAGAAAATCTCCTTCAAACTTAAAAAGGGTTGGTCCATCTTATTCTGGGATATTCACCTCATATTTGGGAGGCTCTGAACACAAATCTTATTGATAGAATAGCACCCAAGGCTCTCCACATAATGTATAGTTCGTCTCTTGTTTTCATCTTGAAATCACCAGACTGTGATTGTTTACACACACAGCAAACCAACCTAGTATCGGTGGCCCAGAGTAGTACGGCTTTCCTGATCATGGCGGTACACAAACTTTCACCATGTTAAGGTATACCCCCACTCAGAAAGACAAACACACATATATATATATATATATATATATATATATATATATATATATATATATGTATATGTACCGGTATATATATATATAAAGTTTGACCCTTTCAATACCTACCTAGTGTATACCTCTTACACTCTAGTTCGTATAGTTTTAACTGAAGTTTCCAGAACATGGAATTCTCTTTTCCAGATTTCCAGAATAATCGACCTGATACTGTTTCAACACACAGATCTGTTAGCACTTGAAGGATGAAGTCCAATGATAAATTTTCCTTCAGGAGGCGAGAGACTAAAGCTTTTCAAGTTAACTTCTACATCAAGTGAATTTTTTTTCATCATTAATTAACCACAAGTATCAAAGTACCTTATAAATCCCTCAGTTTCAGCAATATATAAATTAGTTTTTATGACCTAACATTCCTCTACCTCTCCCATATAAAGGTGAGTACAGGATATTTAAAAGATAAGAAACCTGTAATTTCCCCCAAATCATCTTAATCAACTAAATGCGTAAATGTAACAAAATTTAATTTTTTATTTTTTTTCCCACTAATAACTTATCACTAACTTCTCAAAATTACTTCTCATGAACACAATGACCGCAAACTCAAGACAGTTGACTCCATATATAAATAGAAAAGCACTGAGCGCAGACCTCCGCCACTTAAGCGTATTTCTCGAAACCAGATTGCCTCTCCCAGAATCAATTTACATCGTAGGCGTATTTGAAGTCTGTGTGACAACCATGTGCGTACTTGGGATTAAGGTTAGGGTTAATTCGGTCAACCATTTGCTCCACTTTGACCTTTGACCTAGGACTTTAAAATTCAATCACTTCCAAGTCTGAACATAATTAATCAATAAATGTTTCACTACTCTATGAGTAAAATTGTGGCCAGGAAGTTGTTCACAAACAAACAGACAAAAAGAAGCGAAAACATAACCTCTCCCCAACTTCGTTAGCGGAAGTAATTAATTTACAAACATATAGTTTAACATTTTTCATTTACTCAATCTTCCCTTCTACAGAGCCCAACCAGGACCCTTGCACAGAGCCTTTCGTAGATGTCGCTTACAAAGTATGCATCCTCCCTGTCTTCGATCGCCAACTTTCATGGCATGACGCACACCAATACTGCAAGTAAGTATTTCATATTTACTATTTTTCAGGGATCGGTAGTAACCAAACCTTGGGGTAATGGATAGTTTCAGAAAGTGATGTTTTCAATTCAAGTTTGTTGAGAGTTGAGAAAGACGTGTTTTCAATTCAAGTTTGTTGAGAGTTGAGAAAGACGTGTTTTCAATTCAAGTTTGTTGAAGGTTTAGAAAGACGTGTTTTCAATTCAAGTTTGTTGAAGGTTTAGAAAGACGTGTTTTCAATTAAGTTTAGTTAAGGTTCAGAAAGACATGTTTTCAATTCAAGTTTGTTGAAGGTTTAGAAAGACGTGTTTTCAATTAAATTTAATTAAGGTTCAGAAAGACGTCTTTTCAATTCAAGTTTGTTGAGAGTTGAGAAAGACGTGTTTTCAATTAAGTTTGTTGAGAGTTGAGAAAGACATGTTTTCAATTCAAGTTTGTTGAAGGTTTAGAAAGACGTGTTTTCAATTCAAGTTAGTTGAAGGTTTAGAAAGACGTGTTTTCAATTAAGTTTAGTTAAGGTTCAGAAAGACATGTTTTCAATTCAAGTTTGTTGAAGGTTTAGAAAGACGTGTTTTCAATTAAATTTAGTTAAGGTTCAGAAAGACGTCTTTTCAATTCAAGTTTGTTGAGAGTTGAGAAAGACGTGTTTTCAATTCAAGTTTGTTGAGAGTTGAGAAAGACATGTTTTCAATTCAAGTTTGTTGAAGGTTTAGAAAGACGTGTTTTCAATTAAATTTAGTTAAGGTTCAGAAAGACATGTTTTCAATTCAAGTTTGTTGAAGGTTTAGAAAGACGTGTCTTCAATTCAAGTTTGTTGAAGGTTTAGAAAGACGTGTTTTCAATTAAGTTTAGTTAAGGTTCAGAAAGACATGTTTTCAATTCAAGTTTGTTGAAGGTTTAGAAAGACGTGTTTTCAATTAAGTTTAGTTAAGGTTCAGAAAGACATGTTTTCAATTCAAGTTTGTTGAAGGTTTAGAAAGACGTGTTTTCAATTAAGTTTAGTTAAGGTTCAGAAAGACATGTTTTCAATTCAAGTTTGTTGAAGGTTTAGAAAGACGTGTTTTCAATTAAATTTAGTTAAGGTTCAGAAAGACGTCTTTTCAATTCAAGTTTGTTGAGAGTTGAGAAAGACGTGTTTTCAATTCAAGTTTGTTGAGAGTTGAGAAAGACATGTTTTCAATTCAAGTTTGTTGAAGGTTTAGAAAGACGTGTTTTCAATTCAAGTTTGTTGAAGGTTTAGAAAGACGTGTTTTCAATTAAGTTTAGTTAAGGTTCAGAAAGACATGTTTTCAATTCAAGTTTGTTGAAGGTTTAGAAAGACGTGTTTTCAATTAAATTTAGTTAAGGTTCAGAAAGACGTCTTTTCAATTCAAGTTTGTTGAGAGTTGAGAAAGACGTGTTTTCAATTCAAGTTTGTTGAGAGTTGAGAAAGACATGTTTTCAATTCAAGTTTGTTGAAGGTTTAGAAAGACGTGTTTTCAATTCAAGTTTGTTGAAGGTTTAGAAAGACGTGTTTTCAATTAAATTTAGTTAAGGTTCAGAAAGACATGTTTTCAATTCAAGTTTGTTGAAGGTTTAGAAAGACGTGTTTTCAATTCAAGTTTGTTGAAGGTTTAGAAAGACGTGTTTTCAATTAAGTTTAGTTAAGGTTCAGAAAGACGTGTTTTCAATTCAAGTTTGTTGAAGGTTTAGAAAGACGTGTTTTCAATTAAGTTTAGTTAAGGTTCAGAAAGACATGTTTTCAATTCAAGTTTGTTGAAGGTTTAGAAAGACGTGTTTTCAATTAAGTTTAGTTAAGGTTCAGAAAGACATGTTTTCAATTCAAGTTTGTTGAAGGTTTAGAAAGACGTGTTTTCAATTCAAGTTTGTTGAAGGTTTAGAAGGACGTGTTTTCAATTCAAGTTTGTTGAAGGTTTAGAAAGACGTGTTTTCAATTAAGTTTAGTTAAGGTTCAGAAAGAGGTCTTTTCAATTCAAGTTTGTTGAAGGTTTAGAAAGACGTGTTTTCAATTAAATTTAATTAAGGTTCAGAAAGACGTCTTTTCAATTCAAGTTTGTTGAGAGTTGAGAAAGACGTGTTTTCAATTCAAGTTTGTTGAGAGTTGAGAAAGACATGTTTTCAATTCAAGTTTGTTGAAGGTTTAGAAAGACGTGTTTTCAATTCAAGTTTGTTGAAGGTTTAGAAAGACGTGTTTTCAATTGAGTTTAGTTAAGGTTCAGAAAGACATGTTTTCAATTCAAGTTTGTTGAAGGTTTAGAAAGACGTGTTTTCAATTAAATTTAGTTAAGGTTCAGAAAGACATGTTTTCAATTCAAGTTTGTTGAAGGTTTAGAAAGACGTGTTTTCAATTCAAGTTTGTTGAAGGTTTAGAAAGACGTGTTTTCAATTAAGTTTAGTTAAGGTTCAGAAAGACATGTTTTCAATTCAAGTTTGTTGAAGGTTTAGAAAGACGTGTTTTCAATTAAATTTAGTTAAGGTTCAGAAAGACATGTTTTCAATTCAAGTTTGTTGAAGGTTTAGAAAGACGTGTTTTCAATTAAATTTAGTTAAGGTTCAGAAAGACGTCTTTTCAATTCAAGTTTGTTGAGAGTTGAGAAAGACGTGTTTTCAATTCAAGTTTGTTGAGAGTTGAGAAAGACATGTTTTCAATTCAAGTTTGTTGAAGGTTTAGAAAGACGTGTTTTCAATTCAAGTTTGTTGAAGGTTTAGAAAGACGTGTTTTCAATTAAGTTTAATTAAGGTTCAGAAAGACGTCTTTTCAATTCAAGTTTGTTGAAGGTTTAGAAAGACGTGTTTTCAATTAAATTTAATTAAGGTTCAGAAAGACGTCTTTTCAATTCAAGTTTGTTGAGAGTTGAGAAAGACGTGTTTTCAATTCAAGTTTGTTGAGAGTTGAGAAAGACATGTTTTCAATTCAAGTTTGTTGAAGGTTTAGAAAGACGTGTTTTCAATTCAAGTTTGTTGAAGGTTTAGAAAGACGTGTTTTCAATTAAGTTTAATTAAGGTTCAGAAAGACGTCTTTTCAATTCAAGTTTGTTGAAGGTTTAGAAAGACGTGTTTTCAATTAAATTTAATTAAGGTTCAGAAAGACGTCTTTTCAATTCAAGTTTGTTGAGAGTTGAGAAAGACGTGTTTTCAATTCAAGTTTGTTGAGAGTTGAGAAAGACATGTTTTCAATTCAAGTTTGTTGAAGGTTTAGAAAGACGTGTTTTCAATTCAAGTTTGTTGAAGGTTTAGAAAGACGTGTTTTCAATTAAGTTTAGTTAAGGTTCAGAAAGACATGTTTTCAATTCAAGTTTGTTGAAGGTTTAGAAAGACGTGTTTTCAATTAAATTTAATTAAGGTTCAGAAAGACGTCTTTTCAATTCAAGTTTGTTGAGAGTTGAGAAAGACGTGTTTTCAATTCAAGTTTGTTGAGAGTTGAGAAAGACATGTTTTCAATTCAAGTTTGTTGAAGGTTTAGAAAGACGTGTTTTCAATTCAAGTTTGTTGAAGGTTTAGAAAGACGTGTTTTCAATTGAGTTTAGTTAAGGTTCAGAAAGACATGTTTTCAATTCAAGTTTGTTGAAGGTTTAGAAAGACGTGTTTTCAATTCAAGTTTGTTGAAGGTTTAGAAAGACGTGTTTTCAATTAAGTTTAGTTAAGGTTCAGAAAGACATGTTTTCAATTCAAGTTTGTTGAAGGTTTAGAAAGACGTGTTTTCAATTAAATTTAATCAAGGTTCAGAAAGACGTCTTTTCAATTCAAGTTTGTTGAGAGTTGAGAAAGACGTGTTTTCAATTCAAGTTTGTTGAGAGTTGAGAAAGACATGTTTTCAATTCAAGTTTGTTGAAGGTTTAGAAAGACGTGTTTTCAATTCAAGTTTGTTGAAGGTTTAGAAAGACGTGTTTTCAATTAAGTTTAGTTAAGGTTCAGAAAGACATGTTTTCAATTCAAGTTTGTTGAAGGTTTAGAAAGACGTGTTTTCAATTAAGTTTAGTTAAGGTTCAGAAAGACATGTTTTCAATTCAAGTTTGTTGAAGGTTTAGAAAGACGTGTTTTCAATTAAGTTTAGTTAAGGTTCAGAAAGACATGTTTTCAATTCAAGTTTGTTGAAGGTTTAGAAAGACGTGTTTTCAATTAAATTTAATCAAGGTTCAGAAAGACGTCTTTTCAATTCAAGTTTGTTGAGAGTTGAGAAAGACGTGTTTTCAATTCAAGTTTGTTGAGAGTTGAGAAAGACATGTTTTCAATTCAAGTTTGTTGAAGGTTTAGAAAGACGTGTTTTCAATTCAAGTTTGTTGAAGGTTTAGAAAGACGTGTTTTCAATTAAATTTAGTTAAGGTTCAGAAAGACATGTTTTCAATTCAAGTTTGTTGAAGGTTTAGAAAGACGTGTCTTCAATTCAAGTTTGTTGAAGGTTTAGAAAGACGTGTTTTCAATTAAGTTTAGTTAAGGTTCAGAAAGACATGTTTTCAATTCAAGTTTGTTGAAGGTTTAGAAAGACGTGTTTTCAATTAAGTTTAGTTAAGGTTCAGAAAGACATGTTTTCAATTCAAGTTTGTTGAAGGTTTAGAAAGACGTGTTTTCAATTAAGTTTAGTTAAGGTTCAGAAAGACATGTTTTCAATTCAAGTTTGTTGAAGGTTTAGAAAGACGTGTTTTCAATTAAATTTAGTTAAGGTTCGGAAAGACGTTTTTTCAATTCAAGTTAGTTGAAGGAAGGAACTGGGATTAACGAAAAAGATGATCTATTCTCACTTAATTTCTACCTTTCTAATTGCATACATCTGACTCGTTCAGAAAAGTGTAGGATTACTAGGATGAATTGTAAGAACACTGTAAAATGACAAATGATCTCACAAATCTACAGTGACAAATTATTATTACTTGCTAAGCTACAATCCTAGTTGGTAAAGCAGGATGCTATAAGCCAAGGGGCTCCCACAGGGAAAATAGCCCAGTGAGGAAAGGAAACGAGGAACATTCTGCATTCCAAGGTCGATGAAAATGTCATAAATCTTTTGCTATATGAGATTAAACAACCTTATATGATGATATGAAAAGAAACACGTTACAATTAACATTACAGTGAATTTGTAAGGCAGATTACACTGGTACCTCCTTTACATTTTTCTGATTGATTGATTAATATCAAACTGTCAGGACTGCAACAATGATTCAATAATAAGCAAACATTCTCAGAATTAAAGGGGGGGAGGCTCAGAATATAAATAACTGCATGTCACCTATGCAATTTATATATCTTTTAAGTCATAGGAAATGGATAATTCGTCTAATAAAGAAAATGATGGATAGCATTGGTTATCAAATTGAACATTTAACACATGACGAATGTGGATTAAATTTTTTAAAATCCTTTGCTTATGTTTATATTGCCTAACCATGGGTAGCCGACGAGGTAACGTCCCTGACCGGCAAACGCCAGACAGGGGTTCGAGTCCCGCTCAAACTCTTTAGTTCCTTTGGTCGCTGCAACCTTACCATCCTAGTAAGCTAAGGATGAGGGGTTTGGGGGAGCCTATAGGTCTATCTGCTAAGTCATCAGCAGCCATTGACTGGCTCTCCTTGGTCCTCGCTTTGGTGGAGAGGGGGCTTGAACGCTCATCATATATATATATATATATATATATATATATATATATATATATATATATATATATATATATATATATATATATATATATATGGCCAGTCTCTAGGGCATTGTCCTACTTGCTAGGCCTATGTCACTATGCCTTGCCTCTGCCATTCATTAGCGACCTTTTAACCTGTAAGCCTTTAAATACAGATTAGTGGAAAGAACATTCGAATTGTCTTAAAATCCTTTTAGTAAAAAAACAAATTATTGGCAAATATATCTACGCATACGTGTGCTTAAGTTTGTAATAGTAAACGGGTGTCATGGATGAAAAGGGTTCACATTGATTAGTACAAATATCTGATTTTGGCACAAATATATAAAGCCAAGTCGAAATAAACTTATAATTTTCCTTGATAACCAGATACAGAGACTCACGATACCAATCATCTAGTTTGACGACCATAGAAAGAGAATATTAAGAATATTGATAAACACTACTTATATGGTAGGATCAAATACTTTTAATACCTTAAGGTATATAACCTCTTGAACACTTCTATATTGCCTTTAAGGTCTCTATATACAGAAAATGAAGATGCAGAAGCCCTTGGGATGGATAGCTTATTGCCTAACCAAGGGGGATAAGAAAAATAAAATGAGGAAGTTTAACCCAAAAGGAACTAGACCAGCCTTCTGAGATAAGAAAGGTTGTAGGAGTGAGGAAGAACTTACTATAAGATTTTGCTTCCCAATATTACAAAGCTTTCGAATTTAGAGAGAGAGAGAGAGAGAGAGAGAGAGAGAGAGAGAGAGAGAGAGAGAGAGAGAGAGAGAGAGAGTTAAAGTTTTACGTTCATCCGCAGGCTCCATTTTGCTCTTAGGGCGAATTAGTTCAAACGTTTAGTTTTTATAATCTTGAGAGAGAGAGAGAGAGAGAGAGAGAGAGAGAGAGAGAGAGAGAGAGAGAGAGAGAGAGAGAGAGAGAGAATCTCTCTTACCTCATCAATCATCAGGAATTAATCATTTCCTGTATTCACTTATTTCGCAAAAAGAAATGTTCTTATATTGATGCTGGATGATCTTCGCAAGCAAATAAAATACTTATCCAAAGAGGATGTGACTTATGAATGGGCCAATTTTCTGCTCCACACAACACAATTTTGATTATTTTGATGATATAGTGTTTATGTGAATTGACTTGTGAACTTGAACGACCTAAAGATTTTTGGCTGCGACATCATTTATCTTGAATGTTTAACTGCTCGTATATTTCTGAATATTGCTACGGCTAGAATCTAGCAGTATTCTGCTAATGAATCAAACAATAAAATTAACAACAACAACAGATGGAGTTATTTCTAGTCCACTGCAGGACAGAGGCCTCAGACATGTTAATTCATATCTGGGGTTTGGCCACTGCAGATTGGCGATGGTGGGAGATTTTCGTCTGATCACTCACAGCAAACCAACCAAGTATAGGTGGCCCTGACTAGTACAGCTTTGCTGATCATGGCAATATGCAAGCCCTTTAACCATGTTGAAGTATCCTCACTCAGAAAGGGCAACATTGACTATACAGTAGTACAAAAAAAATGAAAAAAAATATACGTTCATCTAGCTCTGAACAAAGTGGTCAGGCTAAACTTAAATTTGAGCTGGAGATATTGTGATGGAAAAACACTTACAGGAAATTCCTACAGGTATTAAAAAAGAAGCTGCAGAACACTTGGTATTTGTTTATAAACAAAAGTGTGGATAGATTGATTGATTTTGAGTTTTCTAGCATCCTGACATCAAAGGACATTGACGCTGATATCGTTTGTTACAAACAAAGGATAAAAGGAAATTAAATTTAAAAATCATAAAAGCAAAGATTTTCTTTTAAAAGTTAAATAGCTTTCAGAGGCCCTGCTTCTGAAATAAATCTAAAAATACCACTAGCACGGTACAACATATCCTGCCCAAGAATTTCGTTCAAGCCTTGTACAGATATGTATTTCTTAAGATGGAAAAGCATATTTTGTACAAAGGGTTAAATTTTCATTAAAAAATAAATATAAGCCATAAATGAAGACTTGCCTAAAATGTCTCTAATTTGAGACAAAAATTATATATAATGAAAATAAGTACCTAGGTAAATTGTATCTTTCAAAATGACCATCAAGTTCAATCATTTCATTAATATTCAACCATCTCAACAGGCATCGCGGTCTAGAATTAGCCATGGATTCAGGAGTCATCAAAGGGAGGAAACACTTCAATTATCAACTAGGGTTGCCTGGCACAAGTAAGTCTGTAGTTATTGCATTTACGTGTTATGAATTTCCATGACATTTTTTTTTTAAGAATAACAATGCTGTATAGAAAAAAGGAGATTTTCCTCATCGTCCAAAATTTTTGTAAACACTGACATCAACAACAAAAATATTTGCATTAATGTCACCTTTGTTTCCTTGTCACTTCAGGAGAGCGCTGGACATTGTGGGTGGGAGGCAGGATAAGTGACGAAGGAAACTGGAAATGGAATGACGGCACCACATTACCAAACTTCTTCTGGAGCAAAAATGAACCCCGAGTTTATGGGCAAGACTCTACGCCCGCAGGAACCTGCATGGCTATTCATGGATTTACTGAATACTATGGCGTTGCTCTGCCGTGCCATTACAAACGTCGCTTTGTCTGCCAGAAAATCTAAATTTCCACATTTTGTTCTGAATACAATACTAAGGTGTTGCTCTGCCGTGATATCACAAACGTCGCTTTGTCTGGCAGAAAATTTAAACTTCCACATATTGTTATGAATACTATGGCATCGCTCTGACGTGCCATCACAAACGTCGCTTTGTCTGCCAGAAAATTTAAACTTCCCCATATTGTTCTGAATACTATGGCATTGCTCTGACGTGCCATCACAAACATTGCTTTGTCTGGCAGAAAATTTACTTCCCCATATTGTTCAGAATACTATGGCATTGCTCTGACGTGCCATCACAAACGTCGTTTTGTCTGCCAGAAAATTTAAACTTCCCCATATTGTTCTGAATACTATGGCATTGCTCTGCCGTGCCATCACAAACATTGCTTTGTATGCCAGAAATTTAAACTTCCACATACTGTTATGAATACTATGGCATTGCTCTGACGTGCCATCACAAACGTCGCTTTGTCTGCCAAAAAATTTGAACTTCCCCATATTGTTCAGAATACTATGGCATTGCTCTGACGTGCCATCACAAACGTCGCTTTGTCTGCCAGAAAATTTAACTTCCCCATATTGTTCAGAATACTATGGCATTGCTCTGACGTGCCATCACAAACGTCCCTTTGTCTGCCAGAAAATTTAAACTTCAACATATTATTCTGAATACTACGGCGTTGCTCTGCCGTGCCACAACAAACGTTGCTTCGTCTGCCAGAAAATTTAAACTTCCACATACTGAGATGTTTCAGCCATTAGGGCAAGCCTAAATGGTATAAATAACACTTCAAAGGAATATTTATCTTTAAACCCTTTTTATCCATCTTCTACCTCAAATTGTTTACACTGCTATTGTTGTTCTCTTATAGTAATGCAATTATGCCATTACAATATTAAATCATATACAAAATCCTTTGTAACAATAGCAAGAAAATTGAAAATTAACAAAAATATAAATCTATATCATTTTTTTTTTAGTATTCAATTAATATGTCTCTAAAACTATACAAAGGGCACTAGAAATTACATTTAATTTTAGACTACAAATTCTGTATGTCTCTAACTTTTTTATGTTATTTTCTAAGTTAATTAGATTATACTTACTATTTTTCAACACGATGTATTAGACTATACATTCTGTATCTGTCTCTCTTACCCTTTAAGGTAATTTTCTAAATTTATTAGGCTATATCGACTATTTTATACTCTAAGACTGTGTGGGATAAAATCTTATTGAAGAAAATCAATGTATATTTCTATCTAAGGGAATCACAAAGATTTGCCAAAATGAAAAAGGCCAAGCCACATAGGTAGCCACCTAAACATTTTCTTACATTTAACTATCCATAATATCTACAGTTTCAACATGTTTCAACAGTGAATTAGCCTTGGATTTTGGCATTGACAATTATATTTATATCACCTATACAGCATTTTCAAATATCTTATTCTATATAAAAGTTTACTATTAACAGATTTGAAGTTTCATCCATAACCTTTACTTATAATAGATGAGAATAAAAAAATAAAATTCAAAGTAAAGTAATCCCTAGATTCTCAACATAACCAATAGTAATTGCCCTTATATGCTAAGCTGCAACCCAGGTAGGGAATAATAAACAGACTACAATACTAAATTATAAAAATGAAATAACAATATGATAACCATATAAACATGACTATACAGTACACTGAAGAGAACACTCATGATGGTTTTGAAAATGAAGGATCAAAATATGAGGATGAATGGAAACATAAAGAAAGAGCAACCTCTTGATAAACCACCTGGCTTTCTAACATTACACTTAAAAATAAGAGGAAGAGAAAATTGATGGAAAGGCATGCTCGAGTGCCTCCTTAAGCTATTGAACTATAACTCAAAACAGTGAAACGCTAAACAAACTATAGCACTATCCAAAACTATATAACATTGCTTTAATTTAAAGCATCTCTCTCCTAAACAGCTGCTAATGTCTCTTTCTAACCTTCTAATGTGAACAAATAGCCATCCAATTATGAGAGAGTGTAAGGTCATGCACAATTACTTGGTGATGTCACATATGAGAGGTAAGAGGAATATGTTAAAGAAATATATCAAACTTATTGGTTTATGCGTAGGCAAAGAGCCAGGTAACACAGGGAATGCAAAGACAACACATGCACTAACACATGGGAAAAAACTAAGGTCACGAGAGAAGCTAAAGAAATGACCTCACGCATCAACGACCAGGAGTGGAATGGTGGCCTTTGACCTTGGCGACCAATGATGAATCAGCTTCCTCTGAGGAGGAAGATATTGGACCTCCTTCTGAGGAGAAAGTTATAAGAGGTTTCTATGTCACAGCACAAATCACGAGACTGGGGATTTTGTCATAAGGCGAGCACTGGGAACACTCAATGAAAATGCAACAGAGGAATCCCTATATACAGGTATCCCTGTCAGTGCGAAGTGAGCTCACCAAACAAACACTTTTCACTATCGGGCAAGCAGGTACAGCGAACAATCTGTTTGAATCGGATAAATTCCTCCTAAGACAGAGAAACTACCATCATCTTCCTGATAAAAGAGCAAGAACAATACTCTAAAGAGTTGGTTGCTCTTTACAGTCGCCCGTTCACAAAGGTACACAGCACACCGGGTTTCGAAGGTTTGTATCCTCAGAAAAAAAAAATGTACTTCACCACATGCTTACCTTTAGATACTCTTTCGCTTACAAGTGAGAACGCTAAAAAAATAAAGCCAAACCCTTATCACAAATGAATGTAAAAATTCAACAGTCAAGAGCACAACATCGATCCATCTGTATTCGATGCAGCCAATGACAAAAGTGGCTATTCTGTGAAAGGTGGATGTGATGTACCTTGTTAACAATTCAGTGGTCATTCAAGTGCCGCTAGATACATCCATATTTTAGAGGATGACAGGTTTATATATACCTGTAGGAACATATGTAATCTTATCCACACTTCTTGCTGAACCACTTTTGTATTTGTAACCTTTATTGGAAATTAATCTTTTTAGCATATAATTGCTAAAACTTCCATATCAACAGAACCCACGCTCTATGTGCCATCATTTTCCAAATGACCAATCAGCGTTGTCTTGTGACGTCAGTCCTTATGACGTAACATCTTTTGGCCAATCACCTGCTTTCTTTTCAAAAGCAACACAATTGTCATCATTTTGAAACTGTTCTTTTGACTTTCTTGTATACAGTACTTCCCTTTTGTGTTACGTGTACAACAAGGGTGGTTACTGTACACTAAGGGAAAAACATCACATTTGGAGATGCTACAGAAATTTCTTTTTCAGGGACAAAGAAATAGCTTTGTTTCCAACTAAAAAGATACTTTTCTTAGAAAAAACAAAGTTCAAGCAGTGGAAAATTGTCCTTTTCATTAATCACTTCCTCTACCAAAAGCGGGACCATCAGACTTTAATGGATAATCCTAGAATTCACATGAAAATCCTCTATGGATTGGACTGATGATAGAGTTAAAAACCCACTTCTAAGATGCCAATCTTTCAAGTATATTAGGTTAGGTAGGCATCGAACAGATCTGTAAACCAGACTTCCTTGTTCTTCTGCTAAATGGCACTATAGTATTTCTCAAACTCATAAAAGTGATACACTTTGACCAATTATCCAGCATTACATTTTGCCAGGGTCAGTTATTTGCTCTGACTAATTTACTGTAGCCTACATTTGCTTGAGAACAGCCACCTTACAATTGACCACTCCACAGAGTTTCTGTTCTCAAAAATCAAGACAATCCCACTCAAAATATCAAGAGTTTCGGGAGAGATGTGATGGTGTGTTCCCCCTTGTCACCAAAGGTGGTACAATGTCCTAAGTCAGGTTAGGTGGGAACCTTAGATCAGGGCTATTCCTACACTTGTTTCCCTGATGAAATATCACAAATTTTCAAATTACTTGGTATTTTTCCTTACTATAAAAATATGTTATTTTTATAATAAAATAAATTTTTGAATATACTTACCCGGTGATTATATAAGCTGCAGCTCTGCTGCTCGACAGAAAACTCTACGTTCAAAATCCGCCAGCGATCGCTATGCAGGTAGGGGGTGTACTTCAACAGCGCCATCTGTCGTGCAGGTACTCAGTACTCAATGTAAACACAGAACTCAATTTTCTCCTCGGTCCACTGGGTCTCTATTGGGGAGGAAGGGAGGGTCCTTTAATATATAATCACCGGGTAAGTATATTCAAAAATTTATTTTATAAAAATAACATTTTTCAATATTAAACTTAGCCGGTGATTATATAAGCAGATTCACACCCAGGGGGGTGGGTAGAGACCAGCATTAATTGTTTACATTATTATGAGCTAAGGATTTTGTATTTCAGTTTAGCAGTTATTCAAAATAACAAACATAAAATAAATAAGTACCTGGTAAGGAAGTCGACTTGAACAATTACTCTGCCTTTTTAAGTACGTCTTCCTTACTGAGCCTCGCGATCCTCTTAGGATGCTGAGCGACTCCTAGGAGCTGAAGTATCAAGGGTTGCAACCCATACTACAGGACCTCATCAAAACCTCTAATCTAGGCGCTTCTCAAGAAAAGAATTTGACCACCCGCCAAATCAACCAGGATGCGAAAGGCTTCTTAGCCTTCCGGACAACCCAAAAACAACAATAAAAACCATTTCAAGAGAAAGATTAAAAAAGGTTATGGAATTAGGGGAATGTAGTGGTTGAGCCCTCACCCACTACTGCACTCGCTGCTACGAATGGTCCCAGGGTGTAGCAGTTCTCGTAAAGAGACTGGACATCTTTAAGGTAAAAAGACGCGAACACTGACTTGCTTCTCCAATAGGTTGCGTCCATTATACTCTGCAGAGATCTATTTTGTTTAAAGGCCACTGAAGTTGCGACAGCTCTAACTTCATGCGTCCTTACCTTCAGCAAAGCTTGGTCTTCCTCACTCAGATGGGAATGAGCTTCTCGTATCAACAGTCTGATATAATAGGATACTGCATTCTTTGACATAGGCAAAGAAGGTTACTTAATAGAACACCATAAAGCTTCTGACTGTCCTCGTAAAGGTTTAGTTCGTCTTAAATACAACTTAAGAGCTCTAACAGGGCATAAGACTCTTTTTAGTTCATTTCCAACCATATTTGAAAGGCTTGGAATATCGAACGATTTCGGCCAAGGACGAGAAGGTAGCTCGTTTTTGGCTAGAAAACCAAGCTGTAAAGAACATGTAGCCGTTTCAGATGAAAATCCGATGTTCCTGCTGAAGGCGTGAATCTCACTGACTCTTTTAGCTGTGGCTAAGCAAACCAGGAAAAGAGTCTTTAAAGTGAGATCTTTAAAGGAGGCTGATTGTAGTGGCTCGAACCTTTCTGACATAAGGAATCTTAGTACCACGTCTAAATTCCAAGCAGGTGTAGCCAAACGACGCTCCTTCGTGGTCTCAAAAGACTTAAGGAGGTCCTGTAGATCTTTGTTGTTGGAAAGATCTAAGCCTCTGTGACGGAAGACTGATGCCAACATGCTTCTGTAACCTTTGATAGTGGGAGCTGAAAGAGATCTTTCTTTTCTCAGGTATAATAGGAAGTCAGCTATTTGGGTTACAGAGGTACTGGTCGAGGATACTGATACTGACTTGCACCAGTTTCGGAAGACTTCCCACTTCGACTGGTAGACTCTAAGAGTGGATGTCCTCCTTGCTCTAGCAATCGCCCTGGCTGCCTCCTTCGAAAAGCCTCTAGCTCTAGAGAGTCTTTCGATAGTCTGAAGGCAGTCAGACGAAGAGCGTGGAGGCCTGGGTGTACCTTCTTTACGTGTGGCTGACGTAGAAGGTCCACTCTTAGAGGAAGACTTCTGGGAACGTCCACCAGCCATTGAAGTACCTCGGTGAACCATTCTCTCGCGGGCCAGAGGGGAGCAACTAACGTCAACCTTGTCCCTTCGTGAGAGGCGAACTTCTGCAGTACCTTGTTGACAATCTTGAACGGGGGGAATGCATAAAGGTCTAGATGTGACCAATCCAGTAGAAAGGCATCTATATGAACTGCTGCTGGGTCCGGGATTGGTGAGCAATATATTGGGAGCCTCTTGGTCATCGAGGTTGCGAAGAGATCTATGGTAGGCTGGCCCCATGTGGCCCACAGTCTCTTGCACACATCCTTGTGTAGGGTCCATTCTGTTGGAATGATTTGACCCCTCCGACTGAGGCAATCTGCCATGACATTCAAGTTGCCTTGGATGAACCTCGTTACTAGAGAAAGGTTTAGATCTTTTGACCAGGTGAGGAGGTCCCTTGCGATCTCGTACAACGTCATACAATGGGTCCCTCCTTGCTTGGAGATGTACGCCAAGGCCGTGGTGTTGTCCGAGTTCACCTCCACCACTTTGCCTTGAAGGAGGGACTTGAAGCTTTTCAAGGCCAGATGAACTGCCAGTAGCTCCTTGCAGTTGATATGTAACGTTCTTTCATTCGAGTTCCAAGTTCCCGAGCATTCCCGACCATCTAATGTCGCACCCCAGCCCGTGTCCGATTCGTCCTAGAAGAGAACGTGGTTGGGGGTCTGAACAGCCAGTGGCAGACCCTCTCTGAGGTTGATACTGTCCTTCCACCAAGTCAGGGACGACTTCATCTTCTCGGAAATGGGGATCGAGACCGCTTCTAGCGTCTTGTCTTTTTTCCAGTAAACAGCTAGGTGAAATTGAAGGGGACGGAGGTGTAGTCTCCCTAATGAAACGAACTGTTCCAGGGATGAAAGCGTCCCTATCAGACTCATCCACTGTCTGACTGAACATCGTTCCTTCTTTAGCATGTTCTGGATGCATACCTGGGCTTGACTTGTTCTGGGGGCCAACGGAAAAGCCCGAAAAGCTTGACTGTGAATCTCCATCCCTAAATACACAATAGTTTGGGATGGGACCAGTTGGGACTTTTCCATATTAACCAGGAGACCCAATTCCTTGATCAGATCTAGAGTCCACTTTAGATTCTCCAGACAGTGACGACTGGAAGAAGCTCTTAGAAGCCAGTCGTCCAAATAGAGGGAGGCTCTGATATCCGCTAAATGCAGGAATTTGGCAATATTCCTCATCAGCCTCGTAAACACAAGAGGAGCTGTGCTTAGGCCAAAGCACAGGGCTTGAAATTGGTAGACAACCTTTTCGTAAACGAATCTCAGAAAAGGTTGGGATTCTGGGTGGATGGGGACGTGAAAGTATGCGTCCCTTAGGTCTAAAGAGACCATCCAGTCTTCCTTCCTGACCGCTGCTAGAACTGACTTTGTGGTCTCCATGGCGAACGTCTGCTTTGTGACAAAGACATTCAGCGCACTGACGTCTAGCACCGGCCTCCACCCTCCTGTCTTCTTTACCACTAAGAAGAGACGGTTGTAGAAGCCCGGGGATTGATGGTCCCGGACTTTGACTACCGCTCCCTTTTCTAGTAAGAGAGACACCTCCTGCTTCAAAGCTCGTCTCTTGTCTTCCTCTCTGTACCTGGGAGAGAGATCGATGGGAGACGTTGCTAGAGGGGGTTTGCGTACAAACGGGATCTTGTACCCTTCTCTGAGCAACTTCACAGATTGTGCATCTGCGCCTCTTTTCTCCCAGGTCTGCCAGAAGTTCTTGAGTCTGGCTCCCACTGCTGTCTGAAGAAGGTGGCAGTCAGACTCTGCCTTTAAAAGACTTGGTACCTTTCTTCTTCCCACGTCTCCCTTCGGCACGAGCACCTCCTCTGCTGGAGGCTCTGCCACGAAAGGGCAGAATGAATCTGGACGCTGGAGTGTCCATCCTGGGTCTTGACAAGGTAGGCAAAGGGGTGGCTTTGCGGGCAGAGGACGCAACCATGTCATGGGTGTCCTTCTGAATCAAGGAGGCAGCAATCTCCTTTATCAAGTCCTCTGGGAAAAGGCACTTTGAGAGAGGAGCAAAAAGAAGTTCCGATCTCTGACACGGCGTTACTCCAGCTGACAGGAAAGAGCAAAGGTTCTCCCGTTTCTTGAGGACCCCGGAAACGAACGAAGCCGCAAGCTCACTCGATCCGTCACGTATGGCCTTGTCCATGCAGGACATTATGAGCAAGGAAGATTCCTTGTCAGACGGGGAGATCTTCCTGCTCAAAGCTCCCAGACACCAGTCCAAAAAGTTAAAGACCTCGAAGGCTCTAAACACTCCTTTCAACAGATGGTCTAGGTCCGAAGGAGACCAACATATCTTAGAGCGTCTCATGGCTAGCCTGCGGGGAGAGTCTACTAGACTTGAGAAGTCGCCCTGGGCAGAGGCAGGAACTCCCAAGCCGAGAACTTCTCCCGTGGCATACCAGACGCTCGATCTGGAAGAGTTTCGCAGGGGGAAACGTAAATGCTGTCTTCCCTAGGTTCTTTTTGGACTGCATCCAATCTCCTAAAACTCGTAAAGCTCTCTTGGACGAGCGGGCGAGGACGAGTTTCGTAAAGGCAGGCGCGGATGACTGCGTGCCTAAAGCAAACTCTGACGGAGGAGAGCGTGGAGCCACAGACACAAACTGATCAGGATACATCTCTTTGAACAGAGCAAGAACTTTTCTAAAGTCCAAAGAGGGTTGCGTGGTCTTGGGTTCGTCAATGTCCGTATGTGGGTCGTCAATGTGTGCAGCGTCGTCATCATCAGAGAGTCCATCATCTGAGAATTGAGGAGGAAGCGGCAAAGGAGTAGGAATCGGCTGGTCAGCTGAGTCCGGCAGCACGGGTGCACGCGTGACTGAACCGGACGCAACGTCATGGAACTGTTGCCCAGTCTGTGAACTGGCAACAACCATAGCAGCGCGGGGACGCAAAGCGTCTACTCCAGACTGTCTAGTCTGATGTGGGCGAGTAGAGGTAACCACACTGGGTTGCGGAGGTTGACGCACCGCGTCAAAACAAAACAACTTAGATTGTTGTTGTACCTCGCGAACATCAACAGAAGGTTCCGTGCGTCGCTGAACGTCAACATGCGGCTGGCAGGGTACACTGGAACGCATGGGTGACGGGACTCTCTCAGCTGGAGTGCGGCAGAAGGTCGCCTCAGCGTCCACCGGACGCACAACCGTGGGTGGTTGTAGGCTAGAGGTTGGTGCAGCGTCAACCTTCTCCGCACGAAAGTCCTGCATCAATGACGTTAACTGAGACTGCATGGTCTGCAGCAAAGACCACTTAGGGTCTACAGGAGCAGGTGCGGAAACAGACGGTGTTACTGCCTGATGCGGTACCGCTTTGCCTCTCTTAGGAGGTGAGCAGTCGTCGGAAGACTGCAGCGAGTCCGAACTGACCCAGTGGCTACAACTGGGCCGTTGGACTTGCGCGGAAGGGACCGACTTGCGCTTAAGAGGCCGCGAGACCTTGGTCCATGGTTTCTTACGAGAAACCTCTTCCGCAGACGAGGAATAAATGGGCTCTCTCGTCTTTGTGTGGGTGGGGCGATCTTGGGTAGATACGCCCGAAACCACGGAGGGAACGTCTGTTCGCTGATTAAAGCCTCTCGAACCCTTTGGTCGTACGACATTGCTTCTCCCCTGGGCTTGGGAGCTTGCAAGAGGTCCCGGACTGGGAGGACGACAGGCACGAACAGACGAACCCTGAAGCGCAACACTATCCACAACAGTATCCACAACACTACCACTCACTTTATCACTAACCACTGCACTCTTAAACTTCAGCTCCTTGACGTCTGCCATGAGCTGGTTACGGTCACTAGCCAAGGACTCGACTCTCTCACCCAGAGCCTGGATGGCACGCATCATATCTGCCATCGAAGGTTTTTGAGTGCTAGAAGGGGGATCAGGAGCAACCACAACAGGGGAAGGAATAGGTTGTGGGGCATGAGGAGAGGAAAATTCAACGGAGCGAGATGAACTTCTCCTGACTCTATCTCTCTCTAGCCTACGTGTATATTTCTGGAATTCGATAAAATCGAATTCCGAAAGCCCAACGCATTCCTCACATCGATCTTCCAATTGACAGGTTTTATCCCGACAATTGGAACAAACGGTGTGAGGATCGAAAAAGGCCTTCGGAAGACGCCTTGAACAGTCCCTAGCATTACACTTCCTGAATTTAGGGACTTGAGAAGGGTCAGCCATTTTGAATTAGTAAAAGGGGAATTCAAAAACTATCCAAAGTCATCAACAAATAATCCGATATCAACAAAAGAATGCAAGGATGTATTGAAGATAAAGCCTGCAAAGCGAAAGCTCAAAACTAGAAACGTGTACTTCACCAAAAAGTTGTGAAAACCAATCCAGTTAGCAACAGCGAATTTAGTAGGTCTTTCCGGTGGCACGACAGAGAGAAAATTGAGTTCTGTGTTTACATTGAGTACTGAGTACCTGCACGACAGATGGCGCTGTTGAAGTACACCCCCTACCTGCATAGCGATCGCTGGCGGATTTTGAACGTAGAGTTTTCTGTCGAGCAGCAGAGCTGCAGCTTATATAATCACCGGCTAAGTTTAATATTGAAAAATGAATCCTTTAGTAGCAGTGTGATTTCAGTGAAGCTAGAAACAGCCACTAAAACTCTTAACAAAAATGTAGTAGTAACTGGAGAGTGGCAGATAAGCCGTCTATCAGAGAGGCCACTGAGCTGCCACTTTAACCTTCAACCTAGGACTTGCAAGGTGGTTCAGGCAAAAAGTCAAACTTAAAGGACTCAGAGTTGAATAGCTAGGAAAAATACAAATTACTTTGAAATTTTGTGATCTGTTCCTACACAAATACAAACCATCGTCCTTAAATAGGAGACTTATTCTTAAAAGGGAGGATATCCCTATAAACAAATTGGCTGGTTTACTTCCCCGGGAAATGTCAAAGCACTTTGGTCCTGTACAAGAGCAAAAGTGATAACTCCTGTTAACCTCCTACTGACCTGGGCATGAAAATGTGGCAAGTGTTAGGCTACGTATTACCTGGGTATTGGTAGACGATCAGGGATTGATTGATTTATTTGAGGTTTTCTGGCGTCCTGACATCTAAGGTCATTAATGCCGTAAGAACGTAAATCCGTTTGGAGGACACGTTGCCTGAATTACTGGTCCTTTATGAGAACTGGGTTTGCATCCACTTACCCATTCTTACCCTCATCTGGGAGGATGAGGAAGATACTTCTAAACAAAACTTATCTCAAAAAAAGTAGCTCAATCACACTACTTACTTGCATCTAGCATCCGGTCCAGGAAATAATAAAGCAAGCATTGCCCTCCAAGGAAGGGAAAGAAAGAATGGCCACTCCATATTACCTATCATTCTAAACTTACATCACGATCGCTACCTTAGATGTGAAGGAACTACATTTGCTACACAATCAGTTGAGCAACTACCGCCAGGCTAAAGGTTTTTGAATCTCTTCTCTTGTGCTTCCCATTCCTGTAAGAAGTGTTATGACGTCCTCCCAGAGTAAGGAGTTAAGTCATTTATATCAAAGCTGGTCACTTCTTCTAAGGAAAAGATGAAGGGTTATGGTGGCCGATGTGGTAACGTCCCTGGCTGGTGAATGCCAAGGAAAAAAATAGCTTTTATAAAACCACACCTGCAAACATGACAAATTCGTAGGTAATTTGTATTTTTCCTAACTATACAAACCTTGGCTATTTAATATGGGTTATTAATTTCGGCGTAGCTGAAATGATGAGCCATTAGAATTTTTAAAGAGGGTTTACTACCTCACCGCTAGTTAGCGGGGGGGTAGGGAGGGTAACTTGCTACCCACCCCCTCACACACACCTGTGCTTGAGCTCACTTTGCTTAGAGGTAGGACTTCAAGGGGGATAGGGCTGGCGGGCAAGTTTGATTAAATAGCTAAGGTTTGTATAGTTAGGAAAAATGACAAATTCGAAGATAATTTGTATTTTTCCTAACCATACAAACCTTAGCTATTTACAGAGGGTTACCTTTTAGCGCAGCTGAAATGGCGAGCCATTAGAATTTAACGAGGGTGTATTACCCCCGCGCTAGTTAGCGGGGGGGTAGGGGAGTGGTAGCTAGCTACCCCTCCCCCCCTCACACACAGATGAATGCTCACTTTCACTTAGAGGTAGGACTTGTCCTGGGGGACAGGGCTGGCGGGCAAATATGTGTAAATAGCTAAGGTTTGTATTGTTAGGAAAAATACAAATTATCTTCGAATTTGTCATTTGTTCCGTAACCGAAATACAAACCACGCTATTTACAGAGGGTGACTTACCCCTTAGGTAGGGTGGAAAGTCCCCAGCCATACTGGCTTTGGCTTTACCCGGGGACTCGGAATCCGAGTGAGTCGCACTCGAGAAAAGGAGTCCCTGCACCTCACAAGTTCCTTGCTCCGCAAGGAACCATGTGGCCTACGTAAGCTTGTGTGTGAAGGAAGAAGTGTGACCCGTCCTAGGCAGTTGACCTGGAGTTCCAGAAGGAACTCTGGGTTAGGACGTTCCCAATACCACCTCGTCAGGGTATGGGGGACACGACAGTATTGACTCAATACTCGGAACACAAGGAAGCATGGTTTACCTGCAGAGGTTCGAGGTCAGCTATGCAGAGACCAGGATGCTGCTTCCCCGTAGAGGGGATGATGAAGAAAGAAGTAAGGGCCAGACATACTTATTTCGTTCATGCAGACTAAAACCTGATAACAATGCCCTCAACCTTCTGCTACCTGTCCAAAAAGGAGCCTGAGGTTAGACCAGCTGTTGTGTAGCCACCACAGAGCGATAGAAAACGTATTGAGACTCCTGTGGGTCACGCCCTGCAGGAAGCGGGCTGCGAAGGTCATTAGACGCTTCCAGACTCCAGCTTGTAGCGCCTGCGTCACAGAGTAGTATTACTCGAAGGCGAGGGACGTTGCGATGTATCCAACATCGTGCTGTAGGGCGACGTGACGGGGGAGGGTCTGGAGACAGGTCGAGATGAATGTCCTTGAGTCCGGGCTGAAGAGGTATACTGGTGACTCTCCCCCGTGTCCTCCTTGTGCTCCCAAATCGGCTGCAACTGAGGACAAACTGCAGCTGTTCCCAGCGCTAACCTCTCGATTCCTTTACTGGCAAGAAAGAGAAGGTCTTGGGACATCAGATACAGAATGGAGACTCGAAATCTTGAATGAATCGGACCGAAGGGCCGGGACTCCCAGATTCTGAGTCTAGCCAACAACTCAGGAGTGAGCCTGAATGTTGCCTTCCCCTCTTCCTTAAGAGAGGGGGGAGTCGTAAGAGACCAAGAAGATTGCTTACACACTGGCCGTGGCCAGAGTGAGCAGGAGACCCAAGGCGGAATACAATCCGAGGCCTGTCGTAAAGGGCCTTGAGAAGATCTCTTAAAGGACTAAAAGTCCGAGCCATGCTCCAAGTTGGAGGTCTTCCTCCGACTAGGGCAGGGACGATCGTAGCTTCGCATGAGCGAGGATAGATCCAGCGGGCAGGAAAAAGTTATTCCTTTAAGCCTGAAGGTCAGGGAAAGGCTGAGCGACAGGCTTCATTGCCGAGAGCGGAAAGGAGTTTCCTCCCGCCGAAAGGCAATAAGACCGTTATTGCTGGAGAAGAGGCCTCAAGGGAAGAGGTATATCTCCCACGGCACCAACCACCTTAGACTCTTCACTTTGCCTGGGAGACCCCTTTGGATGACTATCGCAGATGATGCGACCTCCGTACCGCGACTGTAGCGGGTTGTCTCTTCTTGAGGAGGAGGCGTAGTGTCTCCAGGCATGAAGCCGAAGCGACGCCCCGGTTCGGGAGAGATGTCGCAGTGTGGTTGCTTGAGTAGTCTGCGCCGTGGGAGAAGCTCTCCCGGGAGTTCCGTCAGGGGAAGCAGAGGGTTCAGAAACCGTTCTGCGCATAGTCCCAGTGGAGCTCTCCCATTGAAAGGTTGACAGACAACCTGGTCTTGTTGAGACCCATTGTCCACAGACAAAATGGAGGGAAGACGCAGGCGTCGAAGTTGTCCCACCATCACCGGAATGCATCTTGCCAGAGTCTCGGAAGCTTGAGGTTCCAAGTTGTCACAATCAGGTCCCCCAGACCAGTACTTGCTGGTTACCCAAGGTCAAAGACCCCCAGGTACACTCTCTCTACGAGGCTCTGCTCGGATAGTCTGAGAGAACATTCCCCTGCCTGGAATGACAGAGCCGATGGTGGTATTGAGAGAATCTCAATCATCCCGGTATCTCTACTGCAAGATGTGAAGGTGTGAAAATGCGTCCCCTGCTGGTTAGAATACGCCAGAATCATGAAGTCGACGTGCACGGGGCGACTCGGCAGGAGCTGTAGGATCTGTAGAGGGGCCAGACTAAGGCCCATAAGCCTGCCTGAATGATGGAGAGGTATCCTTCAGGACTTGACCATAGGCCTGGACCGGAACATGCCCCCCCCCCCCCCCCCCCCCTTTCCTTTGACGAGTCCGAGAACAGCATCAAGAATGTGGGGAAAGGACGAGAATACAGTATCCACTACCATCAAGAGGCTCCATAGGTTAACAGCCATTGCAGGTCTAATAGTTCCGCTGGTCCCATAGGGGCCAGGAAGTCCGGTTAAACATTGCCTGAAGCCACCGGAACTTGGATCGCCCCACATGGAACTTATCCTGAGGCGACCGTTCGGACTATAGACGGGTCAATGAGGAAAGGAGAACTAGGAAACGTTCCAAGGTAGGGCTGAAAGCTCTGCTTGACTGAGAACAGGTACTGCGGCTCTCCTCAGTCTTGCCACAGTCAACTGAAAGGAAGGCTCGGAGGATGTGGTAACAGAATCTGCCGTCCCCAGGTGGTCACCCATCCAAGTACCGACGTTGCTTAACCTCACTGGACGGACGAGAAGCGGGGTTTCCAACGTGGTAAGGCCGTTGACTCAATATCATGGCCAGATACTCCAGATGTTGAGGCAGAGGAAGAAAAGGCTCCAAGCAAAATACCATGAGCCCACACTCATGGTAAGCATCCGGAAGCTTGTCCCGGCGCTGAAGAAGGTCGAACCCGAGCCTACCGGAGTTGACCAGCCCTCCAAACAGCAGAGGAGGCGGAAGCCTGCACCTGAGCGGCCAAGAGGAAGGCAGGGAGAGTTCTCTGGGGAAACAAACCTGCTATGCCACGGCGGGATAGCCACACTGCATCATAAGCAGGAATACTTGCAGTCTAGGCTGAATTCGACGAGCACACTGGAAGATGGATGGAATGGAAACTGAAAGTACCCGTCCTTCCGATCCAGGGTTTAAGGAGTCCTGTCGCCTCGTTACCAGTCTGATCGATTCTGCTGGTCTACGCTGGCCGAAGTTTGTTCGACAAACATGATCAGGGCTGAGAGTTCGACTACGGACATCCCCTCTCAGATCCTTCCTTACAAGAAAGGATCGACTGAGGAGGCCGGGGGTGAGGCCGTCGATGATCCTAAGGAAGACCTTCGCCTAAGGTATGGATCATTCTGCCCAACCGGGCAACTCTGCTGACGCTATGGCATAGAGGTTCAGAGACACTGAATTCGCTGACAGAGACGGCAGGCACGATATCCTTGGCTGATCACAGAGATTGTGCGGGAATGGGCATCGGGAAGCTGTCATTCGGATGAGTAACCTTAAGCATCCTCCCAGCGAAAAACCTGCAATCCTAGAGTTCGTGAACTCCTTTTAGGACTATGCCCCCCCGAGGGAGTCTCCCGTGCCATCTGTTCCTGACAGGAGGAAACTGCAATTGGACACCTTGTCCCAGTTGTCGTAGCCGATAACTTATGCCGACGTGGTTGAAAGAAAAGGGCGCTGGAGCCCTGCAGAGTCTGGAAGAAAGCGCCTTGGAGGAGTGAAAACGGAAGCCGATTTCCTCCGCACAGCCGCTGTCTAAGTCTCTGTCCTTGGGCACAGACAAACTCTTCTCAAGGATGGAAGGGTGTCTGAGGTCGTCGACCTCCACAGATGAGACACCCGAAGGAAGCCCTCAGTCAGCGCGTCCAGATGGTACAACATCGAGCTTGTCCGCATGTTAGATACTTAACGACGAAAGGCCAAGGTGCCTGAGCTCGAGAGGAGGAAAGTACCCATGATCTTCCTGTAGCTTCCTTGAACCAAACCTCAGCCCGTAACCGAGGAGGGAAAGAACCTGGTAAGCTCCCAGAGGAAGGGGTAAGCAGTCACCCCTTGTCCGATGGAGAAATCTCGAACGGAAAGCCCCCCCGCCAAAAATCCTTCCAGGGAATGACGGGGAAGGGCTAACCCAGGTTCAGGAAAGAGGAGTGTTGCTCAGATCTCCCTTAAGTTTCTCCTATTCTTGCAAGTGCCATGCTCTGCGTTTACGGGGTGAGGCCGTGTTCTGGAAATACGCTCCAGAAGAACTCGCCAGGCTGGCCATGCTGCGAAAACCCCATTGGGAATCGTGGTCGCAATCGCCCTGGAGCTCGCGCGACGGTAATTCAAAGATTTTCGCGTGGGCGAACGTGGAAGCGCCCATGCGCAGTAACGCAAACGAAGGTGAGCGAAGGAGCGCAGAAGTAGGGCGAGCGTGGTAGGAAGGGCAAGAGCTGGTGGTCGGCGAGCGATAACCCATAGACGAGCAATGGATACTGCAAGAAATAAGCCGACGTTAGTGCGAAGAAACACTGTAGGTTCTCGCGACGGAACACCATCCGTCCGCGCGATGGAAAACCGTTGGTTCGCTCGTGGGCGAACATTGGAGAGCATGGGCGCGGACGCGCATGAGCGTAGCCGTGCAGGCACATGGGCGTGTGGGCGTGCAGGCGAATGGTCGCGCGGACGCACAGGCAAGCGGTCGCGCGGGCGCGCGGGCGAGCGGTCGCGCGGGCGAGCGGTCGTGAGGGTGGGCAGGTGGATGAGCGCGAGTCCGAGGCGGCGAACGCAAGCGTTAGCGCGATGGCGAGGAAACGCGCTGCCGCGTGGGAGAGGAAGAACGCTGGCGATATGGATCAACAAGCGATAGGTGGTGAGCTGGTGAGCGCTAACGCGCAGGTTGGCGATGGCGCATTGTGTTATGCCGACGCGATGGTCGAGCAACATGCGCAGGTGAGCGATCGTGCGTTGGCGAGCAGTATGCGAAGGTGAGCGATCGAGAGCAGCATGTGCAGGAGGGCGATCGCGCGATGGTGATCAGCATGCACAGGATCGCGCGATGGTGATCAGTATGCGCAGGGTCGCGCGATGGTGATCAGCATGCCAGGGTCGCGCGATGGCGATCAGCATGCGCAGGTGGGCGGTTGCCGCAGGTGTGCGGTCGCGCGATGGCGATCAGCATCCGCAGTTGAGGGTCGCGCGATGGCGATCAGCATCCGCAGTTGAGGGTCGCGCGATGGCGATCAGCATCCGCAGTTGAGGGTCGCGCGATGGCGATCAGCATCCGCAGTTGAGGGTCGCGCGATGGCGATCAGCATGCGCAGGTGAGCTAGTAGCTGGCGAACCATGTTCCTTCAGCAGTGTTGGAGAACGTTGGCGTGCCGGCTGTAACACACGCGGGCGATCCGGAGATCGCCGAGAGACATATGATTGCTGGCGAGCTGATGATCGCTGGCGAGCTGATGATCGCTGACGAGCAGAAGGCTAAGCGTGGAAGCCTGTGCATAGAAGAAGAGTCCTTGACCCCGACCTGAACCGAAGTTCTAGATCGCGAGGGCGAACGTGGCGCACAGGGCGCGTAACAGGAACCAACAGGAACTGCAGGGATGATCATCATGAAAGCGCTGACGAACAGGAGAGCGCTGATGAGCAGAAGAGCGCCTGTGCGCTAACACTGAGCAGGAGCAGGAGAGAACACAGCAGAAGGGCGCGCAGGGAAACCCTGACACGCAAGGGAAGAACCCCCGTGGGAGGCAACCCTTTGCTCCGTAGGGATCATTGTCCGCCGGGAGACTGATGTCCGTCTGAAGACCGCTGTCCGTCGGGAAGACCATTGTCCGTCGGGAAGACCGTTGCCCGTCGGAACACGAGATCAGACTGCTGTCCATCTGCACCAAGGCGGAAGATCGAGAAAAAGGAGTTGTAGGCTGCAAACGGAGATTCAAAAAGGCGCCTCAAGCACCCTTATAGGGAGATGAGAGGCCCTTACGACGAGGCGGACGGTGGGCCTACGGCGAGGGAGGCCAACAGCAACAGAAGAAAACCTCCGAAGAGGAGTCTCTATGAGTGTACTCTCTCGCGAACGAAAGAGAAACACTTAGTAGAAGAGACTGGTCAGCCAGTGACCTAATAGGAGCAATCCTCCGAAAGGAGCTCCTGCAGTTGCCCAACCCCTTGAGCGAAACTGCAGGTGATACCGCTCAGCACCAAGAGCATAGTCGCATGAAAAGAAGGCAAGAGAAGAACCCCCCAAAAGGGGAAAAACTCAAGCCTGGACAGAAAAAACTTCCCTCGGAAGGAAAGTTACCCGCCTAAGGAGGCAAGTCTCCTGAGAGTTCTAAAATGAACTGGAGAGCTGTCCGTCGTCACGGGAGTACTTCCAGTAGAAGGAGACACGCCCCTGACGAAAATACAAGGGGGGAGGCAGCAACAGCCAAATCCCCAGGACTCAACAAGACAGCTCACACCGTTGCCATATTACAGAAACGAACTAGATCGGTAACTGTAAAAAAATAAAACAAATAATATTAGTACACATTCATTCACCCGGGAAGGCTCCGAAGAGGAATCCCGAGGGAAAGGAAACAAGAATTACACAACAGGCACGTGCCCTCACAACTACTTACACTCATGATATTTTAATTATAAAATAAATTTTTGAATATACTTACCCGGTGAATATATAATAGCTGCAACTCTGTTGCTCGACAGACAAAAAACAGTAAAAACTCGCCAGCGATCGCTATACAGGTTGCGGGTGTGCCTACCAGCGCCAACTGTCGGCCAGATACCACTCTCGATGTAAACAAAGACTCAATTTCTTCTCATCCCACTGCGTCTCTATTGGGGAGGAAGGGAGGGTCGTTTAATTTATATATTCACCGGGTAAGTATATTCAAAAATTTATTTTATAATTAAAATATCATTTTTAAATATTTAACTTAGCCGGTGAATATATAATAGCTGATTCACACCCAAGGAGGTGGGTAGAGACCAGTTGAATATGTTTACATCGTACAAGCTAAGAGTTTTTATTTCATTTTGGAAGTATGATATTTTAATTATAAAATAAATTTTTGAATATACTTACCCGGTGAATATATAATAGCTGCAACTCTGTTGCTCGACAGACAAAAAACAGTAAAAACTCGCCAGCGATCGCTATACAGGTTGCGGGTGTGCCCACCAGCGCCAACTGTCGGCCAGATACCACTCTCGATGTAAACAAAGACTCAATTTCTTCTCATCCCACTGCGTCTCTATTGGGGAGGAAGGGAGGGTCGTTTAATTTATATATTCACCGGGTAAGTATATTCAAAAATTTATTTTATAATTAAAATATCATTTTTAAATATTTAACTTAGCCGGTGAATATATAATAGCTGATTCACACCCAAGGAGGTGGGTAGAGACCAGTTAAATATGTTTACATCGTACAAGCTAAGAGTTTTATTTCATTTTGGAAGTTATCAATATAACAAAAACAAAATAAATAGGTACCTGGTAAGGAAGTCGACTTAGACGATTACTCTGCCTTGTAAGTACGTCTTCCTTACGGAGCCTCGCGATCCTCTTAGGATGCTGACAGACCCCTAGGAGCTGAAGTATCAAGGGCTGCAACCCATACAACAGGACCTCATCAAACCCCTAATCTGGGCGCTCTCAAGAAATGACTTTGACCACACGCCAAATCAACCAGGATGCGAAAGGCTTCTTAGCCTTCCGGACAACCCATAAAAACAACATTAAAAACATTTCAAGAGACAGATTAAAAGGATTTGGAATTAGGGAATTGTAGTGGTTGAGCCCTCACCCACTACTGCACTCGCTGCTACGAATGGTCCCAGTGTGTAGCAGTTCTCGTAAAGAGACTGGACATCTTTCAAGTAAAATGACGCGAACACTGACTTGCTTCTCCAATAGGTTGCGTCCATTATACTTTGCAGAGATCTATTTTGCTTAAGGGCCACGGAAGTTGCTACAGCTCTAACTTCGTGCGTCTTAACCTTAAGCAAAGATCGGTCTTCCTCACTCAGATGTGAATGAGCTTCTCGTATTAACAATCTGATAAAGTATGACAAAGCATTCTTTGACATAGGCAAGGATGGTTTCTTAACTGAACACCATAAAGCTTCAGATTGGCCTCGTAAAGGTTTAGTACGATCTAAATAGAACTTAAGAGCTCTAACAGGGCATAAGACTCTTTCTAGTTCATTGCCTACGATCTCCGATAAGCTGGGAATATCGAAAGATTTAGGCCAAGGCCGAGAAGGTAGCTCATTTTTGGCTAGAAAACCAAGTTGCAGCGAACAAGTAGCTTTTTCCGACGAAAATCCGATGTTCTTGCTGAAGGCATGAATCTCACTGACTCTTTTAGCCGAGGCTAAGCATACCAGGAAAAGAGTCTTAAGAGTGCGATCTTTCAGGGAGGCTGACTGTAAAGGCTCAAACCTGTCTGACATGAGGAATCTTAGTACCACGTCTAAATTCCACCCAGGAGTAGCCAAACGACGCTCCTTAGTGGTCTCAAAAGACTTAAGGAGGTCTTGCAGATCTTTATTGTTGGAAAGATCTAAGCCCCTATGCCGGAAGACCAATGCCAACATGCTTATGTAGCCCTTGATAGTGGGAGCTGAAAGGGATCGTCCTTTTCTCAGGTATAAGAGAAAATCAGCTATTTGGGCTACAGAGGTACTGGTCGAGGATACAGAAACTGACTTGCACCAGTCTAGGAAGACTTCCCACTTCGATTGGTAGACTCTAATGGTAGACGCTCTCTTTGCTCTAGCAATCGCACTGGCTGCCTCCTTCGAAAAGCCTCTAGCTCTCGAGAGTCTTTCGATAGTCTGAAGGCAGTCAGACGAAGAGCGTGGAGGCTTTGGTGTACCTTCTTTACGTGTGGCTGACGTAGAAGGTCTACTCTTAGAGGAAGACTTCTGGGAACGTCTACTAACCATCGAAGTACCTCGGTGAACCATTCTCTCGCGGGCCAGAGGGGAGCAACTAACGTCAACCTTGTCCTTTCGTGAGAGGCGAACTTCTGCAGTACCTTGTTGACAATCTTGAATGGTGGGAATGCGTAGAGATCCAGATGTGACCAATCTAGGAGGAAGGCATCTATATGTATTGCTGCTGGGTCCGGGACTGGAGAGCAATAGATTGGAAGCCTCTTGGTCAGTGAGGTTGCAAAGAGATCTATGGTGGGTTGACCCCAAGTGGCCCAAGTCTCTTGCACACATCCTTGTGGAGGGTCCATTCGGTTGGTATTACTTGCCCTTTCCGATTGAGACAATCTGCTAGGACGTTCAAGTCGCCCTGGATGAACCTCGTTACTAGGGAGATGCCTCGACCTTTTGACCAGATGAGCAGGTCCCTTGCGATCTCGTACAACGTCAGTGAGTGGGTACCTCCTTGTTTGGAGATGTACGCCAAGGCCGTGGTGTTGTCCGAGTTTAGTTCCACCACTTTGCCTCGAAGGAGATACTCGAAGCTTTTTAAGGCCAGATGAACTGCCAACAGCTCCTTGCAGTTGATATGCATGCTCCTCTGACTCGAGTTCCACAGACCTGAGCATTCCCGACCGTCCAGCGTCGCGCCCCAGCCCAAGTCCGATGCGTCCGAGAAGAGAACGTGGTTGGGTATCTGAACAGCCAGGGGAAGACCCTCTCTTAGGTTGATATTGTCCTTCCACCAGGTCAGACAAGACTTTATCTTTCCGGAAATCGGGATCGAGACCGCCTCTAGCGTCTTGTCCTTTTTCCAGTGAAAAGCCAGATGGAATTGAAGAGGACGGAGGTGTAGTCTTCCTAGAGATACAAATTGCTCCAGGGATGACAGCGTCCCTACCAGACTCATCCACAGCCTGACTGAGCAGCGTTCTTTCTTCAGCATCTTCTGGATGGAGAGCAGGGCTTGATCTATTCTGGGGGCCGACGGAAAAGCCCGAAAAGCTTGACTGTGAATCTCCATCCCTAAATACAGAATAGTTTGGGATGGGACCAGCTGCGACTTTTCCAAATTGACTAGGAGTCCCAATTCCTTGGTCAGATCTAGAGTCCACTTGAGATCCTTCAGACAGCGACGACTGGAAGAGGCTCTGAGAAGCCAGTCGTCCAAATAAAGGGAGGCTCGGATGTCCGATAAGTGGAGGAATTTCGCCACATTCCTCATCAGCCTCGTAAATAGGAGAGGAGCTGTGCTTAGGCCAAAGCACAGGGCTTGAAACTGGTAGACAACCTTTTCAAAAACGAATCTCAGAAAAGGTTGGGAGTCCGGGTGGATGGGGACGTGGAAGTAGGCGTCCCTTAGGTCTAGCGAGACCATCCAGTCTTCCTTTCTGACCGCTGCTAGGACTGACTTTGTGGTCTCCATGGAAAACTTCGTCTTTGTGACAAAGACATTCAGAGCACTGACGTCTAGCACCGGTCTCCAACCTCCTGTCTTCTTTGATACTAGGAAGAGACGGTTGTAAAACCCCGGTGATTGAAGGTCCGAGACTTTGACCACCGCTCCCTTCTCTAGCAAAAGAGACACTTCCAGTTTCAGGGCTTGTCTCTTTTCTTCCTCTCTGTACCTGGGAGAGAGATCGATGGGGGACGTAGCTAGAGGGGGTTTGCGTACACAAGGGATTTTGTACCCCTCTCTGAGTAACCTCACAGATTGTTGATCTGCGCCTCTCCTCTCCCAGGCTTGCCAGAAGTTCTTGAGTCTGGCTCCTACTGCTGTCTGAAGTTGCGGGCAGTCAGACTCTGCCCTTAGAGGACTTGGATCCTTTCCTCTTCCCTCGCTTCCCTTCGGCACGAGCACCTCCCCTGCTGGAGGCTCTGCCACGAAAGGGCGGAATAAAACGAGACGCTGGAGTGTCTATCCTCGGTCTAGCAGACAATGTAGGCAAAGGGGGAGCTTTGCGAGCCGAGGACGCAACTAGATCGTGGGTGTCCTTCTGAACTAAAGACAAGGCAATTTCCTTAACCAAGACTTCAGGAAACAGGCACTTGGAAAGGGGAGCAAAGAGTAGCTCAGATCTTTGGCATGGCGTCACTCCAGCAGACAGGAAAGAACATAGAGACTCTCGCTTCTTCAGGACTCCGGACGTGAATGAGGCGGCAAGCTCGTTGGACCCATCACGGACGGCCTTGTCCATGCAGGACATAATGAGCAAGGAAACATCCTTATCTGCAGAAGAGACTTTCCTACTCAGGGCTCCTGGACACCAGTCTAGGAAGTTAAAGACCTCGAAAGCCTTAAATATACCTTTAAGAAGGTGGTCCAGGACCGATGGTGACCAACAAATCTTCGAGCGTCTCATGGCAAGGCGGCGGGGAGAGTCTACAAGACTTGAGAAGTCGCCCTGGGCAGAGGCAGGAACTCCCAAGCCGAGAACTTCTCCCGTGGCATACCAGACGCTCGATCTAGACGAGAGTTTAGATGGGGGAAAGGCAAATGCTGTCTTTCCTAAACTCTTCTTGGTCTCTAACCAATCTCCCAACAGCCGCAAAGCTCTCTTGGATGAGCGAGAGAGAACGAGTTTAGTAAAGGCAGGTACGGTAGCAGGCACGCCTAATACAAACTCTGACGGCGGCGAACGAGGAGCCACAGAAACAAAGTGGTCAGGGAACAACTCCTTAAATACAGCCATGACTTTTCTAAAGTCCAAGGATGGTTGAGTTGCCTTAGGCTCATCAAGTTCTGAAGGTTGATCCTCTTGTGGTTCAACAACGTCCTCATCTGATAGTTCCTCATCCGATAACTGATGAGGAAACGGCAAAGGAGTGGGCAACGTTTGACTCGCCGAGTCCGGTCGCACTGGTGCATGCGTGACGGAGCCAGACGCAGCGTCATGGAACTGCTGCACAGTCTGGGAACTGTCAACAACCATGGGTGCGCGAGGACGCACAGCGTCCACCCGAGACTGCTTAGACCGTCTGGGTTGTGCAGTCAACACCATACCGGGTTGCTGAGGTTGACGCACCGCGTCAAAACAAGTCACCTCTGATGGTTGATGAACGGTCTGAACGTCAACAACCACCTCCGTGCGTCGCCTAACGTCAACGTGCGGCTGGCAACCCACACTGGGTCGCATCGGTGGAGGTGCTACCCCAACTGGTAGACGCGAGAAAGCTACCTCAGCGTCAACAGGACGCACAACAGACCGCTTGGATGGTTGTTGGCCAGAAGGTTCAGCAGCAACCTTCTCCGCATTGAAGTCCTCCATCAAGGACGCAAGCTTGGACTGCATGTCCTGCAGCAACACCCATTTAGGGTCTACGGCAGCAGGTGCGGCAACAGACGGGGTGAGCGACTGAGGCGGCACAGCTTTGCCTCTCTTAGGCGGCGAGCAGTCATCAGATGACGGCAACGAGTCCGAACTGACCCAGTGGCTACAACCGGGACGTTGGACTTGTCCTGAAGGGACCGACTTACGCTTCAAAGGTCGTGAGACCTTGGTCCAAGGTTTCTTATGAGAAACACCTTCGGACGACGAGGTAAAAATGGGCTCTCTCGTCTTACGTTGGTAGGGGCGATCTTGGGGAGATACGCCTGATACCATAGAGGGAACGTCTGTTCGCTGATCAAGGCCTCTCGAACCCATGAGTCGTACGACATTGCTTCTCCCCTGGGCTTGGGAGCTTGCAAGAGGTCCCGGACTAGGAGGACGACAGGCACGAACAGACGAACCCTCAAGCGCAACACTGTTCACAACACTTTGAGAAACACTAGGCACTTTAACACTTTCCGCCGCAGCACTTTGGCACTTTAGTTCCTTTACGTCCGCCATGAGTTGATTGCGGTCACTTGCAAGGGCCTCAACTCTCTCCCCCAAGGCATGGATAGCCCGCATCATGTCTTGCATCGACGGTTCCTGAGTGCTAGGAGGGGGGTTAGGAACAACCACTACAGGGGAAGGATTAGGTTCAGGGGCATGTGGAGAGGAAAAATCTACCGACCTAGAAGAACTTCTCCTTACCCTATCTCTCTCTAGTCTGCGTGTATATTTCTCAAATTCGAGAAAATCGAATTCCGAAAGGCCCACGCATTCCTCACACCGATCTTCCAATTGACAGGTTTTACCCCGACAATTGGAACAAACAGTGTGAGGGTCGAGAGAAGCCTTTGGAAGACGCCTATGACAGTCCCTAGCATTACATTTTCTGAAATTGGGAACTTGTGAAAGGTCAGCCATTTTGAATTAGTCAAGGGAAAATTCCAAAAAACGATCTAAGTCATCAACAATTAATCCGATCCAAAAAAGAGTTCAAGGATTTATTTGAAGAAAAACACCTGTACTGCGAAAGCTCAAACCAAATTAAAGTACTTCACCAAATATGATGTGAAAAAACTCCAGGTTCAACAGCGAGTAAAGTACGTCTTGTCGACACGTCGACAGAGAAGAAATTGAGTCTTTGTTTACATCGAGAGTGGTATCTGGCCGACAGTTGGCACTGGTGGGCACACCCGCAACCTGTATAGCAATCGCTGGCGAGTTTTTACTGTTTTTTGTCTGTCGAGCAACAGAGTTGCAGCTATTATATATTCACCGGCTAAGTTAAATATTTAAAAATGTAATTTAAAAATGAATGAACACTAAAGAAAGAACGAAAACCCCGAAAGGAATCATTCTATAAGCTGAAAAACAAAAAACAACTACAATTAGATTCATAACTAATTGAGACAAACGTACGGCGTAGCAACCCCCCCCCCCCACATGGAAAGGAAGCTACAAGGGCGTAGTAACACGTAGTAAAAGGGTGAACGACCTCAAGAGAGAGAGAGAGAAAGACATAAGTCAAACTCGATCGCCACCCATAAAATTACGCCGTGGTGGCCTAACTGCTGAGGACTCCACGTAGATATTGTACACTACACACACAACTCTGAAAAGGAAACTTACTTATTTCTATACTCAAATATATATACAAACATGAAAACATGTTTACATATATATTGAGTAAATGAAAAGTAAGCGATTAAGTAAAGACAAAACAAACAATGGCTGCCAAGAGAGGACCAAGACAGAGACGTCTGTCACAGTCCGAGCCAAAAGTGAAAGTGAGCATTCATCTGTGTGAGGGGGGGGAGGGGTAGCTAGCTACCACTCCCCTACCCCCCCGCTAACTAGCGCGGGGGTAATACACCCTCGTAAAATTCTAACGGCTCGCCATTTCAGCTGCGCTAAAAGGTAACCCTCTGTAAATAGCGTGGTTTGTATTTCGGTTACGGAACAAATACAAATTACCTACGAATTTGTCATTTGTTCCGTAACTGACATACAAACTACGCTATTTAATATGAGTGACTCACCTGTTAGGAAGGGTGGAAAGTCCCAGCCAGTACTGGCTTTTGGCTTTACCCAGGGACTCAGTATCTGAGTGTGTCAGCACTCAACAATAAGGAGTCCCTGCACTTCGCTAGAACCTTGCTACGCAAGGGCTGCGGCCTGCATAACCTGTGTGTGAAGGTATGAAGTGTGACTCGTCTAGGAAGTTGCCCTGTAGTCCTTTAGATGGAAACTTTAGGCTAGGACTCTCCCAATACCACCTCGTCAGACAGCCTTTCCCCAAGAGAGGGGAGGATGAAGAAAAGAATAAGGGCCAGACATACCTTTTCATTCATGCAGACTAAAACCGGGTAACAATGCCCTCAACCTTCTGCTACTTGTCCATTAAGGAGCCTGAGGTTTTAAACCAGCTGTTGTGCAGCCACCACAGGGCCGATAGAAAACGTAACGAGCCTCCTGTGGGCCACGTCTTGCAGGTCGTGGGCTGTGAAGGTCGTCTGACGCTTCCACACCACAGCTTGTACCACCTGCGTCACTAAAAAGTTTTTCTTGAAGGCCAGGGACGTAGCTACGCCCCTGACGTCATGTACTCTAGGGCAACATGACGGAGGAGGGTCTGGATTCAGGGACAGATGGATCACCCTACGAATCCATGCCGAGATGGTATTCTTGGTAATCCTCCTCTTAGTCCTCCCAGTGCTCACAAACAATGCCTGCACCTGGGGACGAACTGCAGTCGTTCTTTTGAGATATAGCCTCAGACTCCTTACTGGACACAGTAGGAGATGGTCTGGGTCATCTGTTACAAAACGAAGACTCGAAATCTGGAAGGTGTCGAACCGAAGATCCGCCACTCCCGGATTCTGAGTCTTAGCAATAAACTCAGGGACGAATCTGAACGTTACCTCCCCCCATCCCCTTGAATAGGGGATGTCATAAGAGAGACCATGAAGTTCACTGACTCGCTTGGCCGAGGCCAAAGCTAGTAAGAACACCGTCTTCCAAGTTAGGTGGCGATCTGAAGCCTGGCATAATGGTTTGTAGGGAGGTCTCTTAAGAGACCTGAGAACTCGAACCACGTTCCATGGAGGGGGGCTCACTTCCGACTGAGGGCAGGTAAGTTCATAACTTCGTATGAGTAGGGAAAGTTCCAGCGAGGAAGAAATGTCCACTCCTTTGAGCCTAAAGGCTAGACTTAAGGCTGAGCGATAGCCTTTCACCGCCGAGACTGAAAGGCGCATTTCTTCCCGCAAATACATGAAGAACTCCACTATTGCTGGAATAGTGGCATCGAGTGGAGAGATACCCCTTCCACGACACCAACCACACAAGACTCCCCACTTTGCCTGGTCGACAGATGCGGATGACCTTCGCAGGTGTCCAGACATCCTGACCGCAACTTGTTGCGAAAATCCTCTCTCAGCGAAGAGATGCTGGATAGTCTTCAGGCGTGAAGTCGTAGCGAAGCTACGGCTTTGTGGAAGATGTTGGCGTGTGGCTGTTTGAGTAGCTCGTGTCATGGAGGGAGTTCTCTCGTAAGTTCCGTTAGGAGTTGCAGAAGGTCCGGAAACGATTCCGCGTGATGCCATAGCGGAGCTATAAGGGTCATCGAAAGATTGACCGATATTCTGGTCTTGTTGAGCACCCTCCTCATCAGACAGAACGGGGGAAAGGCGTATACGTCGATGTTGTCCCATCGTTGTTGGAAGGCATCTTGCCAGAGAGCCTTGGGATCCGGGACTGGGGAGCAGTACAGCGGAAGCTTGAAGTTCAGTGCTGTAGCGAACAGATCCACAGTCGGGGAACCCCACAAAGTCAGGACTTTGTTGGCTACTAGATGATCCAAAGACCACTCGGTACTCACTATCTGAGACGCTCTGCTCAGACTGTCAGCGAGCACATTCCTCTTGCCTGGAATGAAGCGAGCCGATAGTGGAATCGAGTGGGCTTCGGTCCATCTCAGTATCTCTACTGCGAGATGGGATAGCTTCTTTCAAAAGGTACCTCCTTGCTTGTTGATGTAAGCCACTACTGTGGTGTTGTCGCTCATCACCACCACAAGAGTGACCCGCCAGGTACTGTTGGTACTGTTGAAGGGCTAGGAATACGGCCTTCATTTCTAGCAGATTTATATGGAGGCACTTTTCTGATTCTGACCACAGGCCTGAAGTCCTGTGTTGCAGAACATGGGCCCCCCACCCTTTCTTTGAGGCGTCCGAAAACAGCATCAAATCCGGGGGGAGGACGAGAAGATCCACTCCTCTTCGTAGGTTCTCGTCTGTCACCCACCACTGAAGGTCCGTCTGTTCCGCAGGACCCATAGGGATCATGAAGTCCGGGGAATCGTAACCCTGATTCCACCGAGACTTGCGTCGCCATTGGAGGGATCTCATCCTGAGGCGACCGTTGGGAACTAGACGAGCCAAGGATGAGAGGTGACCGAGGAGACATAACCACGATTGGGCTGGAAGTTCTTCTCGTCTGAGGAAAGGACTTGCGACCCTCCTCAGCCTTGCTATCCTGTCGTCTGATGGGAAGGCTTTTTGGAGATTGGTGTCTATGATCATGCCTAGATACAGTATACCAGTCTTTGAGTGGGAAGCAGAGAGGACTTCTCGAGATTTACCATGATCCCCAGATCTTGGCAAAGTCCCAGAAGTTTGTCTCAAAGAAGGGCTGACTCCGAGTCTGCTAAGATCAGCCAGCCGTCCAGATAACGGAGGAGACGGATGCCGATCCTGTGTGCCCAAGACGATATTAGGGTGAACACTCTGGTGAAAACCTGTGGTGCTGTGGAGAGACCGTAACACAGCACCTTGAACTGGTACACCTTGTTGTCTAGGCTGAATCTTAAGTAGTTCCTTGAAGACGGATGGACTGGGATCTGGAAGTACGCATCCTTCAAGGTCCAGTGTACACACGAAGTCTTGCGGTCTCACTGCAAGTCTGACCGTGTCTGCTCTCTCCATGCTGAACGGAGTTTGCTTGACAAACCTGTTCAAAGCTGAGAGGTCGATGACTGGTCTCCAGCCTCCAGACGCCTTCTTTACAAGAAAGAGTCGACTGAAGAAGACTGGGGACCCGTCAACGACCTCTTGAAGAGCGCCCTTCTTCAACATGGTCTCGACTTCTGCCCGAACGGCTTGCCCCCTTGCCGATCCAATGGCAAGGGAGCTCAACGACACTGGATCCGCTGTCAGGGGAGGTAGAGATGTTGTGAACGGGACGCGATATCCTTGACTGATTACGGAAATCGTCCAAGAATCGGCCCCGAGTTGCTGCCACCTGTTTGCGCAAGTTTGTAGGCATCCCCCCACTGGTGGACATGCAGGGGGACTGCCAATTCTAGCGTTTGCGGCCTCGGCCGCTCCCTCTAGGATTCTTTCCTCCCCTGGAGGACTTTTTGCCTTTCTTGTCCTTGACAGGAATGGGCTTAGACACCGTCATCTTCGTTGCAGCTGCCAGTTTCGTGGTCTTGGTAGGACGTGGTTGCTGGGGTGCTGGAGGTTTATAGGGCTTCGATGTTAGAGCCCTATGTAGGAGAGAGTCCTGGTTGGACTTCCTCCACCTCTCAGCCGTCTGCTCCATGTCCTTAGGCTCCAACAAGTTCTACCCCAGAACGGAAGAATGTCTGAGCCTGCTGATCTCGGTATTGGGACCTTTTGATGGAATCTCTGACACCGCATCTCGACGTTTCAAGATGGTATTAGCCCACAAGTTCTAGACTTGGTGGGCTAGAAACTCGATCGTACGAGTGCCCGAGAGTAAAAAGGTCTCCATGGCCTTCCTGGTACTTTCTTTGGACAAGTCCTCTGAACGTAACAGGATGCCTAGGGACCCTAAACAGATGTCCAGCCACGAAGTTGCCTGCATGGCACACTTCGCTACCTTCTCCTGGCTAAGGATCTCCGTCGCCGAGAACGAGACCTGCCGGTTGGAGTGTCTCTCTAGAGGGACTCCCCTGGTAAGCTCTTCCAAAGAGTGGTGTAGGGGAAGAGCTAAACAAGTCTCCTCAACGATGTCAAAGTACCTCCTCTGTTGGACACGAGGAGGTGGGAGGAGTTTGTTGCCGGCGCTGGATCGGCTGGAGGTGGCAAGCTCGGAGAGCTGGGCTTCGACTTTATCTCTGGCACTCTTAACTACTTGAGACCAGGGCAAAGCCGCACTGGCCTTTGAGGGTTTTTGAGTCACAAAGACTCGGTCCAAGACCGTGTCTTTGCCCTCACGAGGGGGAATCTCTGGATCAGCAAACCCATTGAGATTCCTCATAAGGGTCAGAACCTGCCAGAACGCATGCTCTGACTCCTCCTGAAAGGCTAGCAGCGAAGTCTCCTGTCCCCAAAGGCTCTTCTTGGGGGGACTCGTGGACGTTCTCCGAGTGCTTGGCTGGCTCCAGTCTAAGCCTTGAAGATGACTTCGGCACAGCCTTGGAGTCCTTCGACTCCCTCCTGGGAGGGATGCAGGACTCCAACAACGATGGTGGGAGGCTCTTCTCCACCCCTACCTGAGAAGACTTTCCAGCGCGAGGTGGGGTTTCCCTCATTGGGGCGATGGGGGAACGCCTCACTTCGTGCGACTCCCCTGAGGATGGAAAATCTTCGTCCGAAGGGGAGGGAGTGAAAGTCTAGGGGGGTGAAGAGGCCTTCCTCAAGGACTTACGAGGAGTCAGCTTCGCCCTCGGAGAAGTTACCACGTTCGACACTCCTCTCTTCCTCTTCAGGGGAGTAGAAGCTGCCAATTATTTGTGACCCAGCTCAGAGAGAACAGGCTTAAAAGCCTGCATGACCGCTCTGACCAGGGACCCAAACCAAGGCTGCTGACTGACAGCTGCGCTCTCAGAAACTCCCTCTGGAGGGAAGGGGATCGACCGATCACTAGGAGGAGTTACCAAAGGGGGGTTCGCCTGAAAAGATGAAGAAGAAAAGTCCCTGGACCAATCCGGAATCTTCCCCCCCGCCGGCTGTTCTGCGCTTGCAGGGGGGGGACGCGACGATGATGACCTGGCCGCGCGTTGTCCTGCAGCCTCGCGCGTGAGGGGTTGAGGATCGCGCTGGGGAGCGTGCTGGCACTCGAGCGATGGGATATGCCCTGGGACACGCGCAGAAGACTGTTGGCGCGTGCGCGGGCAAATGTTGGCACGCGGGCGAGCGATGGCACGCATGGGCGCGAGCTGGCGAAGGCAGAGGGCGCGCTGAAGGATGGATAAGCGCTTGCGCGCGCGAAGGTGACTGTTCGCGCGCACGCAGGGTCCGGCCGAACGGACGATATCGTTGGGCGCACGCGCGCAGGAGACACATCTCTTGCGCGCGGGCGCGCATGAGAGCGCACATCCGGCTGTGGCGATGGGCATGGGCACGCAACCTCGTGGGCATGCGTTGGAGACTGCGCACGAGGGCGCGCTGGCGAGGGATGGCACGCAGGCGGGGACCGATGGCGCGTTGGCGATCGCTGGCGCGTTGCTGAGCGTTGGCGAGCAGGGGAAGAAGTTAGCTTCCCCACAGCGCCCTGATCAGAAGATCGTGGGAGCGCAGGAGATCGTTGGTGCGCAGGCGAGCGCTGGCGCGCAGCAGGATGACGGCACGCAGTAGCGCGCCGGTGATCTGGCGCGCTTTAACAGGAGCTTCTTTTGCCGATGAGCGCTTGCGCGCAGGTGAGCATTGGCGCGCAGGAGAGACCTGGCACGTAAGGGACGTATGCACTAACTTGCGCATATGCCCTTGATGCCCCGAAGGGACCGTTGCCCGTTTTACAACAGAATGCGTTGGCGCCCACAGCGCGTCAGCAGCAAGGAACGGCGACGGCAGGTCAGCAGGTCTGACAGGTGGAAGGTCGGCGTGTCCTTTGTAAGGACGGCCTTCCACCGAAGGAGATCTGCAGAGAGGTCCAGGGTTGTAGCTGGGAGAGTCGGAGAACGATGGCGAGGTTCCTCTGCGGCGGACTGCGGTGACGATGAACCAAAGAGGCGCCTCCTAACACCCTTGTGAGGTGAAGGAAGGCCTCTACGGCAAAGAGGAAGGCGGGCTTTACGCCTTATACAGCCTCTGGGGGCCGTGGGGTCAGCGGGCTGACCATCAGCAGTCCTCCGAAGAGGAGTCTCTGTGAGTGAACTCCCCCGAGGGGGAGAATCACCGGCAGGAGAGACCGTTGGACTTAGTTCCTCCCTCGAAGGATGTGCAGAGGGAGGAACTAAGCCTAAAGCTACAGCAGGATCATCACGAGCAGAGGTTTGAGATGGCTCATCGGAAGCCTCTGCCACGACAACGTCGACAAATAGACAGAGGAACAACCTCTGCTAAAGTCGGCGATTGTTTGACAGCGGCCCCCAACCGGATCATGTCAAATAAGGCTTCCTTGGAGGGCGAACCCTCAAGCCCCAAAGAAGCCCAAAGCTGAAACAAATCATCATTAGATACAGGAATATTCAAATCCTCCCCCGGGGGAGGAGGAGGAGCTGCCTCGCTATAGGAGGCAACTCCCTCTCCCAAACCCCGAGATCGGGCAACAGAACTATGGCCTACATTACCACTCAACAGTTTCTCAGAAGAAACCGATCGAGTGGGAGCTTCGGAGGGGGTTTGGGCCACGGAAGAAGAGCCCTTGGGATTTTCTCCTTTCAAAGAAACCTTTGAAGGAGAAATATCCCGCCTGGACTTCTTCTTCGGCGCCGAGAGAGAAAACCTCTCCCACTGGGAAGTAGACCACTCCCTACACTCACCACACACTTTATTTCTATCACACCGCTGGCCCCTAAAATAAGGACAAAGGGTGTGAGGGTCCGTATCGACCGCCGACATATACGTGCCACAAGGGCGGTCGGGTAATCCAGGACACTTTTGCATAGCAGAGGCCAACTTCACGCACACCTGTCAAAGGAAAAGCAAAATGCATTAAATGGCTGTCAAAGAAGGCAAGGGTGAAAGCGGACATGTCCGACTACCACCCGAGCCGAGAGCAAAGTGAGCTCAAGCACAGGTGTGTGTGTGGCTACCCTCCCTCCCCCTGCTAACTAGCAGTGGGGTAGTAAACCCTCGTTAAAAATTCTAATGGCTAGTCATTTCAGCTACGCCGAAAGTAATAACCCATATTAAATAGCGTGGTTTGTATGTCAGTTACGGAAAAATTGTGCATTTGGAAGCTGTTAATTGCTTAAAAAAAGCCAGGTAATGATTACAGTACTGTACATCATACAAAAATCCTTTAAACCTATAAACCTACTGTACTCAAGTCATGAACTCCTACATTCTGGGTCCTGGTCACAAATTCCTGAACCAAGGTGAGGAAGTCCTCTTCTATTCTTCAAAGTTACTTGTGACACAGGAAAAGCCATGCAGTTCTAATATTCGCTTTGTTTAGGTTAAGGTTAGTGAAGGACGGTCTTGAGGGTTCATACCATATCTGTCACCCGTGTCGAGCAGGTCCCCTTGAGAGACCTGAGGACTTGAAAGACAATCCATGTACAGTATCTTAAGTTCCCTACGAGGGCAAGACTGTTCTATGCTCCTTATGAGTCTTAATGATTTCCATAAAAAGGCAAGATCTAAGCCTTAGTTCAAAAACTTGGTTTGAAGGCTGAATGGTATTGTTCAACATGAGCTTCCCTGGTGAAGTAGGATTAGAAAACAGCTGATCCGGATATCATTCAGCGTGGCTGCTCAGGAGATATCAGGACCACTCTGAGCACCGATATCATCAACCATCAGTGAGTAATCAGTAAATCAGGTAAATGGCTAAAAGGAATAAGCTTTTAGAATTCCCAGGGATATTAGAAGTTGTCCTCAAAGCATGCACAGATAACTTCTGATCCATACACCATGTCCTTTAGCTCATCAACGCTACTGAGCACTGTACAAACTCTTTTGAATAGCTTGCAATGCTAGCTATGATGCATCTGTTTATAGCTGATTGAAAAGCAGGTGCATTTCTTCCGTGGGCTACTTGCCTCCTTCACCTTAAAATGTGTCTGAATAACAAACTTATTCAATCAGAGAAATAGATAACAAGTCTCAAACTTACTGTTGCTGTTGGCTTCTCCATCACGAAGAGTTAACTGCAGGAGCCCGGAGAACAGTTTCAGACTACTTAGAGCTCGTTCTTCTTCCTTTGCCTTTGCTTCTGCTGCTACAGACAGAATCACCAGTGATATCGGACGATAGGCCTTGAATCTCATCGGTGCGAGAGTGAAGGGAGGGTGAGAGTTGATGAAAAGTAGGTGGTATCCATCCCGGAGGACTTCCACCCACAAGTTTTCTGCTCTGTGTCTGTGTCAACTTGCTCAATGTCTTGACAGGCAAAAGATGTAGGAGGGTAATCTTGATTTCAGCATCCCCCTCTCATTTCCTTCCATGACCCCTTTTCCTGGACTGGTCATGTTAAGGACAAAAGGGCGGAACATCGTCCGAACCTTTCTAGGACAGGAAAAAACGAGGTACAGGTGAGTTGCAATGGCCTATGTGATAACGTCCCTGACTGACGATCGCCAGACTGGGGTTCGAGTCCCTCTCAAACATGTTATTTTCATTAGTAAAATAAATTTTTGAATATACTTACCCGATGATCATGTAGCTGTCAACTCCGTTGCCCGACAGAAATCTACGGTCGGGATACGCCAGCGATCGCTATCCAGGTGGGGGTGTACTCAACAGCGCCATCTGTGAGCAGGTACTCAAGTACTTCTTGTCAACAAGAACTCAATTTTCTCCTCGGTCCACTGGTTCTCTATGGGGAGGAAGGGCGGGTTCTTTAATTCATGATCATCGGGTAAGTATATTCAAAAATTTATTTTACTAATGAAAATAACATTTTTCAATATTAATCTTACCCGATGATCATGTAGCTGATTCACACCCAGGGTGGTGGGTGGAGACCAGCATACATGTTAACAAAGAAGCTAAGTATCCCGTATTTCATTTTATTAGTTATTCAAAATAACAAACATAAAATAAATAAGTACCTGGTAAGGAAGTCGACTTGAACCATTACTCTGCCTTTTTTAAGTACGTCTTCCTTACTGAGCCTAGCGGTCCTCTTAGGATGCTGAACGACTCCTAGGTGCTGAAGTATAAAGGGCTGCAACCCATACTAAAGGACCTCATCACAACCTCTAACCTAGGCGCTTCTCAAGAAAGAATTGACCACCCGCCAAATCAACCAGGATGCGGAAGGCTTCTTAGCCGACCGTACAACCCAAAAAACAACAATAAAAAGTATTCAAGAGAAAGGTTAAAAAGGTTATGGGATTATGGGAATGTAGTGGCTGAGCCCTCACCTACTACTGCACTCGCTGCTACGAATGGTCCCAGGGTGTAGCAGTTCTCGTAAAGAGACTGGACATCTTTGAGATAGAATGATGCGAACACTGACTTGCTTCTCCAATAGGCTGCATCCATAACACTCTGCAGAGAACGGTTCTGTTTGAAGGCCACTGAAGTAGCCACAGCTCTCACTTCATGTGTCCTTACCTTCAGCAAAGCAAGGTCTTCTTCCTTCAGATGAGAATGTGCTTCTCTAATCAGAAGCCTGATGTAGTAAGAAACTGCGTTCTTAGACATTGGTAGACAAGGCTTCTTGATAGCACACCATAAGGCTTCTGATTGTCCTCGTAATGGTTTTGACCTTCTTAGATAGTACCTAAGAGCTCTAACTGGGCAAAGTACTCTCTCCAGTTCGTTCCCCACCAAGTTGGACAGGCTTGGGATCTCGAACGACTTAGGCCAAGGACGGGAAGGAAGCTCGTTTTTAGCCAAAAAACCGAGCTGCAAGGAACATGTAGCCGTTTCAGATGTGAAACCTATGTTCCTGCTGAAGGCGTGGATCTCACTTACTCTTTTAGCTGTTGCTAAGCACACGAGGAAAAGAGTTTTTAATGTGAGGTCCTTAAAAGAGGCTGGTTGGAGCGGTTCAAATCTTGATGACATTAGGAACCTTAGGACCACGTCTAGATTCCAGCCTGGAGTGGACAACCGACGTTCCTTTGAGGTCTCAAAAGACCTAAGGAGGTCCTGTAGATCTTTGTTGGTGGAAAGATCCAAGCCTCTGTGGCGGAAAACCGCTGCCAACATACTTCTGTAACCCTTGATCGTAGGAGCTGATAGGGATCTTACGTTCCTTAGATGTAACAGGAAGTCAGCAATCTGGGTTACAGTGGTACTGGTTGAGGAAACTGCATTGGCCTTGCACCAGCTTCGGAAGACTTCCCATTTAGACTGATAGACTCTGAGAGTGGATGTCCTCCTTGCTCTGGCAATCGCTCTGGCTGCCTCCTTCGAAAAGCCTCTAGCTCTTGAGAGTCTTTCGATAGTCTGAAGGCAGTCAGACGAAGAGCGTGGAGGTTTGGGTGTACCTTCTTTACGTGAGGTTGACGCAGAAGGTCCACTCTTAGAGGAAGAGTCCTGGGAACGTCGACCAGCCATTGCAGTACCTCTGTGAACCATTCTCTCGCGGGCCAGAGGGGAGCAACCAACGTCAGCCGTGTCCCTTTGTGAGAGGCGAACTTCTGAAGTACCCTGTTGACAATCTTGAATGGCGGGAATGCATACAGGTCGAGAAGGGACCAATCCAGCAGAAAGGCATCCACGTGAACTGCTGCTGGGTCTGGAATCGGAGAACAATACAACGGGAGCCTCTTGGTCATCGAGGTAGCGAATAGATCTATGGTTGGCTGACCCCACAGGGCCCAAAGTCTGCTGCAAACATTCTTGTGAAGGGTCCACTCTGTGGGGATGACCTGACCCTTCCGGCTGAGGCGATCTGCCATGACATTCATATCGCCCTGAATGAACCTCGTTACCAGCGTGAGCTTTCGATCTTTTGACCAAATGAGGAGGTCCCTTGCGATCTCGAACAACTTCCTCGAATGAGTCCCTCCCTGCTTGGAGATGTAAGCCAAGGCTGTGGTGTTGTCGGAGTTCACCTCCACCACCTTGTTTAGCTGGAGGGACTTGAAGTTTATCAAGGCCAGATGAACTGCCAACAACTCCTTGCAATTGATGTGAAGTGTCCTTTGCTCCTGATTCCATGTTCCCGAGCATTCCTGTCCGTCCAGTGTCGCACCCCAGCCCGTGTCCGATGCGTCCGAGAAGAGACGGTGGTCGGGGGTCTGAACAGCCAATGGTAGACCTTCCTTGAGAAGAATGCTGTTCTTCCACCACGTTAGAGTAGACCTCATCTCTTCGGAAACAGGAACTGAGACCGTCTCTAGCGTCATGTCCTTTATCCAGTGAGCAGCTAGATGATACTGAAGGGGGCGGAGGTGGAGTCTCCCTAACTCGATGAACAGGGCCAGCGATGAAAGTGTCCCTGTTAGACTCATCCACTGCCTGACTGAGCATCGGTTCCTTCTCAGCATGCTCTGGATGCATTCTAGGGCTTGGTTGATCCTTGGGGCCGACGGAAAAGCCCGAAAAGCTCGACTCTGAATCTCCATACCCAGGTAGACAATGGTCTGGGATGGGACGAGCTGGGACTTCTCTAAATTGACCAGGAGGCCCAGTTCCTTGGTCAGATCCATAGTCCATCTGAGATTCTCCAGACAGCGACGACTTGTGGGAGCTCTTAAAAGCCAGTCGTCTAAATAGAGGGAGGCTCTGATGTCTGCCAAGTGAAGGAATTTCGCAATATTCCTCATCAGTCTGGTAAACACAAGAGGTGCCGTGCTTAGGCCAAAGCACAGGGCTTGGAACTGGTACACAACCTTTCCAAAGACGAATCTTAGGAAAGGTTGGGAGTCTGGATGGATGGGGACGTGAAAGTATACGTCTTTCAGGTCTAACGAGACCATCCAGTCCTCCTGCCTGACCGCTGCTAGGACCGACTTCGTCGTCTCCATCGTGAACGTCTGCTTGGTGACAAAAGCATTGAGAGCACTGACGTCCAGCACCGGTCTCCAACCTCCTGTCTTCTTGGCTACCAGGAAGAGACGGTTGTAAAAGCCCGGGGATTGATGATCCCGTACTATGGCCACCGCTTCCTTTTGTAGCAAGAGCGACACCTCTTGTTGCAACGCTAGCCTCTTGTCCTTCTCCTTGTAGTTGGGAGAGAGGTTGATGGGAGATGTAGCTAGAGGGGGATTGCGGCAGAACGGAATTCTGTATCCCTCCCTTAGCCACTTCACAGACTGAGCGTCTGCACCTCTGCTCTCCCAAGCTTGCCAGAAGGTCTTGAGTCTGGCTCCTACTGCTGTCTGGAGAGGATTGATTGATTGATTGATTGAAAGTTTTCTGGCATCCTGACATCTAAGGTCATTGACGCCGATACCATTTACTGTATATGAAAATTAAAAGAGAATTCGATTAAAACCATAAAAATTAAGAAGTCATTAAAATAGTTAAATAGTTTTCAGAAGACCTGCTTCTGAAATAAATCTAAAAATTCTGCTCGCATAGTAAGACACATCATGTCCAAGAATCTTGGCAAGGATAAACCTGCCATCCTCACCTCGAGCCTCAAACAGATATCTATTTCTTAAGTTAGTAAAATTAGGGCATTCGGTCAACAAATGCCTCACTGTTAAAGGTACTAAGCAGTCCTCGCAATACGGTTGGTGTTGGCCCTTCAGCAGAAACTCGTGTGTCAACCGTGTGTGACCAATACGGAGACGACAAAGAGTCGTCTCCCATTTTCGGGGAATCATGTTATACCTCCAAGGTGATATGATATTTGTTACTTCCCTCATTTTATTGCCGTCTTGACTGTCCCAGTGCTTTTGCCATTTATCACAAACCAATTTCTTGATGTAAGGTAGGAGATCGTTACATGGAATGGGATACCTCCTTGGTAGCAACTCGGATGCCGCATTCTTCGCTAGTAAATCTGCCTTCTCATTCCCAGACACACCTACATGTGCTGGAACCCAACAAAATCGAACAGTTATACCTTTCCGTCCAATAATAAAAAGCCATTCTAAAATCTTTAAAACTAGAGGGTTACTAGAATTAAAAACTTCTAAAGCTTGAAGAACACTCCTTGCATCACTAAAAATTGTAAAATTACCCTCCTTTTCCAAAGCTATTTTCTCAATAGCGGTTAATATGCCATACAGTTCGGCAGTAAATATGGAAGCTGTTAGAGGAAGTGCACCTCTACAATTAAAATCATTACTATGTACTCCAAATCCAACGCCAGCATCAGATTTGGAGCCATCAGTATATATAAAAGTCGATCCCCTATGTTCTTCGACATGTTCCATAAAAAGAGACCTGGATTCTAAGTCAGTCATATTCTTCTTAACTCCAATAAAGTATTTACAAAAAGATATGTCAGGTAATTTCCATGGAGGCGTTGATGATACCTTGAATGGAAGTACCTTATTTCTAATTATATCCAGACTATTTAAAAATCGTTTCACCCGAAAGCCATAAGGTTGAGGAGATTTTGGGTGCAACTCAAAGTATGATGCGTGTCTTACAAGGCTTGCAGTCTGAAAGGCTAGAGAGCTAGGGAGTCTTTGCAATCTAAACCAATACCGAAGAATGGAAGACATTCGGTAAAGGTCTAGAGGTAACTCTCCAGCATCAACAAGGAGACTTGGGATAGGCGAGGTTTTAAAAGCTCCAGTAGATAATCTAATACCTGCATGATGTATCGAGTCTAATAATTTTAACCGGCTTGGGGTGGCTGAAGAATATACCTCACAACCATAACTAATTTTGGAAAGAATCAAGGCCTTGTATGATTTAAAAATGTTATTTTTATTAGTAAAATAAATTTTTGAATATACTTACCCGATAATCATGTAGCTGTCAACTCCGTTGCCCGACAGAATTCTATGGAGGGATACGGCAGCTATCACAATACTAGAAGGGGGTGTACTCACCAGCGCCACCTGTGGCCAGGTACTATAGTACTTCTTGTTGACACCTCCTCAATTTTTCCTCGGTCCACTGGTTCTCTATGGGGAGGAAGGGAGGGTCGATTAAATCATGATTATCGGGTAAGTATATTCAAAAATTTATTTTACTAATAAAAATAACATTTTTCAATATTAAACTTACCCGATAATCATGTAGCTGATTCACACCCAGGGGGGTGGGTGAAAAACCAGTGTACAAGACTAAAGGATAGCTAAGTATCCCGTATTTCATATAATCAGTTATCCACAATAACAATGAAATAATAAGTACCTGGTAAGGAAGTCGACTTGAACCGTTACTCTGCCTTTAATAAGATCGTCTTCCTTACTGAGCGCAGCGTTCCTCTTGGGAGGCTGAATCAACTCAAAGGTGCTAAAGTATACAGGGCTGCAACCCATACTAAAGGACCTCATCACAACCTTTAACCTCGGCGCTTCTCAAGAAAGAATTGACCACCCGCCAAATCAACAAGGATGTGGAAGGCTTCTTAGCCGACCGTACAACCCATAAAAAGTATTCAAGAGAAAGGTTAAAAGGTTATGGGATTATGGGAATGTAGTGGCTGAGCCCTCGCCTACTACTGCATTCGTTGTTACGAATGGTCCCAGGGTGTAGCAGTACTCGTAAAGAGACTGGACATCTTTGAGATAGAATGATGCGAACACTGACTTGCTTCTCCAATAGGTTGCATCCATAACACTCTGCAGAGAAAGGCTCTGTTTGAAGGCCACTGAAGTAGCCACAGCTCCCACTTCATGTGTCCTTACCTTCAGCAAAGCAAGGTCTTCTTCCTTCAGATGAGAATGTGTTTCTCTAATCAGAAGCCTGAATAGTAAGAAGCTGAGTTCTTAGAACTTGGAAAAGAAGGTTTCTTGATAGCACACTATAAGGCTTCTGATTGTCCTTGTAAAGGTTAAGACCTTTTTAGATAGTACCTAAGAGCTCTAACTGGGCAAAGTACTCTCTTCAGATCATTCCCCACCAAGTTGGACAGGCTTGGGATCTCGAACGACTTAGGCCAAGGACGTGAAGGAAGCTCGTTTAGCAAAAACCGAGCTGCAAGGAACATGTAGCCGTTTCAGATGTGAAAACAATGATCCTGCTGAAGGAGTGGATCTCACTTACTCTTTTAGCTGTTGTCAAGCACACGAGGAAAAGAGTTTTTAATGTGAGGTCCTAAAAAGAGGCTGATTGGAGAGGTTCAAATCTTGATGACATAAGGAACCTTAGGACCACGTCTAGATTCCAGCCTGGAGTGGACAACCGACGTTCCTTTGAGGTCTCAAAAGACCTAGGGAGGTCCTGTAGATCTTTGTTGGTGGAAAGATCCAAGCCTCTGTGGCGGAAAACCGCTGCCAACATACTTCTGTAACCCTTGATCGTAGGAGCTGAAAGGGATCTTACTTTCCTTAGATATAACAGGAAGTCAGCAATCTGGGTTACAGTGGTACTGGTTGAGGAAACTGTATTGGTCTTGTACCAGCTACGGAAGACTTCCCCTTGAGACTGATAGATTCTGAGAGTGGATGTTCTCCTTGCTTTGGCAATCGCTCTGGCTGCCTCCTTCGAAAAGCCCCTAGCTCTTGAGAGTCTTTCGAAAGTCTGAAGGCAGTCAGACGAAGAGCGTGGAGGATTGGGTGTACCTTCTTTACGTGAGGTAGACTTAGAAGGTTCACTCCTAGAGGAAGAGTCCTGGGAATGTCGACCAACCATTGCAGTACCTCTAAGAACCATTCTCTCGCGGGCCAGAGCGGAGCCAACCAACGTCAGCCGTGTCCCTTTGTGAGAGGAGAACTTCTGAAGTACCCTGTTGACAATCTTGAACGGCGGGAATGCATACAGGTCGAGATGGAACCAATCCAGCAGAAAAGCATCCACGTGAACTGCTGCTGGGTCTGGAATCGGAGAACAATACAACAGGAGTCTCTAGGTTATCGAGGTAGTGAACAGATCTATGGTTGGCTGACCCCACAGGGCCCAAAGTCTGCTGCAAATATTCTTGAGAAGGGTCCACTCTGTGGGGATGACCTGACCCTTCCGTCTGAGGTGATCTGCCATGACATTCATACCGCCCTGAATGAACCTCGTTACCAGTTAGCTTTCGATCTTTAGACCAGATGAGTAGGTCCCTTGCGATCTAGAACAACTTCCACGAAAGAGTCCCTCCCTGCTTGAAGATGTAAGCCAGGGCTGTGGTGTTGTCAGAGTCCACCTCCACCACTTTGTTAAGCTGGAGGGACTTGAAGTTTATCAAGGCCAGAATAACCGCCAACAACTCCTTGCAATTGATGTGAAGTGTCCTTTGCTCCTGATTCCATGTTCCCGAGCATTCTTGTCCGTCCAAAGTCGCACCCCAGCCCGTGTCTGATGCGTCCGAGAGGAGACGGCGGTCGTGTTTCTGAACAGCCAAATAGACTTCCTTGAGAAGAAAGCTGTTCTTACACCACGCGAGAGAAGACCTCCTCTCTTCGGAAACAGGAACTGAGACCGTCTCTAGCGTCATGTCCTTTATCCAGTGAGCAACTAGATGATACTGAAGGGGGGGGAGGTGGAGTCTCCCTAACACGATGAACAGGGCCAGCGATGAAAGTGTCCCTGTTAGACTCATCCACTACCTGACTGAGCATCGGTTCCTTCTCAGCATGCTCTGGATGCATTCTAGGGCTTGGAAGATCCTTGGGGCCGACGGAAAAGTCCGAAAAGCTCGACTCTGAAGATCCATACCCAAGGAGACAATGGTCTGGGATGGGACGAGCTGAGACTCCTCAAAATTGACCAGGAGGCCCAGTTCCTTGGTCAGATCCATAGTCCATTTGAAAATCTCCAGACAGCGACGAATTGTGGGAGCTCTTAAAAGCCAGTCGTCTGACGGAGCCGGACACAAGATCATGGTACTGCTGCACAGTCTGTGAACTGTCAATCATGGGCAAGCGAGGAAGTACAGTGACAACCCGAATCTGTCTAGACTGTCTGGTTCGTACAGACAACTCCTTATCGGGTTGCTGAGGTTGCCGCACTGCGTCACAACAAGTCACTTCTGTTGGTTGTTGAACGTCTTCCCCGTGACACATTGACTCCGTAAACAAAAAATCCTCTAACAAGGACTAAGCTTGGACTGCATGTCTTGCAACACAGCTTAAGGTCTATGGGAGCAGGTGTGGTAACAGACGGGATTAGCGACTGAAGTGGAACCATTACCTTCCCTGGAAGCATGTTATGCTTAAATAAAAGTCCATAAGAGGCTATGCAGCTAAAGGCTCCCTCCAAATGACAGAGTCCTCAAGGGAATATCAGAAGGAGGGAGAAAAGAACTTTCTCATCTACAGGGACCATATCCTAGAAAAGCTAAGTTCTCTCAGTGAGGGTTCACTGGTGCAAAAGCAGCAGACTAGAAGGCAACGTTATGAAACTGCTTGACAGTCTAGTGAGTTGGCAACAACCAAAGATGTGTGACTGAGAAGTATGCGGTAAGGTATGCAGAGCATGTTGTATGCAGAGTATGCTGTATGCAGAGCATGCTGTATGTAGAGCATGTTGTATGCAGAGCATGCTGAATGCAGAGCATGCTGTATGCAGAGCATGTTGTATGCAGAGCATGCTGAATGCAGAGCATGCTGTATGCAGAGCATGTTGTATGCAGAGCATGCTGTATGCAGAGCATGCTGTATGTAGAGCATGTTGTATGCAGAGCATGCTGAATGCAGAGCATGCTGTATGCAGAGCATGTAGTATGCAAAGCATGCTGTAAGCAGAGCATGCTGTATGTAGAGCATGCTGTAAGGTAAGCAGAGCGTGTGCATGGCATTTAACATTTCTCAGAAATTCCATGACCAGTGCTAGAGTGCTTTATGCATGCTTGCATGGGGTTTAAATATCAACATAATATTTACCTTACGTTCATAACTCATGATTCATATTTTTTGCCATATTCTGCGATATTGTTAAAAATATATTGCAAGGAATACAAATATATTTTTATAAGTAATACAAATAACCTCCATTATCATAAGGTTTGAAAATGGAGGTAAGGTATGCTGAACAGCAGAGTCAGAACGAGCTGGAACAACAATAGTTGTGGTTTCCTCTTCAAGACTCTGTTGAGGGAACACCTGAGGCTCAGTCTGCAAAGGCTGATCAAAGGAAGTAGCAGAAGGTAGGCGCATGGGTGGAGGAGGCTGACTCCTGGCATGAGTGGCTGAACCCAAGGGTTGCGCTTGCTGAGCGGTTGGCGGAAGCGGAATAGCAAGTTCCTGTTCCTGTGGTGTGAGCGGAGCGCGATGAGGTAGAGGCTGCGCAGAACAAGGTAAATGTCTCGCAAGCTGAGGCTCCTGAGGCGCAAGGCTAAGGTGTAGTGGTGCTTGCCTTGTGGAGGGTTGAGCTCGCTGCAGCGAGAGCTGAGGAGACTGACTCAAGGACGGGAGAGGTTGTTGTACCTCAACCGAGTGTTGCATCACTGGTGGAGCAGCAAGTGGAGGTGGAGGAAGAGAGGTATAATCCTCCTGATCCCATTGTAAAGGTTGCCTTAAAGAAGGCGGAGGCTGAACACCACTGGGAACAGCAAACTCAGAACGTGGCTCAACATCGTACGCCTGGCAGGTGGTACTGCGATCAGGCGGAGCGAGCGCAGGCGGAGGGAGTGTAGGCGGAGGCGGAGGCGCAACACTCTCAGCCCGACACTCACGCATCAAGACCGAAAGTTGTGACTGCATGGACTGCAGTAGAGTCAACTTGGGGTCGGCAGACACTAAGGTCTGCTGAGGTAAAGCCTTAACAGCAGAGATCTGTTGCGGCAGAACCTTACTCCTCTTAGGCGGAGTGCATTCAACTGATGACTGAGGAGAGTCAGAGCTAACCCAATGACTGCATCCGGGTTGTTGAACTCTAACTTCGTACGACTGGCATAGGTCTGGACTTTACGTTTAAGAGGTCTTGAGACCTGAGACCAGCGTTTTCTCCCCGAAATTTCTTCTGCAGACGAGCAAAATAAGGGCTCAATCGTCTGCGGGTGGGAGTGACGGTCTCGGTAAGACACGCCCACAACCACCGAGGATACTTCTGTGCGCCGATCAAGGCCTGCTGAACCCTTATGCCCTTCGACATTGCTTCTCCCCTGGGCTTGGGAGCTTGCAAGAGGTCCCGGACTGGGAGGACGACTGGCGCGCACAGAAGTACCCTCACGCACAACACTGACACACTTTGCGCTAATCACTTATCACTTTGATTTTCTGTTTGCACTTATTTCACTGAACTCGAAACTTTAAGTGGTTTGTACCTGAAACACGCAATTCTATCCTTTCTCAAAAGTTAGTAATTGCGAAAACAGAATTACAATGTAACAGAAAAATCTAATTAATTCAGTGGCTGGAAAGAGACTAAACACTAGATCACTCTAGAAACGTTTACCTTCTTCCCCTAAAGAGACTAGGGAGAAGAGCAAAAACGATAACAACGTTACTCGCTTGAATGAAACGTTTATCCTCCTCTTTCTCCCTCCGTCTCTATCTCTCTCTCTCTCTCTCTTGACTTAGAACCTGAGAGAAGAGCCCAATCATATATATCGTTAAAACATATTATTGTAAAGGAAAAAACTGAAATATTTCCCAAAATGAAAAGTTCCTTTATTAGGATTAAAACCATTAAGTTAAGAAAGAATGAACAAAACGCTAGACACGGTTACTCTTACTGCAACGTGAAACCGTGAAAATTCTTTCTCTATCGTAACGATAGAGCGCAAGTTGAACGTTCTGAACGTCAACAACTGCAGAGACAAAACAAAACGTTAGTTCAACTTTGAAAACAGTACGAGACTATCAAAGAAATTCTTTCAAACTCTGTGGCGGAAATAGCATAATATGTTAACAGGTAAAACCGAAATGACGGGCTCAATGTTAATTAACTTCGGTACCAAGAAAAGACCGCCTACTATTAGGAAGGTCGAATATAAACAAATATAAAAATAATTTTAATAAGTTTATAATAAAAGGAAGTTAATCGAAGAGGCCTATAAGAGGCGGAGAGATATAAAATAAATCTATAACTTTTGTTAGGCAAAATTAAGAAAGAGAGTCTATACTCTCTTAGACACCAACACTTCCGTCTAAGGGAAGGGTCGGCCATTTAAAGGTGAAAGAGAGTTCATACTCTCTTCGTCACCATAATTTTCAAATTAATTCCAAAAGCTAACTAAGCTAATATAGAAGGTTCCAGTAAAGCGACAGCCGAAATCAAAGAGAAATACTTCACCAAAATCGTGAAAATACTCCAAGAACATAAGCGTATCCCAGAACGTCTTGCCGGAAGCACGACAGAGGAAAAATTGAGGAGGTGTCAACAAGAAGTACTATAGTACCTGGCCACAGGTGGCGCTGGTGAGTACACCCCCTTCTAGTATTGTGATAGCTGGCGTATCCCTCCATAGAATTCTGTCGGGCAACGGAGTTGACAGCTACATGATTATCGGGTAAGTTTAATATTGAAAAATAGTATTGCGGTCTGCCCCCATGATGTATGGGACAATACTTTTAAGATATTCAGAGCTTCAACACATTTAGCTTTTAGCGCTTTTAGGTGAGAAACCCATGTAAGTCTACAGTCAAATATCAAACCTAAAAATTTGGTTTCCGATACACATGGTATCCGTTGACCTTTAATGTATATATCCGGGTCTGGATGTACTCCCCGGATACGACAAAAATGGACAATGGTAGTTTTACTTGTCGAGAACTTAAATCCATTCATGTCAGCCCACTGGATAATTTTATCAATAGAGAGTTGGATTTTTCTCTCAACCATTGCCATTCTAGTGCCAGCAAATGATATTGAGAGATCATCCACAAATAGTGTTGAGAGAACATCCTGGGGAATGGCTGAGGATATCCCATTAATTGCTAGTGCAAAAAGGGTTACACTCAGCACACTACCCTGAGGAACTCCTTCTTCCTGGCACTTACTCTCTGATAGAGTTTCCCCCACTCTCACTTGAAAAACTCTACGTGAAAGAAATGCCTGAATAAATAGTGGCAGCTCTCCTCTCAATCCCAATTCATGAATGGTTTTAAGAATACCATATCTCCATGTGGTATCATATGCCTTTTCAAGGTCAAAAAATACTGTAACATGGTGCTGTTTGGAAGCAAAGGCTTCACAAATAGATGACTCAAGTCGTATCAACACATCAGTCGTTGAGTGCATTTTTCGGAATCCACATTGAATCGGTGATAAAATACCTTTCTTTTCAAGGTACCATATCAGCCTTGCATTGACCATCTTCTCCATGATTTTACATAAACAAGATGTCAATGCAATAGGACGATAGTTTGCTGCTAAAAACTTGTCTTTACCGGGTTTTAAAAAGGCTAAAATAATGGCTAGTTCCCAAACACTTGGGTAGCTATGATCATGCCATATTCTATTAATAATGCTTAAAATAAATAGCTTTGTATTAAAATTTACATGTTTAATCATTGCATATGGAATTCCATCGGGTCCAGGGGCTGTATCGTTGCAATGAGCAAGTGCGGAATCAAATTCTCTTTCAGTGAAAGGAGAATTATACGACTCTTCCCTTCTTGTTGCAAAATTTAAAATTTTCTTTTCTTCAGTGCTCCTATACTGGTGACCAGGGGCTCCTTCACACTTGCTGGATACATTTGAAAAATGATTAGCCAGGGCATTGCTAACTTCATTTGCTTCAGTTACATACTGGCCATTCACCTTCAACACTGGTGGTGGGTTGGGGGTGAATTTGCCAGTTATCTTTTTTACTTTCCTCCACACAGAAGATGGTGGTGTTCTACTGTTAATAGAGGAAACAAAAGGCATCCATGACTGGCGCCTTGCTTCTTTCATGGCACGACGGAACTGTGCTCTACATTTCTTGTACATTATCAAATTCTCATCAGTTCTGCGTCTACGCAATCGTGTTAGAGATCTTCTTGTGGCTCTGTGGAGTGCAGTTAGTTCTGAAGACCACCACGGGACTGGTCGTCGTTTGAATAACCCTGTTGTTTTGGGAATTGAATTGACTCCTGCTGTATGAAGAGTTCCATTCAGTAGGTCTATGGCATCATCAACACTTTCAAACTGTTCTGCTCTCCCTTCGATTTCACTTAGCTCACAAAATTTAACCCAGTCTGCCTTGTCTAGATTCCAACGTGGCGATCTTTGCAAAGGCGGACCCTTGTTGGTGTTTATAATGATTGGTGCATGATCACTAGTATGCCAATCATCTAATGTCCTCCAATCAAAATCAAGAAGGCAGTTAGAGCTTGCAATTGAAAGGTCAATGCATGACAAAGTACCTGTCTGAACATGGAAGTGTGTGGGCTCTCCGGTATTAAGGAGTCCCACATCCTCATTCTCCACAATTGATGAGATAATATTGCCCCTTGTGTTGGCCAAAACATCACCCCATAAAGGATGTCTACCATTCATATCTCCCAGTAAGAGAAAAGGTTGAGGGAGTTGTTGAATGACCTCTGCTAAATCATCATATAAAATATTATCATTTGGAGGTAAGTACAGAGAGCATATTGTATATTTTCTCCCTATATCAATTTGTACAACAACTGCCTGCAGGGTTGTACGTATAGACATGGGTATTTGGGGAACATCTCGACGAATGTACATGAGACTTCCGCCATGGCTCCCTGCTTGTTGATTATATGGTGTTCTATAGCTAACATACTCTCGAGGACTAGGAGTGTTAGAATCAAGCATACTTTCCTGTAGACATACAATTATGGGGGAATGCTCATGAATTAGGAGCTTAAGTTCTTCATATTTCGCCCTCAAACCCTGACAGTTCCATTGCAAAATGGAGGAGAAAACTATGGATTATTTCTGGAAGACATCTTGGATGAGGTCTTCCCATTAGCAGTTTTTAATGTAACATTATTACCAGTATGTTTCTTCAGAGGTGGTCTTGTTATGTTGGGTTTAACGTTGGTGTTTTTCTTTGTATTCTTTTTATCTATTTGTTGAGGTGGATGGTGGACCTCAACTTGAATTTCTGATTTATTCAGTCCATCTTCTGGTTCATTAGAAACATCAACAGACAAAACATCAAATTTATTTGATGTCATAACCTTAACGTTTCTAATGGAGGGTGGAGAGAGAGATGGAGGTCTCTCTCTTTTGCGATTAATAGATGGTGGGATTCGAGGTTTTTGCACTTTTCCCATAACAGGTGCATCAGGTAAGTTAGTCTTAAGTGGAACCTCCATCAGATCAGGCAAGGACATGGCCTGAGAGAGGTTTGTATTACTTTTTGTAATGGCGGCTGAAGGCTGTACAGCAATGGGCAATGACCTAGTGTTAATACACCGTGGTAAAGCCTCAGGAGGTGATAAGGTTACCTCGTTATTTGACATTTTGTCAGATAGTATACTTTTTTTTTGAGCTATTGGCAGTGCTAGGTTGGTTTGATTTTAATGCCTTAGCATATGTATTTGATTTATTTAATAGTCTTTTGGCATGGGTCACACTTATGTGTTCTAAGTTTGATTTGTTGAGGGCAGCTTCCTCCAACTTATATAGCTCGCAAATCTTGTCTGTGGATTTGTGATTCGAGCTGCAATTTAAACACCTGGCTCCGAGTGCACACTCTCCATGGTAAGATTTGGAGCAAATACCACACATCTTCTCATTTTTGCAAACTTTGGACGGGTGCCCAAATTTAAAACAATTAAAGCATTGCAATGGCTTCTGCTTGAAGGGTCTTACTTTAATCCTTTCGTTCTCGATAATAATATGAAAAGGTACATCAGCATCCTGGAACGTAAGGATCATCATTGATGTACCTGGGACTTTATGAACTTTCCAAACATTTAATGGACACATGGCCAGTATCTCCTCCTCTGTAAAATCATATAGGTCTCTGTTAAAAACTACGCCCCTTCCGTAGCTAAAATTTAGGTGGGGTTTGACATCTAACTTAATGTCATCATTATTTATTTTCATATTGGACAATATTACCGACTGTGTACTGGATTTGGCATGGATAAGGAAACTATTTTTTCCGAAACGAGATATATCGCCTGGTGCAATAGTTCCTACTTTTTTCTGAATCAATTTGCATATTTTAAAATAATTCCCTGTAACCCCCTTTGATTCAGCTATAAGCCACATCGGTGGTTTTGGATTTCTCTGGGAGGGCATGACTAAATCTGTGCCTTTTTCCAACCAATCGGCAGGCCTGTACACATCTAAATCTTTTGGTACCTTATCGCAGAGAGCAGCCGCGACATTCAAGTTATTAATTTTAATATTATTCAAATTACTTATTGCACTAAATGCTTCGTCATAACTACTATAAGATATCCATGAATCCCAAGTTTCAGCTTCAAGTTTCATCCTTATTTCTTTTATGCATCCATAGCATTCAAATGCTTTACATAGATCATCATAATTTGTTTCTATTGAAATTTGTGTAACATGGAGAATTCGAAGTTTCCTCGTGTTACCCAAATTACTCGATTTAGAAATATCAGTAGAATGGTCCTTTCCCGTTCCGAGGTCATCAACAGAGCTATCCCTTATCACATTAGCAGAGGTCGTCAACAGTGCCGGGGGAGAGTCAGCGTATCCAGGGGATGGGGGTTCGTTCCTTAAAGAATCCATTATAGTAAAGAGAGGGAAAAGAGTTAGTTTGATGTACCTGCTCGAGAATGTTAGGCCATCACGCGTCGGAAAGGAAATTTGCACTCTCTACTATCGGCACAATGAGAGTATACTTCCCAGATGGTCCACTCCATACCCTACCCGAAGGATAGCATCAAAACAGATATAGAGGCACAGGTGTAAGCTGAACCCGCCTGTTAGGACTGAGACCAAGAAATTATGGAATCATCCTCCCCATATCTATAATGACGGGCTTCCGGCCAAAAGCCGAGAGTCCTACCCCAAGCATTGGATCCCCCTGGATTCCGAAGACCCAACACTTGAGAATAGTTCCGCCAAAAAGGTCCAAACCATCTTCGGGATGGCTGAAATCATCCAATACTCTCATATATAGCTTTGAATGCAAACACCTCCCAACCGCGATACCTCCTCCCACTCATCAAAGCAGGCAGCAATAAAGGATGTATGAACATCCCCGCCGGGGCTACAATGGATGTGAAAACATCCAAGCCATAGGAGAAAAGAAAAAAAAAATAAATAAATAAATATATATGTACATAATATATACACACATATAATGAGGGAAATTTTTCTCATAGAGTTTGGAAAGCAAGACTAAAGAAAGTTTGTGAAATTAGGATAAGGTCGAAGTAGTATTGAGAAAAAGAAAAAGGTAAAAGAGAGAAATTTAGATTCGAACTGGGGGAGCAATTTCCCCAAGTTCGAGAGCCCTCTTACCCGTCACCAAGTTTCAGCACGGGAATTAAATGCCGTGCTGAAGCTTAATGACTTCATCAAGGCATTCTCTCATTAAGAGGGGGATGAACCTAGAAGCAGGTGTGTCAACTGCTGCAGGGCGGAAGGGTCTAGGCACGGAAGGTAAGGTTTTAGCCTTACGTGCAGAAGAAGCCATCAGATCATGAGTATCCTTCTGGATAAGTGAGGCAGCCATCCCCTTAATCAGCTCCTCCGGAAACAGACACTTGGAGAGAGGAGCAAACAACAACTCTGACTTCTGGCAAGGAGTGATACCAGCTGATAAGAAGGAGCAAAGATGTTCTCTCTTCTTAAGGACTCCTGATACATATGAAGCCGCAAGTTCACCAGACCCATCCCGAATTGCCTTGTCCATGCTAGACATGATCAGCATGGCCGAGTCCTTATCTGAAGGGGAAGTCTTCCTGCTTAAGGCTCCCAAACACCAATCGAGGAAGTTGAATATCTCGAAGGCACGAAAGACTCCCTTCAACAGATGATCTAAATCAGAAAAGGACCAGCAGATCTTCGAACGTCTCATAGCCAACCTGCGGGGAGAGTCAACCAGACTTGAGAAGTCGGCCTGGGCAGAGGCAGGAACCCCCAAGCTGGGTTCCTCTCCCGTGGCATACCAGACGCTCGACTTAGAAGCAAGCTTGGGAGGCGGAAAGACAAAAGAGGTCCTTCCCAGTTGCTTCTTGGAATGCAACCAGTCCCCCATAACCCTCAAAGCTCTCCTAGATGATCTGGTGAGAACAAGCTTGGTGAAGGCAGGCGCAGCAGACTGCATGCCCAGAGCAAACTCGGAGGGAGGAGAACGAGGGGTTGCAGACACAAAATGCTCAGGATACAAGTCCCTGAACAATGCAAGGACTTTGCGAAAGTCTAAGGAGGGAGGCGTAGACTTGTGCCCTTCAATATCAGAGTGAGGCTCATCCAGATGTGCAGCTTCATCATCCGATACATCATCATCCGAAAGCTGAGTTGTGAGTGGCAAAGGCAGAGCAGAAAGCTGAACGGCTGAATCCGGCAGAACGGGTGCATGCGTACCTGCGGATCCAACATCATGCCTCTGCTGGTCGGTCTGCGAGCTGGCAACAACAAAAGCAGAGGGCTGGTGAGTGGGAGGGGCTGCGGTGGGCTGAGGAGCATGCGGTATGGTATGCAGAGCATGCTGTAAGGTATGCGGCTCATGCTGCATGGTATGCGGAGCATGCTGTAAGGTATGCAGAGCATGCTGCATGGGCTGAGGAGAATGCCGCATAGTGCTGGAACCCGGCAACTCCTGATGCGGCAGCTCACGCATGTTAGCAGATGGTGCAGCAAGAACATGCGTCTGGCAGGGAGGACTGCGCATCGGTGGAGGAGCTCTCACAGGTGGAGTGTGGGAGCAGGCAGCCGCAGTATCTGCTGAGCGCACAACCTCTGCGGGTTGTAGGTTAACAGGAGAGGTGATAACTTTCTCGGCATGATACTCCTGCATGAATGCCGCAAGCTGAGACTGCATAGTCTGCAGCATGGACCACTTAGGGTCTACTGTGGTTGGAGCAACAACAGACGGAGCAGTAGCCTGTTGAGGGACCACTCTACCTCTCTTGGGAGGTGTGCAGTCATCAGATGACTGCGGCGAGTCCGAACTGACCCAGTGGCTACACCTGGGCCATTGGACTCGCTCGGAAGGGACCTTACGTTTGAGCGGTCGTGAGACCTTGGTCCACCGTTTCCTCCTGGAAACTTCTTCCACAGACGAGGAATGTAAGGGCTCATTCGTCTGTATGTGGATGGGACGATCCTTAACAGATACGTCCGCAACCACTGAGGATACATCCGTGCGCCGATCAAGGCCTGCCGAACCCTTTGGTCCTTCGACATTGCTTCTCCCCTGGGCTTGGGAGCTTGCAAGAGGTCCCGGACTGGGAGGACGACTGGCACGCACAGATGTACCCTCATGCGCAACACTGACACTGACACTATGCACATCACTAGCACTAACACTTCCCACTGCACTCTTCGCTTTCAGCTCTCTGACATCTGCCAAGAGCTGATTACGGTCATTAACCAATGACTCCACCTTATCACCGAGAGCCTGAATGGCACGCAACATATCAGCCATTGCAGGCTGAGCACTCGTAGCAGGTTCGGGAGTCACCACCACAGGGGAAGGAAAAGGTTGAGGGGCATGGGGAGAGGAAAAATCCACAGAGCGAGAAGAACTCCTCCTATCTCTCTCCTTCTCTAACCTACGTGCATATCTAAGGAATTCGTTAAAATCGAATTCCGAAAGCCCAGCACATTCCCCACATCGATCTTCCAATTGACAGGATTTACCCCTACAATTGGAATATACGGTGTGAGGATCTAAAGAGGCCTTCGGAAGACGCCTAGTACAAGTCCTAACACTACACTGCCTGTATTTAGGAACTTGGGACTGGTCAGACATCTTGAATTTAGAAGTAGTCAAGGGGGAATTCCAAAATAAAGCAAAGTTCGTTAACCAATAAATCAAATTAATTCCAAAAGCTTGCTAAGCTAAGGATAAAGCTTCCTGAATAGCGAAGGCTAAACTTTAGAGCAAATACATCACCAAATCGTGAACAATAACTCCAAAATCAACAGCATATCCAAGTAGGTCTTGCCGGCGGCACGACAGAGGAAAAATTGAGTTCTTGTTGACAAGAAGTACTTGAGTACCTGCTCACAGATGGCGCTGTTGAGTACACCCCCACCTGGATAGCGATCGCTGGCGTATCCCGACCGTAGATTTCTGTCGGGCAACGGAGTTGACAGCTACATGATCATCGGGTAAGATTAATATTGAAAATAGTTAATTCCTTTGGTCGTTGTAACCTCACCATTCTTTTGAGCTAAGGATAGGGGGTTTTGAGGAGCCTCTAGGTCTTTCAGTAAGTCATAAGCAGCTATTGCCTGGCCCTCTCTGGTCCTATCTTGTGTGGATAGGGGACTTGGATGCTAATCATATGTATACAGTATAAGGTCAGTCTCTAGGACACTGCCCTGCGCAATGTCACTGCCCCTTGCCTCTGCTATTCATGAGCAACCTTTAAACCTATATATATATATATAAAAAAAAACTGGACATATACATCACAGGAGTCTTCTTCAGCGCCATCTTAGAGGTATGGTGGGGTTCTCAGAATTGTCCATTCCCGTACACGAGGAGATGTCATTCTTTGATGATGTCTTCACTTGTTCTTCCTCCAACAGTCACAATGTGTAAATTCTCATGAAGATGAGGCAGAGAAGAAGGAAGAACTTGAAGTTTGCCTTCAAAGGGACAGTACAGGCCAATGACAATGCTCCCATACAGGACAATGACCACAGAGGACTCTTCAAAGAGACAGCACTACAGGTGATACTGAACTCCTTTTGGGGCTTTCCAAGGAAGGAAAGACCCTGCAAGGAAGAAGGGTAGTGCCAATCTTATAACTCGGTGGCAGCAAAACCTTCTTCCTCCGACAGAGCACAGCGATGTCCAAGAAAAACACACTTCCTCATATTCATGTTGTCGTCATACGCTCACACTAGCGAAGGGAATGAGCAGCAAACAGACAGGCTGCCCAACAAGAACAAGTATGTGGATACCAGCAAGTTTTCACAGAAAACTGTCACACTGCTATAGTTATCAGGAAAAATGTTATTTTCATTAGTAAAATAAATTTTTGAATATACTTACCCGATGATCATGTAGCTGTCAACTCTGTTCCCCGACAGAAATCTACGGTCGGGATACGCCAGCGATCGCTATACAGGTGGGGGTGTACACAACAGCGCCATCTGTGAGTAGGTACTCAAGTACTTCTTGTCAACAAGAACTCAATTTTCTCCTCGGTCCACTGGTTCACTGGTTCTCTATGGGGAGGAAGGGCGGGTCCTTAAATTCATGATCATCGGGTAAGTATATTCAAAAATTTATTTTACTAATGAAAATAACATTTTTCAATATTAATCTTACCCGATGATCATGTAGCTGATTCACACCCAGGGTGGTGGGTGGAGACCAGCATACATGTTAACAAAGAAGCTAAGTATCCCGTATCTTATTTTAGCCGTTATTCAAAATAACAAACATAAAATAAATAAGTACCTGGTAAGGAAGTCGACTTGAACCATTACTCTGCCTTTTTAAGTACGTCTTCCTTACTGAGCCTAGCGATCCTCTTAGGATGCTGAGCGACTCCTAGGTGCTGAAGTATTAAGGGCTGCAACCCATACTAAAGGACCTCATCAAAACCTCTAATCTAGGCGCTTCTCAAGAAAGAATTTGACCACCCGCCAAATCAACCAGGATGCGGAAGGCTTCTTAGCCTTCCGGACAACCCAGAAATATTTCAAGAGAAAGATTAAAAAGGTTCTGGAATTAGGGAATTGTAGTGGTGGAGCCCCCACCACTACTGCACTCGTTGCTACGAATGGTCCCAGAGTGTAGCAGTTCTCGTAAAGAGACTGGACATTCTTAAGATAAAAGACGCGAACACTGATTAGCTTTTCCAAAAGGTTGCGTCGAAAATATTTTGCAGAGATCTATTTTATTAAAAAGTCACGGAAGTTGTGATAGCTCTAACTTCGTGTGTCCTTACCTTCAGCCAAGCTTGGTCTTCCTCATTCAGAAGGGAATGAGCTTCTCGTATTAACAGTCTGAAAATAATAGGATAAAGAATTCTCTGACATAGGCAAAGATGAATTCTTAACTGAACACCATAAAGCTTCAGACGGGCCTCATAAAGGTTTTTAAAATAGAACTTAAGAGCTCTACAGGACATAATACTCTTTCTAGTTCATTTCCAACCATATCGATAAGTTTGGAATAACGAACGATATTGGTCAAGGCCGAGAAGGCAGCTCGTGTTTGGCTAGAAAACCAAGATGTAGAACATGTAGCCGTTTCGGATGAAAATCCGATGTTCTTGCTGAAGGCATGAATCTCACTGACTCTTTTAGCTGGTAAAGCATATCAGGAAAAGAGTCTTAAAGGTGAGATCTTTCAGGGAGGCTGATTGAAGTGGTTCGAACCTGTCTAACATAAGGAATCTTAGAACCACGTCTAAATTCCAACCAGGTGTAACCAAACGACGCTCCTTCGTGGTCTCAAAAGACTTAAGGAGGTCCTGTAGATCTTTATTGTTAAAAAGATCTAAGCCTCTGTGATGGAAGACTGATGCCAACATGCTTCTGTAACCCTTGAAAGTGGGAGCTGAAAGAGATCGCTCTTTTCTCAGATATAAGAGGAAGTCAGCTATTTGAGTTACAGAGGTACTGGTCGAGGATACGGATACTGACTTGCACCAGTTTAGGAAGATTCCCACTTCGATTGGTAGACTCTAAGGGTGGATGTTCTCCTTGCTCTAACAATCGCTCTGGTTGCCTCCTTCGAAAAACCTCTAGTTCTCGAGAGTCTTTCGATACTCTGAAGGCAGTGAGACGAAGAGCGTGGAGGCCTTGGAGTACCTTCTTACGCGTGGCAGACGTAGCAGGTCCACCCTTAGGGGAAGAGTTCTGGGAACGTCTACTAGCCATCGAAGTACCTCGGTAAGTTATTCTCTCGCGGGCCAGAGGGAAGCAACTAGTGTCAACTTTGTCCCAACGTGAGAGGCGAACTTCTGCAGTACCTTGTTGACAAACTAGAACGGAGGGAATGCATATAGATCTAGATGAGACTAATCTAGTAGAAAGGCATCTAAAAGAACCACTGCTGGGTCTGTTGAGAGCCTCTTGGACATCGAGGTTGCGAAGAGATCTATGGTTGGATGGCCCCAGGTGACCCAAAGTCTCTTGCATACATCTCTGTGGAGGGTCCAATATGTTGGAATTATTGTCCCTTCCTACTGAGACAAACTGCTATCTATGGTTGGATGGCCCCAGGTGACCCAAAGTCTCTTGCATACATCTCTGTGGAGGGTCCAATATGTTGGAATTATTGTCCCTTCCTACTGAGACAAACTGCTAAGACATTCAAGTTGCCTTGGAAGAAATTTGTTACTAGTGAAAAGTCTAGACCTGTTGAACAGGAGAGGAGGTCACTAGCAAACTCGCACCATGTCAGAGAGTAGGTCCCTCCTTGCTAGGAGATGAACATCAAAGCAGGGAGTTGTCCGTGTTGACCTCCATTACTTTGTCTTGAAGGAGAGACCTGAAGCTTTTCCAGGTCAGACTTACTGCCAGAAGCTTCTTGCAGTTAAAATGCATTGTCCTTTGACGCGAGTTCCATAATCCCGAGCATTCCCTACCGCCTAAGGTCGCACCCCAGCCTACGTCCGATGCGTCTGAGAAGAGAACGTGGTTGGGAGTCTGAACAGTCAGGGGAAGACCCTATAAAAGGTTGATAAAGTCCTTTCCTCAGGTTAGACCAGACTTATCTTCCGGAAACCGGGATCGAGACCGCTTCTAGCGTCTTGTCCTTTTCCAGTGAAGAGCTAGATGAAACCGAAGAGGACGGAGGTGTAGTCTTCCAAGTGACACCAAATGCACCACGGATGACAGTGTCCTAACCAGACTCATCCACAGCCTGACAGGGCCGTATTCCTTCTTCAGCATCTTCTGGATGGATAGCAGGGCTGGGGATTGATCTTCTTGTTCAGCCATGTCCTCATCAGAGGGTTCCTCATCCGAAACTGATGAGGAAACGGCAACGGAGTGGGCAACGTCTGACTCGCTGAATCCGGTCGCACTGGTGGATGCGTGACGGAGCCGGACACAAGATCATGGTACTGCTGCACAGTCTGTGAACTGTCAACCATGGGGAAGCGAGGAAGTACAGCGACAACCCGAAACTGTCTAGACTGTCTGGGTAGTACAGACAATCCCTTATCGGGTTGCTGAGGTTGCCGCACTGCGTCACAACAAGTCACCTCTGCTGGTTGTTGAACATCTACCCAGTGACACACTGAACGTCCACAACCACCTCCGAGAGTAGCATAACATCAACGTGCGACTGGCAACCCAGACTGGGTCGCACCGGTGGAGGAACCATCTCAACTGGCGGACGTGAGTAGGATACCTCAGCGTCAACAGGGCGTACAACCAACCGGTAGGAAGGTCGTTGGCAAGAAGGGTCTTCTCCGTAAAAAATCCTCTATCAAGGACTAAGCTTGGACTGCATGTCTTGCAACAAAGCCCAAGGTCTATGGGAGCAGGTGTGGCAACAGACGGGGTTAGCGACTGAAGCGGAACCATTTACCCTCCCTGGAAGCATGTTATGCTTAAATAAAAGTCCATAGGAGGCTAAGCAGCTTAAGGCTCCTCTCCAAATGACAGAGTCCTCAAGGGAATATCAGAAGGAGGGAGAACAGCACTTTCTCATCTACAGGAACCATATCCGAGAAAAGCTAGGTTCTCTCAGTGAGGGTTTCACTGGTGCAAAAGCAGCAGACCAGAAGGCAACGTTATGAAACTGCTTGACAGTTTGTGAACTGTCAAAAACTGAACTGTCAACCACAACAGGAGCGTGAGGATATACAGCACTGGTGTATAAGTAGCAGACCAGAATGCAACGTCATGTAACTGTATGACAGTCTGTGAGTTGGCAACAACCAAAGTTGTGTGGGGAAGCCTCAACTCCTGACTGACTAGTTTGCTGCTGGCGAGTGGCGGTAACCACAGTGTGTTGCGGAGGCTGACACACCGTGTCAAAACACGGCAGCTTGTGGTAGCTCACGCACGGCAACTGAGTGCTCTGTGTGTGGGAGTCATCATACATCTGGCCGGGTTGACTGTGCATGGGTGGAGGAGCTCTCACAACAAGAGTGTGAGAGCAGGAAGCCATGCCGGGCGCACAACCGTGGGAGGTGTAGGCCCACGGGTGCATCGTCAACCTTCTCCGCAGTCGGAGTGTGGGAGCTGGCAACAACAAAAGCAGAGTGCTGGTGCGTGGGAGGGGCTGCGGTGGGTTGAGGAGCATGCGGTATGGTATGCGGAGCATGCTGTAAGGTATGCGGCTCATGCTGCATGGTATGCGGAGCATGCTGTAAGGTATGCAGAGCATGCTGCATGGGCTGCGGAGAATGCCGCATAGTGCTGGAACCCGGCAGCTCTACAGAACCTTCCCACTGCTGATGCGGTAGCTCACGCATGTTAGCAGATGGTGCAGCAAGAACATGCGTCTGGCAGGGTGGACTGCGCATCGGCGGTGGAGCTCTCACAGGTGGAGGGTGGGAGCAGGCAGCCGCAGTATCTGCTGAGCGCACAACCTCGGCGGGTTGTAGGTTAACAGGTGCATTGTCAACCTTCCAGCACGATACTCCTGCATGAAGGAGCAAGCTGAGACTGTATAGTCTGCAGCATGGACCACTAGGGTCTATGAAAGACAACAACAAACGGAGCTACTGTCCGTTGTGACTGAGGGTCTAAAACAGCTGGTGCGGCAACAGACGGAGTTACTGCCTGTTGCGGTACCACCTTGCCTCTCTTGGGAGGTGTGCAGTTGTCGTACTGCAGCGAGTCCGAACTGACCCAGTGGCTACACCTAGGCCGTTGGACTTGCGCGGAAGGGACCGACTTGCACTTAAAAGCTGCAAGATTTGGTCCATGGTTTCTGCGAGAAACCTCTTCCGCAGACGAGGAATAAATGGGCTCTCTCGTCTTTGTGTGGGTGGGGTGATCACGTCGGCAACGTGTGTAGATACACCCGAAACCACGGAGGGAAACGTCTGTTCGTCGATCAAGGCCTGTGGAACCCATAAGTCCTTCGACATTACTTCTCCCCTGGGCTTGGGAGCTTGTAAGAGGTATCGGACTAGGTGAACAACTGGCACGAACAGACGAACCCTCAAACGCAACACTGTAACACTTTGCGCATATCACTTTATCACTTTTGATTTTCTGTTTGCACTTATTTCACTGAACTCGAAACTTTAAGTGGTTTGTACCTGAAACACGCAATCCTATCCTTCATTAAAAGGTAGTAATTGCGAAAACAGTATTACAATGTAACAGAAAAACATAATGAAAGATAAAGAATTCAGTGGCTGGAAAAGACTAAACACTAGATCAAATAAACTACGTTTAAAATCTCTCACCGCATAAAGCCTGGGAACAAGAATAAAACTCTAGAAACGTTTTACCTTCTTCCCCTATAGCGACTAGGGAGAAGAGTAAAAAAACGAGAACAACGTTACCCGCTTGAACGAAACGTTTATCCTCCTCTCTCTCCCTCCGTCTCTATCTCTCTCTCTCTCTCTCTTGACTTAGAACCTGAGAGATGAGCCCAATTATATATATCGTTAAAACATATTATTTGTTAAAGGAAAAAAACTGAAAGGTTTCCCAAATAAAAAGTTCCTTTATTAGAATTAAAACCATTTAAGCTAAGAAAGAATGAACGAAACGCTAGAATCGGTTTACTCTTACTGCAACGTGAAACCGTGAAATACTCTCTCTCTATCGTAACGATAGAGCGCAAGTTGAACGTTCTGAACGTCAACAACTGCGGAGACTAAACAAAACGTTAGTTCAACTTTGAAAACAGTACGAGACTATCAAAGAAATTCTTTCAAAAACATAAAAATTAAAATAGCATAAATTCTTAACAGGAAAAACGATATGACGGGCTCAATGTTAATTAACTTCGGTTCCAAGTAAGGACCGCCTACTACTAGGAAAGGTCGCATATAAACAAACATAAAAATTAATTTTTATAAGTTTATACTAAATGGAAAGTTAATCGAAGAGGCCTATAAATGGCGGAGAGATATAAAATAAATCTATAACTTTGTTAAGCAAAATTACCAAAAACCTAAACACACTTCCGTCTAAGGGAAGGGTGGGTCATAAAAAGTGAAAGAGAGTCTATACTCTCTTCGACACCAACACTTCCGTCTAAGGGAAGGGTCGGCCATTTAAAAGTGAAAGAGAGTCCATACTCTCTTCGTCACCATAATAAAATCTATCCAAAACGAGTTCAAGTTTTGAAATGAAGATAAAACCCCTGCATAGCGAAAGCTCAAAACTGGAATAGTGTACTTCACCAAAAAGTTGTGAAAACAAATCCAGTTAGGGACAGCGTATTAGTAGGTCTTGCCGGAGGCACGACAGAGGAAAAATTGAGTTCTTGTTGACAAGAAGTACTTGAGTACCTACTCACAGATGGCGCTGTTGTGTACACCCCCACCTGTATAGCGATCGCTGGCGTATCCCGACCGTAGATTTCTGTCGGGCAACAGAGTTGACAGCTACATGATCATCGGGTAAGATTAATATTGAAAAATTACATATCCCTCTCTTCTTCCTTAATATCCCTCAAACATGACAAATTCGGAGATAATTTGTATTTTTCCTAACCATACAAACCTTAGCTATTTACATAGGGTATTACTTTCGGCGAAGCTGAAATGACGAGCCATTAGAATTTTAACGAGGGTTAATTATCCCCGCGCTAGTTAGCAAGGGGGTAGGGGAGTGGTAGCTAGCTACCCCTCCCCCCCTCACACACCGGTGAACTGCTTCACTTCACTTAGAGGTAGGACTTGCCTTGGGGGACAGGGCTGGTGGGCAAATATGTGTAAATAGCTAAGGTTTGTATGGTTAGGAAAAATACAAATTATCTCCGAACTTGTCATTTGTTCCGTAACCGAAATACAAACTACGCTATTTACATAGGGTGACTTAACCCTTAGGTAGGGTGGAAAGTCCCAGCCTTACTGGCTTTGGCTTTGCCTGGGGACTCAGAATCCGAGTGAGTAGCACTCGAGAAAAAGAGTCCCTGCACCTCGCAAGTTCCTTGCTCCGCAAGGAACGTGCGGCCTACATAAGTTTGTGTGTGTGGAGGTATGAAGTGTGACTCGTCCTAGGAAGTTGACCTGAAGTCCTTTAGATGGAATTCTAGGCTAGGACGTTCCCAATACCACCTCGTCATGGTATGGGGGACGCGACAGTATTATCTTAATACTAGGAACACAAGGAAGCATGGTTTACCTGCAGAGGTTCGAGGTCAGCTATGCAGAGAACCCAGGATGCTGCTTTCCCCAAGAGAGGGGAGGATGAAGAAAGAAGTAAGGGCCAGACATACTCTTTCATTCATGCAGTCTAAAACTGGGTAACAATGCCCTCAACCTTCTGCTACCTGTCCATTAAGGAGCCTGAGGTTGGACCAGCTGTTGTGCAGCCACCACAGGGCCGATAGAGAATGTATCAAGGCTCCTGTGGGTCACGTCCTGCAGGTAGTGGGCTGCGAAGGTCGTTTGACGCTTCCAGATCCCAGCTTGTAGCACCTGCGTCACCGAGAAGTTTCTCTCAAAAGCCAGAGACGTTGCGATGCCTCTGACATCGTGTGCTCTGGGACAACGCGACGGAGGAGGATCTGGATTCAAGGCGTGGTGGATGACCCTTCGAATCCAAGCTGAGATGGTATTCTTGGTGACCCACCTCTTCGTCCTTCCCGTGCTCACAAACAGGGCTTGCACGCGGGGACGGACTGCAGCTGTTCTCTTCAGATAACGCCTCAGACTTCTTACTGGACATAGTAGCAGATGGTCTGGGTCACTTGTTACAGAACGGAGACTCGAAACCCTGAAGGAGTCGAACCGTGGGTCCGGCACTCCAGGGTTCTGAGTCTAAGCTACAAACTCAGGGACGAACACGAACGTTACCTCCCCTCATCCCCTTGAATGGGCGACGTCGTATGAGAGACCATGAAGTTCACTGACTCGCTTGGCAGATGCCAAAGCGAGCAGGAACAACATCTTCCAAGTCAGGTGTTGATCAGAGGCCTGGCGTAATGGTTCGAACGGAGGTCTCTTAAGAGCCCTGAGGACTCGAACCACGTTCCATGTAGGAGGTCTCACTTCCTACTGAGGGCAGGTAAGCTCGTAGCTTCGTATGAGTAAAGAAAGTTCCAGCGAGGAAGAAATGTCTATTCCTTTCAGCATGAAGGCTAAGCTTTAGGCTGAGCGATAGCCTTTCACCGCCGAGACTGAAAGGCACATTTCCTCCCGCAAATACACGAGAAACTCCGCTATTGCTGGAATAGTGGCATCGAGGGGAGAGATACCCCTCCCACGACACCAACCACAGAAGACTCTCCACTTTGTCTGGTAGACCCCTGCGGATGACTTACGCAGGTGTCGAGACATCCTCTTCGCAACTTGTTGCGAAAAGCCTCTCTCTGTGAGGAGACGCTGAATAGTCTCCAGGCCTGAAGCCGAAGCGAACCTACGGCTTTGTGGAAGATGTTGCAGTGTGGTTGCTTGAGTAGCTCGTGTCGTGGGGGAAATTCTCTCGGGGGTTCCGTCAGGAGCTGCAGAAGGTCCGGGAACCACTCTGCATGATGCCATAGCGGAGCTATTAAGGTCATTGACAGATTGACAGATAGTCTGGTCTTGTTGAGCACCCTTCTCATCAGACAGAACGGTGGGAAGGCGTAGACGTCGATGTTGTCCCACCTTTGTTGGAAGGTATCTTGCCAGAGTGCCTTGGGGTCCGGGACTGGGGAGCAGTACAGCGGCAGCTTGAAGTTCAAAGCTGTCGCGAACAGGTCCACTGTCGGGGAACCCCACAAAGTCAGGACTTTGTTGGCTACTTGAGGATCCAAAGACCACTCGGTACTCACTATCTGCGATGCTCTGCTCAGACTGTTGGCGAACACATTCCTTTTGCCTGGAATGAAGCGAGCTGATAGTGGAATCGAGTGGACTTTGGTCCACCTCAGTATCTCTACTGCAAGATGGGATAGCTGTTGTGAAAAGGTACCTCCCTGCTTGTTGATATAAGCCACTACTGTGGTGTTGTCGCTCATCACCACCACGGAGTGGCCCGTCAGGGTCTGTTAGAACTGTTGAAGGGCCAGATAAACGGCCTTCATCTCTAGCAGATTGATGTGAAGGTACTTTTCTCATTCTGACCATAGGCCCAAGATCCTCTGGTCAAGAACGTGGGCCCCCCACCCTTCTTTTGACGCGTCCGAGAACAGCATCAAATCCGGGGGGAGGACGTGAAGATCCACTCCCTTTCGAAGGTTTTCGTCAGTCAACCACCACTGCAGGTCCATCCGTTCCACAGGTCCCATAGGGACCAGAGTGTCCGGGGAATCGTTGCCTTGATTCCACCGGGACTTGAGCCGCCATTGCAGAGATCTCATCCTGAGGCGGCCGTTCGGAACTAGACGGGCCAAGGAGGCCAGGTGACTTATGAGACATAACCAAGATTGGCTGGAAGTTCCTCTCGTCCGAGGAAAGGCCTTGCGACCCTCCTCAGCCTTGCTATCCTGTCGTCTGATGGAAAGGCTTTGTGGAGACTGGTGTCTAATATCATGCCTAGATATAGCAGTCGTTGAGTTGGAAGCAGAGAAGACTTCTCGAGATTTACCATGATCCCTAGATCTTGGCAAAGTCCCAGAAGCTTGTCTCGGTGTCGAAGAAGGGTTGACTCCGAGTCTGCCAAGATCAGCCAGTCATCCAATTAACGGAGGAGACGGATGCCGATCCTGTGTGCCCACGAAGATATCAGGGTGAACACTCTGGTGAACACCTGAGGTGCTGTGGAGAGACCGAAACACAGCACTTTGAACTGGTAGATCTTGTTGTCTGGGCTGAATCTCAAGTACTCCCTGGAAGACGGATGGATTGGGATCTGGAAGTACGCATCCTTCAGATCCAGTGTGCACATGAAGTCTTGCTGTCTCACTGCAAGTCTGACCGTGTCTGCTGTCTCCATGCTGAACGAAGTTTGCTTGACAAACTTGTTCAGAGCTGAGAGGTCGATGACAGGTCTCCAGCCTCCAGTCGCCTTCTTTACAAGAAAGAGTCAACTGAAGAAGCCTGGGGAGCCGTCGACGACCTCCTGGAGAGCATCCTTCTTGAGCATGGTCTCGACTTCTGCCCGAAGGGCTAGCCCCTTTGCTGATCCCATGACATAGGAGCTCAACGACACTGGATTCGCTGTCAGGGGAGGAAGAGATGTTATGAACGGGACGCGATATCATTGGCTGATCACAGAGATCGTCCAGGAATCGGCCCCGAGTTTCTGCCACCTGTCCGCGCAACTTTGTAGGCATCCCCCCACTGGTGTACATGCAGGGGGATTGCCAATCCTAACGTTTATGGCCTTGGCCGCTCCCCCTAGGATTCCTACCTCCCCTGGAGGACTTTCTGCCTTTCTTGTCCTTGACAGGAAAGGGCTCCTGCTTAGACACCTTTGCCTTTGCTGCCGGAGCCTGATTTGATGTCCTTGACTGATGAGGCTGCTGATGTTGTTGTTGAGGAGCTGGAGGCTTGTAGGGCCGAGATGTAAGGGCCCTTTGGAGGAGCGAATCGTGATTCCACTTCCTCCACCTCTCAGCTGTCCGTTCCACATCCTTGGGCTCAAACTAACTCCCTCCAAGGATGGAGGAGTGTCTGAGCTTGCCGACATACACGGCTGAGATTTTGGAGTGGAACCTCTCGATCACGGCATCACGACGTTTAAGGATCGAGTTAGCCCACAAGTTCGAAACTTGGTGGGCCAGGAACTCGATGGTGCGCGTTCCCGAGAGGAGGAAAGTCTCCATGGCCTTCCTGGTGCTCTCCATGGACAAGTCCTCGGATCGCAACAGGATGCCCAGAGACCCCAGCCAGATGTCCAGCCACGAAGTGGCCTGCATGGCAAACTTTGCAACCTTCTCCTGGCTTAGGATCTCTGTAGCCGAGAATGTCACCTGCTGGGTGGAGAGTTTCTCGAGAGAAATTCCCCTAGCGAGCTCTTCCACAGAGTGGTGGAGGGGAAGAGCTAAACAAGACTCCCCCATGATCTCAAAGTACCTCCTCTGTTGTACACAAGGAGGTGGGAGGAGTTTGTTCCTGGCAGAGGAACGGCTGGAGGCGGCGAGTTCGGAGAGCTGGCCCTCAACCTTGTCTCTGGCACTCTTGACTCCCTGGGACAAGGGCAGAGCCACGCTGGCCTTTGGGAGCTTCTGGGTACCATAGACTTGGTCCAGGACCATATCCTTGCCTTCGCGGGGGGCGGTCTCGAGGTCCTTGAATCCGTTGAGTTGCCTCATTAGACTCAGGACCTGCCAGAAGGCATGCTCCGACTCGTGCTGCTCTCCTCCTTGTGGACTGGCAGCAAGGTCTCCTGTCCCCAGTAGCTCTACTTGAGGAGATACGTGGACGTTCTCCTGGGGTCTCGCTAGCTCTAGGCGAATCCGAGATGAAGACTTAGGAGCAGTCTTCGAGTCCTTAGGCTCCCTCCTGGGAGGGATACAGGACTCGAGCAAAGAAGTCTGGGGGCTCCTCTCCACGCGAGACGGTTCTCTTCCTCGAGGTGGGGTTCCTCCCATTGGTGCCGTTGGAGAATGCCTCACCTCGCTGGATTCTCCTGAGACGTCTGCGAGGGGGAAGGGGCCTTCCTGACGGACTTCTTGGGAGTCAGCTTAACCCTAGGAGAAGTTACCACAAAGTGCACTCCTCTCCTTCTCTTCAGCGGGGACGAGGCTGCTGTTGGTTTCAGCCCCAGATCAGCGAGGGCCGGCTTCATAGCCTGCACGACCGCTTTGATCAGGGACCCAAACCAAGGCTGACGGCTGACCGACGCAGTGTCAGCAACGCCCGCTGGAGGGAAGGGGATTGACTGATCCTTAGGAGTGGATACCACGGGGCCTGCCTGAAAAGAAGAATGTTGCGCAGACCTCTCCGAAGATTCTTCCTGCTCCTGGACGTGCGCAGCTCTGCGCTTACAGGGTGGAGATCGTGAGGACGAAGATCTGGAAGCACGCGTCCCCAAAGACTCGCAAGGTTGGGCGCGCTGCGAAACCCGGCAGGAATTGCTGGCGAGATCGCGCTGGCGCTCGCGCGATGGTGGAATCGCTGGTTCGCGCGGGGGCGAACGTTGGCGCGCATGCGCGTGGGCGCGGTGGCGAGGGTGCGCGCGGGCCTGGTGGCGAGGGTGCACGCGGGCGCGGTGGCGAGGGTGCGCGTGGGCGCGGTGGCGAGGGTGCGCGTGGGCGCGGTGGCGAGGGTGCGCGGGCGAGTGGGCGCGCAGGCGAAGGTGCGCGTGACCACGCTGGTGAAGGTGCGCGTGGGAGCGCAGGTGAGGATGCGCGCGGTTGTAAGGGCGAGCGCTGGCGATCGGGAGAATGATGGCGCGTAGGCGATCGGTGGCGTGTAGGCGATCGGTGGCGCGTTGGCGAGCGATGGCGCGTTGGCGAGCGATGGCGCGTTGGCGAGCGATGGCGCGTTGGCGAGCGATGGCGCGTTGGCGAGCGATGGCGCGTTGGCGAGCGATGGCGCGTTGGCGCGTAGCGCGAACAGGCGATCGACTACGCACAGGCGAGTTATTGCGTGGGCGTGTCGGAGACCTGTGGCGATCCGGAGCGTGGGCGCGTTGGAGAACGCTTGCGCGCAGGCGAGGGATTGCGCAGGCGTGTAAGAGATCGCTGGCGTGCAGGAGATCGTTGGCGCGCAGTTGCGCTTTCAGAAGGTACCAGCTGGGGCACAGGACCAGAGGGCGAGGTTGCGCGCAAAGGCGAACGCTCATGGGCGGGCTCAGGAGACATCTCAAGGGCGCGCGGGCGCGCAGGTGCTCGGGCTGCCTTAGAAATGCGCACAGGTGAGTGCGCACGATGGCGCGCAGGCGATGGCTGGTGCATAGGCGAACGTCAGCGAGGCGAAGGAACAATGTCCTTGCCTGCGCCCAGATCCGGAGATCATGGGCGCGCGGGCAAACGTTGGCGAGCATGGCGCGCATCGGGAACAGGGCGCGCAGTCGTGCGCTGATGAGCTGGTAATCGTGGGCGCTCAGGAGACCGATGGCGCGCATTGTGCGCAGCAGGAACAAATGTGCCCTGGCGAACTGGAGAACGCTGGCGCACAGGACGTCTCTGTAGCACAGGTGAGCGCTGGCAAGCAGGTGAGTGTTGGCGAGCAGGAGATCTATGGTGAGACTCAGCAGGAGATCGTCGGCGCATAGAATCAGCAGAAGTCTGGTCAGCTGAAGACTGGTCAGCAGGAGAGCGCTTGCGCGCTACTGCGCGCAGGCGCAGGAGATCGTGGGCGCGCAGGTAAAACCTGGCCCTTAAGGGGCTTACCCACATTGAGGGATAAGCCCTTTTGCCCCGAAGGGACCAGTGCCCGTTGGACAACAGGGTGTGTTGGCGCCCACTGCGCATCAGCGTCCAGGAATGGTGATGGAAGACTGGAAGGTCTGGCAGGCGTCGGAGAACGCGAACGATCTGCGGAGAGGTCAAGCGCTGCAGCTGCAACGGTCTGCTCTCGTCGTGGAGGATCCTCTGCGGGGGACGACGAAGGCGAAGATCCGAAGAGGCGCCTCCTAACTCCCTTGTAAGGAGAAGGAAGGCCTCTGCGGTGAAGAGGAGGACGAGCCTTACGGCGAAGACGACCTCGAGGCACAGCAACACCATCGTCTGTCCTCCGAAGAGGAGTCTCTGTCAGTGCACTCCCCGAGGGAGAGAAACAACTGCAGGAGAGACCGTTGGACTCAGCGCCTCCCTCGAAGGATGTTCGGAGGGAGGAACTGAGCCTTCAGCAACATCCGCAACCGCAGCAGGGGTTTGACCCGACCCGTCGGAAGCCTCTGCCACAACAACGTCGTCAACAGACAGAGGATCTACCTCTGCTATTACCGGCGACTGTTTGATAGCTGCACCCAACTGGATTAGGTCAAACAGGGCTTCCCTGGAGGGCGAGCCCTTAAGCCCCAAGGAAGCCCAAAGCTGTAAGAGATCATCGTTAGCAACATAGTCATCAACCAAATCAATGCCCTCCCCCGGAGGAGGAGGGGGAGCTGCCTCGCTATGGGAAGCAACACCCTCTCTCGAACCCCGAGGTTGGGAAACAAAAGAATGGCCTACGCTACCACTCGACGGCCTCTCACAAGAGACCGATCAAGTGGGAGCTTCGGAGGAGGTTCGGGCAGCGGAAGAAGAGTCCTTGGAACCTTCCTTCTTCAAGGCAGCCCTTGAAGGAGAACGGTAACGCTTACACTTCTTCTTACGCCGCCGGGCAAACCTCTCCCACTGGGAGGTAGACCACTCTCTGCACTCACTACAGTTTTTATCCCTTTCACACCGTTGACCTCGACAATACAGACATAAGGTGTGAGGGTCCGTCTCGACCACCGACATGAACGTTCCACAAGGGCGGTCACGGGGTCCAGGGCACTTCCGCATGATAGAAAGGAAGGATGAGGCCAACTCCAAGCACACAAACTGAAAGTAAAAGCAAAAAATTAAGGCTGTCAATGCGAGGGCGAAGCAGAGACGTTTGCTCATCGCCCGAGCCAAAAGTGGAGTAGTTCACCGGTGTGTGAGGGGGGGAGGGTGTAGCTAGCTACCACTCCCCTACCCCCTTGCTAACTAGCGCGGGGGTAATTAACCCTCGTTAAAATTCTAACGGATCGTCATTTCAGCTACGCCGAAAGTAATACCCTATGTAAATAGCGTGGTTTGTATTTCGGTTACGGAACAAACATTTGTCTAAAATAAAAAGCAAAGGAGTAAAAAAGCAAAATATGAGGACGCAAAGAAATATGACTGTATTTCTCAGGGGCCCAAATCAAAGTGGGAGTTCAGTAACTTGTCTGTTAGGCAAGGCTTACCCTCCACTTGGCATCTACTAATACCAATCATTAGAAGTTTTGACGGCCGTTTCCAGCTTAACTAAACTCGTTTTCTTATCAAAGCACAACAGATTGTGTTCATGTAGGAACAAATGGTTTTACAGGAGTATAGTATATTATTGTTTTTCTGGCCTTTTTTTTAATTTTTTATACCAAAAACTGTTAGATTTAAGACTTTGGAAAATAACAGCCCACCTAACTTTAAACCAGACAATTTCCAACAAAATTTATACAGTACCAAACTTGTTGGAAACAAAAATATGAGTGAAAATCCATAAGCAAAATGACTGTATAGCACCATAAGTCTAAAGAGAAGAATAAGAGGTGTTCCAGGTACAATTACAGTACTGTATAGGTAATACGAACGATTTTAATAAAAATAACTCATGGAAACCCATTTTATGCAAATCGAACCCTATAAAATTATATAAGGTACAGCATAACTGAAAAATCACATTCTAAAAGATAATCCAACACAAGGTTTAAACTAACCTATGGCTAAACACCTAACCCTGATTCCCAACTGGGGAAACTCCCACTATTGTTGGAGTATGTATGGTGGTGGTGGTAACTGGAAAACAATAGTTTTGCGTAAGATAAGATCAGAACACAGTAAAACAATAGGAAAACTAACAAAAAAAAACTTGTTTTTCTTACAAAAATTGCTGCTTGGAGTCTATCGAAATTTTACCAAACTTCTAATTTCCACGTCAGCACCGGAGCTAGTATATGTAGATACGGAGGTACAAGATTAGCCAAGATAGAGTCACGTGAAAGTGAAAACATCTCTGATTGGAAACTGTAAATGGCCTCCAATACCAATAGTAAAGAAAATTGAAAATCTAAGTCCGAGCAGAAGCACTACCTGATAGGATTTTAAAAACTCAGAGCATTAATTTCTTATGGCTTGGATGCAGACCGAAACAATACTTAGTCAAATATAAAATGGTATAATATAAGGTAACTTTTAATAAAAATAAGTATCTAGGTTAACAGTAGTTGACAGTTTAAAGGGTTCAAAATGGCGAGTTTGAACAGACCTATTTGATTATATCCTTTATAATGTCGTAATAAAAATTTAACATACTATAATAATATCAAACAATATATCACCATATTCATGAAGTGGTGTGTCGTCAATGGGTGGGGGGGGGGGGCAATCAGGGTATGGACAGCGCTTGTTAGGTTAGAACTCATAACTTCATTTACGAGGATTTCTGAGTACATAGGTCAGGTTAGGTCTATGGATTCATAGAAGCAAAGATCCCTGATTTGTTAAGAACACCTTTTAAGGTTAGGTTATGAGAACATAATTCATCGCTCTAATTATGTTTAATAGGCATTTCCAATTTGTTAGCACTGACACAACTATTGTATATATTTTACCGACTGGTTATATTGCGATTTATACATACTCTATATCTTTTACTGTAGAAAGTGTAATACACACATCCATATTTGAGTTTCCACCTATAGATTTTTCAATAATCATAATGTATTATAGTATGGGAAACACATAAAAAATTGGCTTGTACCGTAAGTAACAGTCAGGGAGATTCTGTGGTAAAATAATAGATAAGGTCGGGACAACATTTTAAACAGAAAAATTATATATATACATATATATATATATATAGAGTGCTTTCAATGACGTCACTGGGAATCGCCGGCGGCCATGCTGGAGGGCATACAAAACGAAAACATGGCGGCTGCTACAGCGAATATGGACAATGAGAGCGACTTTGTCAAACAATTGTCGGGTGATGATAAGCGTTTTTACAAGCAGAAACTCGATCTAATTGATGGCCTAGATCCATACCAGATGCAGAATTCATTCAGTCAAAATATTGAGGATTTTCCCAGTATTTCATACATTGATATGGTGAACTACTTGGTACTGTCGGCCAACCCAGAACATGAGTGGGCATACATTTCCATTGAATAATCTGCTTCCAGAATTTGTTGTTTTTCCCTTTAATGCTTTTAAGTCCAAAATTAGATAAACACTGGGCCGATGAAGAGAGTGTTTATAATCATAATGTTAATATTGATCATTTAGCCTAACCTTGTGTATTATAATTTTTTATTGTCAAAATGTATGTAAAAGTTTTGCATTATTATGTCAAATCTTTATCGGTTCATGCCTAACCATTGTGTTTGTGTTTGGTTACAAATGCTATAATTTCTTATATACATATAAACATATGATGGACAAACTCTATTGTAATGCTCTTGGATGATCGTTTTGCCTCCTTGCAATTAAATGCGCAAGTTTAATTATTTTTTTCGATGTTTCATATATAAGCTGAAGACCCCTTCGGATTAACCAGCTTTCAGATATTATTATTATTATTTATAATCAATGTTTATTCATCACATAGGCCTGTATGTCTGCACAATTTAATACACAAATTAAAATAAATATAAATATACACTTAATTATATATAGGCATGAGCACCTTGGCGAAAGAGAGACCTAGGTAAGTAGCCTTTGTTAATATAGCCAATATGGGCGCTTTTAATTTTTGTTTTGTAAATCTGAGATGCCCCTTTTGATGTTTAAAAATTGAGATGCCCCCTCCACCACACACACTACACACTGAACTGACGATGATACTTTTGAAGTCACCCATGCGATCGGATATAGCATGTTTACACAGGAATAATGATACTTTTAGGGCCTAGCCGAGACTGACCTGATATGAAATGATCAGAACAGATACGTGCTTAGGGTAGTGAGGATTCACGTAGATCAGCCCGTGATATTCTGGTCAACCACAAGTCACGTCTGCACTTGGATAATTCTTCTGTATCTTTGTCCTGATTCTGAATAACTGCCGGTATGCGGTAGAAACTCTTGTCATCTCTTCGTCCTCGATTCCCACAGCCAACAATAGCGCAAAAACTGGGCATTGTGTGAATGTGAATGTGATGAAATGGCTAAATATTCAACAGCTCAACCATAGCTATTCACTGAACGCGTCTTTGTATGCCCTCCAAGATGGCGGACCGGAAGTTTGATGACGTGTATTGAAAGGACTCTATATATACATATATATATATATATATATATATATATATATATATATATATATATATATATATATATGTGTGTGTGTGTGTGTATATATATATATATATATATATATATATATATATATATATATATATATATATATATATATATATATATATATCCTGAAGTAAATAATGTCTTTTCACTAAATTTGACCTATATTTCAACAACAAACAAACCTAACAACCAGTTAGACACCTTTCCTTCGATTAGGGAGATGTGTAGGCCTAACGGGCTTCCTAACCTGCCATAATCTAACATAACTACAAGTGAAATATATGACGTATCTAACCTACTACAAACTAACCATTCAGAAAGGCATTAAACACGATATGACCTAAAAATACACGATCACTTATATGTATACATAAAAATGTTAACATATACCTCAGGTCAAATTCAAAACTTCAATTTGAACAGTTGACATCACAAAACTCCTAATGAGAAATATGGTTTTTAATCTTACCTTAATTTAACAAGAATCCTGGTGACATTGTGCTTTCTAATATCCATCGCCACTATGATAAAATAAGGAAAATTCACTTCAAACCTTAACTATTATTGTTGACATGTTGATGTTGCCATACTGCAACTTCCTGAAAATCCCACCAAGAGGCAGTGTTGCCGGATGGGTTAGTCTAAAAATCCCCAAAACATGATAAAAAAAATCTCCACAACAACCCAAAAATCCCAATTTTCACAAATATATTTTCTTCTGATCACGTACGCTCTATTAATATAGAAACTTCTGACTATACTTCATCTGAGCGCAAGCAAACTAATTGCAACAATATAAAGGTTTACCCATCTTTGTTTCTTCTTAGAAATTTGTAAAGAATATCCGCATCACACATCCAAAATTCCCAAATCAAGGGATAAATCTCCATATCTAGCAACACTGCCAGGTCATGAACGATGATTCCCGGTTCCACCAACACATATAAAAGACTTCTTAAATAAAAAGTTTTTATTATTATTATTATTATTATTATTATTATTATTATTATTATTATTATTATTACTCGCTAAGCTAGAATCCTAGCCCAGTGCTGTATGGAAACAAGGTAATGAATAAACTACAAGAGAAGTAATAAACAATCAAAATAAATATTTTAAGAAGAGTAATGTCGGGAATTTCGACCTGATCAATCGAAATTCCCGCCATTTGACTCCGCCTACGACTACGTCAAATAGGAGGGAGAGGAGAAACTCGCGGGCGAATGAATGTAGTTCCAGACGGGAACGTTTAGAACCAAAAAGAGAAACCGCCTGGTAGGAAGGCGCTGAGACTAATGAAATCAATTGCTAGTAATTTAAGATTAGGAAAAATAACGTCATTCTATTGTAACATGATAAAAAAATCCAATCTAGAAATTTAGGTTCAGGACAAATCGCGCCAAAATAGTGACGTCGGAAGTTGCAAGGCTTGCTCGCCCTCTTTGATCCGATGTCCCCAATCACAGTAAGTCCTATCCAATTGTTCTCTCTCCCCACGCCTATTGTACCCAGGTCGGTTTCCGTGTAGGTCTTGATAGAGTTGTTGTAAAGTTTTTATCTGTTAATATTTTGTCGATCCTTGTGCCAGGGGATCAGTGATATTGTGTAAAGCACGTCTAAGGGTCTCGATAAGGGTTTTATCGAGATAGCTTTATAAATGTTCAATTAATTTTGTTGATATCTTGAGTCTGAAGTGGACATAGTTTTTTTTCGGTCACATGTTCTCGTATGTCAAGTAAAGGTTAATTTTTCATGTTTCTTTCGTATTAGATTATTATTTTTATAATAAAACTCTTTAAAATATAGCCATATTCTAATTACTCCCCCGATGGTTTTGAGTAGTTTGTCCCTAAGACATTGTGATCTGCCCAGTACATCGGGCTATTTTGTATAAACCGGTGAAAATTCGCCACATTTGGTCCTTCGAACCGGATCACAAGTGCTTCCCAGAGCCGGACGGGACTAATTTGAGTATGTGCTTTTAAGGGTGGGAGAGAAGGAACAATCAAAGGTTCATCTACGTCCCGATGTGCGATCGCCCACGTGGGTCAGTTTGAGTCCCTTCTTAACGTTAAATTATCTTTCTTTCCTTGCCTTGCCCAACCCCCCCAAACGTAAAGTAAAGTAATTAAGATGGCTGTGTCCACGATCGTTCATATCGAGGCGTCGATGGGCCTACTGGAGGATTTACTAAGCGAAACGCATAGGGCGCTGATAGAGACCTACTCCGAGTCCGTTTACCAGAATTTGGTAACGGAGTTGCAGGCAGAGGTCCGACAGCTTAAAGAGCTATACAAGAGCCAGCGCGTTAAGCTAGAAACTAGTTTCGAAGCCCGAATTAGGCATATGTTAGGTGAAGCGACACGTGCTTCCACTCTATTGTATAATAGAATAGATAAAGTGAAAGGCCCTTCAACGGGGAATGTTGCCCTCCCCAGGTTGAAGCCGCTGCCTCTCCCCACGTTTGAAGGGGAAGTGCAAGAGTACGCATCGTACCGTGAACTATTCACGATCCACGTAGATCGAAGAGCTGATTTAGACGAAGTGTCTAAATTCACATATTTATTAGGGACGTTGGGCAAAGAGCCGCTTAGGATCATCAAATCTCTAAGTGTAACCGCCGCGAACTATAGTGTAGCATTAGACCTATTAGATAAGCAGTATGGCAACGTGCACCAGACACTCGTGATTCTGCACCGTAAATTAGCAAACATCTTTGTGCCGTCACTAAACCCAGTAGAACTAAAAAGGTTCTGTTTTGAGTTGACCATCATTATTGAACAAATCAAAAGACTTAGTACCAATGACTTAGGCCAGGGCATGGTCATGAGCCTCATTAATCAAAAACTTTCGGAGGGAAAACTATACCGCATAGTGGTAGAGCATTTGAGGAAATGCGACTATACGTTGGACGAATTTTTTGAGGCAATAGATTTTATTGTAAGAATGTTAGAAGATGATGCGTTGCAGAGAGGCGACAGTCTTGAGAGTGACAAAAGACCAGACAGTAGTGTAATACCGAAAACCCATCCCATCCACCATAATTCCTGCCCATTTTGTAGCGAACGGCATCCGCCTTACGGATGTCGCCAAGTGACAGACGTAGCTGCTAGACGTCGCATTTTGCTAAAAAGGGGTCTTTGTTTTAATTGCACGAAATCAAGCCATCGTAGCGATAAATGTTCCGTAACAAATTCCTGTAGAAACTGTAATGCTAAGCACCACACTGCAATTTGCGATGCGGGTAGACCGCAATCAATAGTAATAGTCAATCAACAACGTCCCGCCCCGTAGTAAATGCGACGCCTGCGCAGAACCAAACTGCCCCCCGTCCATCCAAAGTTAAAGTAGAATCTAAACCATGCACGAGCGCAAAGATCGCGCACAGGTCTGATGTGGACCTCCCATGCACTATCTTGCCAACAGCCATGGCAGGTATTCAACAAAAGCAAGGTAGTAAGCGAGTCCGCCTATTTCTCGACTCAGGAAGCCAGAGGAGCTTCATCTCTGCAAAAATTGCCCGTCAATTAGGCCTACCGGTGGTAGGAAGAGTATCCTTGAATATAGCTCCGTTTGGTTCCGAGGAAATAAGCGGACAATATGATGTAGTAAGTTGCAGGGTTGAAATGGGGAAAAGAATCGTGTGTATGAAGTTGGTGGCACACAAACACGTGGACGTCCCGATACATAACGTGGGTTATGTAAAGGTCAGACAGCATCTGTTGACCAAGGGAGTCACGTTAGCCGATCCAGCAAACCAATCAGATACCATGAAGAACGTTCACATTTTAGTTGGGGCTGATTATTTTAGCTATTTCATCATAGGTGTTGAAAAAGTAGATGGGATAAATCTTTTCTTAACGCATAATGGTATGTCCCCGTACGGGAAGGTGCCACAGTGGCTGTTCCAAGTGAAAAAGGTCTAACAAGTTAGAACGTTGAGAGTGTGGCGATTAGACCGTGTTGGCATCGCCCCATCTGAGCAATACACTGTTCGCGAGGCCGAGGCTGTGCGAAAGGTATCGCAAAGCATTGTAAGAAAACCTGAGGGATATCAGGTTAGCCTACCATTCGGGTCGGATGCTAGGCCAGAAACAAATTATCGTAACGTTGTGGTGCAGTTAGAGTCGTTGCAGACAAAATTCAGAAAGGATAGGAAATATTTTGAACAATATCAGGGAGTGATAGATAAATATATCGAAGCAGGTTTTATATCAGAGGTGAAAAATCCCGTAGTGGAAGGTTATTACATGCCACACTTTGGAGTTAAGAAAGACAGCCGTACCACCCCCCTTAGAATCGTGTTCAATGCCTCGGCCAAGTCACAAGGTTGCAAGTCATTGAATGAATGTCTCTTACCTGGGCCCAATTTGGTAGAGGTAGCATATAGTTTAATTATAAGGTTTAGGTTGAATCGATATGCCATGTTAGCCGACATAAGTAAAGCATTCCATCGTGTTTTGTTAGATCCTCGTGATGCCAAATACACACGATTTCTGTGGCGCAAGGCAGCTGGTCGAGCGCTTACCTTCGCCTTTAGAGTCGTGGTGTTCGGCATCACAGCTAGTCCATTTTTGCTACAACAAATATTAAATTGTCATTTTAAAGAGGAAGGGCGCCCAGATTTAGTAAAATCCTTTTATGTCGATAATTATCTGGCCACGTTTGAAGATATAGAACATATGAGGCGAGAGCATGAGTCTGTACATAACATCTTAAGGCCCCCATACACTACCGAGCATCGAATCGCGCTTCGAGTCACCTCAAGCTTGGCTCAAACTCGAAGGAGGCCACACACTAAAGAGCCTTGTTTCAGTTAAGCGCTTTTTCCGCACAGTGAAGATGTCATCCTCAGACCTAGACACAGACGATTTTTTAAGCATTGCTGTTGCTCTCGAAGAGAAAAAACGTAAAAAGCGATCAAAGTGGAGCAAATCGTGGCTTTTAAAGAGAAATGATTTCTCACATACCAATTTGCTAGAAGAACTTAGATTGAAAGAGCCCCAAGATTGGTTCAACTATCTGAGGATGGACGAAGATACGTTCCTAGAGCTTCTTTCCATGGTAACTCATATTGTTGAGAAGAAAGATACGAAACTTCGAGAAGCAATTTCTCCCCACCAGCGTCTAGCAGCCACATTACGCTTTTTAGCAACTGGGAAATCCTATGAAGATCTAAAATTCTCAACGTGTATTTCTCCACAAGCATTGGGACACATTATTCCTGAAACCTGTGATGCGATATACAGAGTGCTCAAACCCCATTACTTAAAGGTAAGACAACATTTGTTTTTCTTTGTGATATCCCAATACCAACATTTTTAGCGATACCAACAGATATCTCTATTTAGCAACGTATCGATACCGATACATTTCAAAGTTTAAAAAATTTGTGATGAAGAAGCTTTAATTAATGTTATTCAGTCATAAAAGATATGTTAATGATATTTAATTAATTAACTGAAGGAAACATGAATTTCAATTTTAATATCACTTTATCTTATAGGTACCTTAGCCTATAGCTACATTGATACTTGATAAGGAAAAAAAAAAACACTGGCTATATCAGTTTTTAATGATATTTTATTTTTAGCTAACATCAAAATCCTTATATGAAAATAAAAAAATAGAAGAAATTGTATATAATTAAAAAAAAATTCTGTAACAACAAAATGAAAATGAAAACTGAGGATTTCTTTCCTTCATTGATAATGCTAATTATATACTTAAAGAAAATTTAATAAAAAAAATAAATGACAAAATAAAAATGAAAACTGAGGATTCCTAACTAATTACCTACTTAAAGAAAATTCAATAAGAAATTCATTTCTGTAACATAACAAAATAAAAATGAAAACTCCTTCATTGATAAGGCTAGTTATATAATTTTCCTATCTATATGAATTCATTACCAGAGAAGTTATGGAAATATGATGCAAGTTGGGTCTCTCCTGTAGGTTGGGTCCCAGAAAGAGGATAGAGGTGTCCATTGACAACATGGGACATTTCATTAATGCATCCTTTTTTGGCCTTGTACAAAACATCATTCACCAGACGAATAACCTCCCTCGAAGTGCTTTCTGGGAGTTCGTCCAATTGGATTGCCCAAGCTTTAACTTGAGCATCGAATTTACTACTTTGCTTTTTCTGGAGACGCTCGGAGAGTAACTTATAAAAATCCCTCTGTGAATTCTTGCATCCTTTAGAAGATGTAGAAGATGATGCTTCGGAGCCTGTAGGAGAAGGAGAAGGAGTGGGAATGGTTACAGTTGTTGGTGAAGAAACAGATGTTTCATCCAACTGTGGAAGAAGAAAGAAAAATATTCAAAATGTGTACAAACTTTTGTATTTCGGCATTTATAAATTTTTCGTTGGCTAAGCAAAATCAGGCTAAAAATAAAACATTTATTTACTTCATCTTTTACCCTTTGAGCTTTGCCCTTTTTTTTTTTTTTTTTTTTTTTTTTTTTTTTTTTTTTTTTTTGAGGTCAGGCTAGAGAATGAGCCTTCTGGTCCGTCCTGATTCTCCCGTCCATTAAAAAAAAAAAGTTAGGATTTATAGATGGAAAAAATTGATATCATATGACTTTTTTAAGTAACTTAAAATTTGCATTATATAATATGGTATAATATTTATAATTTTCTTTATATTATCTTTTTCAGTTTCCTTCGAGTGTCGCAGAATGGAAAGCAATCGCACAACAATTTGAAAACAAATGGCAATTTCCTAATTGTTGCGGGGCGCTTGACGGCAAGCACATAAGCATAACTCCTCCCCATGATTCCGGGTCTTATTACTGGAACTACAAAGGATTCAATAGTATTGTGCTGTTGGCCCTTGCAAATGCCAACTATGGGTTTATTATGTGTGATGTTGGCACTAATGGGCGAATATCAGATGGAGGTGTGCTTGAGAACACAAAATTCGGAGACCTATTAAGCGAAGGGAAACTGAATTTGCCAGAGCCAGCTAAACCAGAAAATAGTAGCAGAATTTTGCCATATGTATTCATCGGAGATGAGGCTTTCGCGTTAAGGAAGCATTTTTTAAAGCCTTATTCCTCTAAAGACCTCACAAAGGAGCGCAGAGTATTTAACTATAGGCTCTCTAGAGGAAGAAGAATAATCGAAAATGTATTTGGTATTATGATTTCACGTTTTAGGATTTTTTCTTCACCAATAAATCTAAAGATTGCTAATATAGAAAAAGTAGTATTAGCATGCTGCGTTCTACATAACTTTTTGAGAAGAAAATGTAGTGCATCATATTTGCCGCCGGAAAATGTAAGCAATGATATAGGCCTAGGCATTGAAAACCTAACCATTCCTGATGTAATGCTCGGAGATGTTGCTCTACAACCTTTGGAAAGGACACATACCAGAAACCCTCCGCAAGAAGCTAAAGAAGTCAGGAATCAATTTATGGCTTATTTTATGGAAGAAGGTGCCGTTCCATGGCAAGACAAGTCAGTAGGAAACTAGAGTACAAGACCAAGTATATATAAATTCAGCGTAGTCTTTAGCCAAAAAAAAAAATAAGTAAAAAAAAAAATTAAACTAACAATTGGTCTCAGACTTTTCCATTGGATAGTTAGTAAATTCTAAACAAATTAATTATTTAGTTCATGGTGCTTTAAGGTTTTGGTGAACTTTGTATGAATTAAAACAATTAATTCTGTATAAGAAGTGCATATTATTTCCTAATAATTGTATGTATAGAACTTCATATCATTGCTAGATAGTACTTAAAATATTAAGTACAAGTCACATTGTTCAAGGAGAAAGCATCACTGAAATTGTAAAAGGATAATTAGTGTTTAATAAAAATATAAATTTCCCTTACCATCTCTCTTTCAAAGCTTTCCTCCTCTATAGTAGACCTAGAGCGTCCTGGCATTTCTTGGTCTTTCAGAAAGAGTAATTTTTCGTAGTACCATAAGTTGGGCTTATAAATGTCATCTGTGCTGGCTCCAGATTTGTATGAGGCCTGAACCTTTTTAAATTCTTTTCTAAATGATGCACGTAGAGAATTAATCTTACGTAAACATGATTCACGATCAGCATTAGGGTCACATTCTTTCAGTTTTTCTACTAATTTGTCTTGAGCAATGTGTTTTGCGTGTTTGTTATAGTAATCTGCCGATTTAATTTTCCACAAACACGGGAAAGACTGGTATAGGTCTATAAAGTCACTTAACACTTCTCTTGAATTGGCGCTATCCATCTTCAATTTCACTCAACATACAAAAATAATGGAGCCTTCCTCGTGTTCCCAACAAATTATCACCTGGCTTGAAGCTCCGCCCACAAAATATCAGGAATGACTTGATAGCGTCAAGCCAGCTGCGAGTGGCTCGTTGCACGATGCGAAAGCCCCCATACACTATGAAAACTCGACGCGTTGCATGAAGCGCGATTCGATGCTCGATAGTGTATGGGGGCCTTTAAAGGGGGCGGGTATGCCCTTAGAAGGGTGGGCCAGCAATCACTTGGCCTTCGATAGCGAGAAACAGTGGAGTGAGCCTGTGAGTGTGAACGTGCTCGGGCTGCGATGGGCCCGGGACGTGGACAGATTGTGTGTGAAAGAAAGCAAAGGGATCTGTGAGTTGGGGGAGGGATGGGTGCCCACGAAGCGTAGGGTACTTTCCCTATTAGTCTCCATTTATGATCCGATAGGTTTGGTAAGCCCATTATTTGTAAGGGGAAAGCTTTTCCTTCAACAACTATGGGAGGATAATGTAGGTTGGGATGATGTGTTAGGAAAAGAAAGGGCTAAAGAGGCAAGTGAATTGTTGAATGATTTGAAAGCAGTGAGCGACATCACCTTTCAAAGATCAATAGGAAGAAGAGGCTTACAACTTCACGTGTTCACCGATGCCAGCAGTAAGGCATATGGAGCAGTGGCATATACTAGGGACGAACGCAATCTGGTAAGTCTGGTAACGAGTAAGACCCGGATCACTCCGAAAGGGATGAGCAAGCTGACGATCCCTAAGCTAGAGCTACTGGCCTTGTTGTTAGGCAGCAGACTAGCAAGAACGCTCAAGGAACTGATCGAGCCACGGGAAATAGTAATGTGGACCGACAGTAAGGTAACGTTGGCATGGGTAGCATCGCCCGATGCCAGGTCTAATAAAAATGTGTTTGTTTCTAACAGAGTGGCGGAAATTAATTTTATTCAGCAGGTTTGTAGTTTCAGTCTGAACCATGTCCCTAGTCATCAGAACCCTGCCGATATCCTATCCCGAGGTGCAACGGCTCAACAATTGCAAGCTAACCCCCTGTGGAGGAACGGTCCAGAATTCCTCAGGACCACGGGAAAGCCTGTTCCTTACGAGGAGGAAGATCTACTACATCAAACTCACGTAGTAGCGGCGGTGCAGGAGTTGAGGGAGATGTGTCCTACCCCCCCAGGTGAGATTTGGGACATCCTGAAAAGGGAAGTAGGGTTCCAATTCTTGTTAAGAGTAGCCAGACTAGTTTTAAAGTTTGCTAAGATAGAAAGGCATCCGTTCAGTATTGTTGTACAAATAGAGCAAAAACATTATTTGCCTACTGTTTATGCCTACTTAGAGGGCGGAGTCAGACCCCCTCGTGAAGTTGCTAATTTCGTTAGACAATTGAATTTAGTTTTAGTGGATAATCTCATCTGCACCAGGGGACGAGTGTCCCATGTAGGAGAAACTGATCATTTAATTCTCTTGCCAGCCAAAGGGCATTTAGTTAGGATGCATTTAAATTATTTACATCGGTTACATTTGCATTGTGGGGTGAATACTCTAATAGGTATCTTTCGACAGAAATGTTGGGTGGCGGGTCTGCGTTCCATTGCGAAGCGAACCGTGCGGCAATGCCCTGAATGCAAGCTGGCCTTCCAGCCTCTAACGAGACAGCCACCACCACCCCCCCCCCCCCCTGCCAAAGGAAAGGATCACCCTCACAAAACCCTTCACGGCGGTCGGAGTGGACCACACAGCAGCAATTAACACTGAGACACGGCCAGGATATATACTAATCATAACCTGCATGGCTAGCAGAGCCGTGTACCTTGACTTCTGTCCCTCTTTGGAAGCAGAAGAATTCGTGTTGGCACTTAGACGGTTTAGTGCCACCCACGGTGCCCCACAGCTCATCATGTCCGATAACCATCAAACCTTCAAGGCTGCCAGCCACCTCCTGCAGGGACTTTATGAAGAGGATGAAGTCCAGCAGTTCCTGAGGAAAACTGGCATAAAGTGGCGGTTTCAGACGCCCCGTGCACCTTGGAAAGGTGGGTTCTTCGAGCGTTTGATAGGAGTAACGAAACGGACCCTCCAGATAGCCCTCGGAAAGAAGTACCTGCCAGACTCCCACGTGCTAACCCTCGTGAAAGAAGCAGAAGCAGTGGTGAATAATCGACCGCTTATGTACAGCGGTGACGAGCGCGAGGATGAAGTCCTCACCCCCTCCCATTTGATAAGAGGACACCAAGTCCACCTCATGGCACCAATCTTACCGGACGACCATCTCAACGCAACCTTCACCTCTCGGAAGCTACGTGATCGTTACGTAAGATTGACAGATTCACTCAAAGCTTTTAGGGAACGCTGGAGAAGGGAGTACTTGAGTGCCTTGAGAGCCCGGCACGTCTGTCGGCCCGGGGAACCCTCCAAGCTGCACCCCGGAGACATCGTGCTAGTTAAGCAGGAGAATAAGAAAAGAGCGACTTGGCCTCTGGGACGTGTCGTGGAGACGTATCCTGACGACGACGGAGTCGTACGTTCGGTTAAAGTGTTGTTTGAGGGTGTCGAATCGCTGAGAGCTGTCAGCCACCTGGTTCCCCTAGAAATAGCCCCCTCTGAGGATGACCATGAAGGAGATGACGGAGAAGAGGGCGCGTACAGTTCGACAGCCGGAATGCCAGGGATAGCGGAGACGTCTAGGAACGACCAGGGTATGGCAACAGCTACGACAACTCAACAACCAGCCACAGGAACGGACGACAACGACGAGAAAGGTGAGAACTATGCAGTTAGTGAAAGAAGTGAAAATGAAAATGAAACTGAATCAGAGCAGACGAACGCACAAAGACGTTCTGCACGCCCATTGAGAAGGGCTGCCGCGAAACAGCGAGAACTAATGGACTGTCTGCTGAAAGGTGACGATATATAAAAAGTAGCTGTAAACAGTAAGTGAAAAGGGGGTGTGTCCTATCTGGAAGGTAGGGAGGGTGGAGTTTGTGAGGTGTGCGTGAATCTGCGGAGGTTGGAAGTGCGTAGGGGTGGAGAACGGGGACGGGATGGTCTCTCGTGCGTACAGACCGAGCGTTGCACAGAACCAACCCCTCCCTCTTGTACTCCATTAAGCAACAGCCTGCATGTAGCAGCGCTATAGAAGTCTCGATTATTGTGAGTTGAGACAGACAGAATTTGAATTGTCATGTATGCATTTCTGCCATTTTCTGATTGTCTTAGGCCCATTGCCTAATTGCCTTTGAACTTGAATTGTTATGTATGCATTTCTGCCATTTCTGAATATTTTAGGCCCATTGCCTAATTGCCTTTGCATTTGAATTGTGTGCATTTCCATTGCCATTTTCCGTTTGATTTAGGCCCATTGCCTAATTGCCTTTGCATTTGAATTGTGTGCATTTCCATTGCCATTTTCTGTTTGATTTAGGCCCATTGCCTAATTGCCTTTGCATTTGAACTGTAATGTATGCATTTCCATTGCCATTTTCTGTTTGTTTTAGGCCCATTGCCTAATTGCTTGCCATTTGAATTCTGTAAAATGTGTGTACATTATCACTTATTTCTGCTGTTCCTTATGTGTATTATACATGAGTGAATAGAATTGCTAGGCCCATTGCCTAATTTGAACTATTGTATGACTGTATATTATTGTGTTTATTACCCCGGGGTAACATTGCTGTTGTATATTGTGCGTACTCTGTTCGAGTCGTTGCGGAGCGCTACGCAGCGAGCCTAACAGAGTCTCGGAGTAAGTCACTCCCCTCACCCCGAGTCTAGCTCCTTCCAAATGACCGACGTTTCATCGCTCCTTATTTTGGGGCGTGGCGGATGTCGGGAATTTCGACCTGATCAATCCAAATTCCCGCCATTTGACTCCGCCTACGACTACGTCAAATTGGAGGGAGAGGAGAAACTAGCGGGCGAATGAATGTAGTTCCAGACGGGAACGTTTAGAACCAAAAAGAGAAACCGCCTGGTAGGAAGGCGCTGAGACTAATGAAATCAATTGCTAGTAATTTAAGATTAGGAAAAATAACGTCATTCTATTGTAACATGATAAAAAAATCCAATCTAGAAATTTAGGTTCAGGACAAATCGTGCCAAAAAAGTGACGTCGGAAGTTGCAAGGCTTGCTCGCCCTCTTTGATCCGATGTCCCCAATCACAGTAAGTCCTATCTAATTGTTCTCTCTCCCCACGCCTATTGTACCCAGGTCGGTTTCCGTGTAGGTCTTGATAGAGTTGTTGTAAAGTTTTTATCTGTTAATATTTTGTCGATCCTTGTGCCAGGGGATCAGTGATATTGTGTAAAGCACGTCTAAGGGTCTCGATAAGGGTTTTATCGAGATAGCTTTATAAATGTTCAATTAATTTTGTTGATATCTTGAGTCTGAAGTGGACATAGTTTTTTTTCGGTCACATGTTCTCGTATGTCAAGTAAAGGTTAATTTTTCATGTTTCTTTCGTATTAGATTATTATTTTTATAATAAAACTCTTTAAAATATAGCCATATTCTAATTACTCCCCCGATGGTTTTGAGTAGTTTGTCCCTAAGACATTGTGATCTGCCCAGTACATCGGGCTATTTTGTATAAACCGGTGAAAATTCGCCACAAGTAACAACATTGAATTAGATTTTTCATATATAAACTATGAAAACTTCAAAGTAAATAACAACAGGAAGAGAATTGGCGTGCCCGAGTGTACCCTGAAGCAAGAGAACTCTGATCCAAGACAGTGGAAGGCCATGGTACAGAGGCTATGGTACTACCCAAGACTAGAGAACAATGGTTTGATTTTGGAGTGTCCTTCTCATAGAAAAACTGCCCACCATAGCTAAAGAGTCTTGTTTATCCTTACCAAGAGGAAAGTAGCCACTGAACAACTAAAGTGCAGTAGTTGACCCCTTGAGCAAAGAATTGTTTGGTAATATCACTGTTGCCAGGTGCATGTAAGGACAAAGGCAGTGGAAAGAATAAACCAGACTATTCGGTGTATGTGTAGGCAAAGAAGAGAAAATAATTGCCGTAACCAGAGAGAGGGAGGTAATGTAGTAATGTCTGGCCAGTCAAAGAACCCAATAACTAGGTAGTAGCAGGTTGGCCAGGGCACCAGCCACCCGTTCAGATACTACCGCTAGAGAGTTATGGGGTCCTTTGACTGATCAGACAGTACTACATTGGATACTTCTCTCTGGTTACGGCTCACTTTCCCATTGCCTACACATACACAGAATAGTCTGACCTGTTCTTTACACATTCACCTATATCCTCATGCACCTGACAACACTGAAATTACCAAACGATTCTTCTTCCCTCAAGGGGTTAACTACTGCATTGTGATTGTTCAGTGGCCACTTTCCTCTTGGTAAGGGTAGAAGAGACTCTTTAGCTTTGGTAAGCAGCTCTTCTCAGAGAAGGATTCTTCAAAATCAAAAAAATCAAACCATTGTTCTCTAGTCTTGGCTAGTGCCATAGCCTTTGTACCATGGTCTTCCACAGTCTTGTCTTGGGTTAGAGTTCTCTAGCTTGAGGGTACACTCGGGCACACTATTCTATCTAATTTTTCTTGTTTTGTTAGTTTTTATAATTTATATAGGAAATATTTATCTTAATGTTACTGTTCTTACAATATTTCAATTTTCCTTGTTTCCTTTCCCCACTGGGCTATTTTCCCTGTTGGGGCCCCTTGGCTTATAGCCTCCTGCTTTTCCAACTAGGGTTGTACCTTAGCAAGTAATAATAATAATAATAATAATAATAATAATAGTGGTGTGGTAGTATCTCAACGGGGTGGTTGGTGCCCTGGCCAACCTAGTACCTATCCACTCCCATTTTTCTACTGTCCATATTAAGATTCATTGTTCCGTCTTACAAGATTCCATTTGCTTTCATGGTCCTATTTACTCACGTAAATCCTTTATCCTTTGCATACACTCATATTCTTAATTCAGTGGTTAATCATTTTGCCTTACCGATGAGATACCGTAAATGGATCCTAAATTATCATTGGCATATTATTAGTAGCAGTAACCAAGGCACAACCCTAGACGACTATATATATATATATATAGAGAGAGAGAGAGAGAGAGAGAGAGAGAGAGAGAGAGAGAGAGAGAGAGAGAGAGAGAGAGGGTTATATATATATATATATATATATATATATATATATATATATATATATATATATATATATATATATATATGCATATATATACTATATATATGCTACATATATATACATAGATATAAATATATATATATATATATATATATATATATATATATATATATATATATATATATATATATATATATATATATATATATATATATATATATATATATATATATATATATACAATGTATGTGTAGCCTACATTATATATAAGATAGTGAGGTGAAGAGCCAGAGAAAACATTATATCAGAGTAGTGCCCAAGGCCGTCGATAATCAATATCTTGCTTGAATCCGGAGCTAATAAATAAGGTATGCTGACATTTCGTCCACATTCTATCACTGTGGCAAAGGGACATCACATTCCTGCGTCCCATATTTTCTCGAGAATTTATATAGTAGGCCTATTCACCTCTCTCTCTCTCTCTCTCTCTCTCTCTCTCTCTCTCTCTCTCTCTCTCTCTCTCTCTCTCTCTCTCTCTCTCTCTCTCTCTCTCTCTCTCATTAATAATATGACGCCCTTCCAAATTTCAAAGAAAGAATAGAACGGTCAAGGACCAGGAGTGAGTGCACCGCAGTGCAAGAGGAAGCTAGAGCCGGCCTTGTGGTCGAGCCACTTTGCTTTGTGTATCCGTAACACAAGTCAAGCACCTCATCGTTACATATTATATTACACCCACGCACGCGCACACACACACACACACACACACACACACACACACACACACACACACACACACACCTTCGAGTGACTGCTTGAAAGTTATTTATTGATGGTTAACCATTAATATATTGGGATGGAAAATAGTAATAGATTAAAGTAACGAGAGAGAGAGAGAGAGAGAGAGAGAGAGAGAGAGAGAGAGAGAGAGAGAGAGAGAGAGAGAGAGAGACCTTCAAGTAAGTCCTTGAAAGTTATTTAATGATGGTTAACCATTAATAAATTGGGATGAAAAATAATAAATTAAAGTAACGAGAGAGAGAGAGAGAGAGAGAGAGAGAGAGAGAGAGAGAGAGAGAGAGAGAGAGAGAGAGAGAGAGAGAGAGAGTTTTGTCTTATGCACGGTCTAGGTATATGCCTACATCGTGGTCTGACATTCGTTTAAACCAGCAAAGATCAACGTATTTCTGCCGTCTGATTATATGCCAAAAAAGGTGTTGCATTGGCATCAATATTAAAGTTATTGTTTAGAAAATAGTATAATCCCAGACTTATGGTTTGCATTCTTTTTTTTTTCGTAAAGGTCGGTCACTCACCTTGTAAGCTCGTAGGTTGGTAGACTACCTCCAAGGCCAAGATCTGGACCCTGGCTACCTCATAGAGGCTTTAGTTTTTTTCTGCAAAATACATTTTCATTATATGAAAATCTCTTAGAATAATATACTACGATGTATATATATATATATATATATATATATATATATATATATATATATATATATATATATATATATATATATATATATATGTTTGTATATACTGTATATAAGGATAAATTGTAAGAATTTAAAATGTGAATTCTCTAATAAAATATAAAAAAGAATACTCAGTTTATTTTTCGTTGCAATGTTCAAATTATGTAGTTTTTTATTACCTTTAATAGTCTTATATTAATTACAAACTGTTTGGAGTCGTAAATTACTCATACTATATTGGCACTTTTACTCTTTTCTAAACATCGACCCTGAATAATTCGGAATAAGGGTCTCGTATACGAGTTCCCGGATATGAAACATAATAGGCCTATGATGTGGAAGAATAATTATTACAAGGTATCCCTATGTCAGCACAGCGCCATATATATATATATATATATATATATATATATATATATATATATATATATATATATATATATATATATATATATATATATATATATATATATATATATATATATATATATATATATATGATTAGATAAAGTTCAGGGTTCTAAGTATAATTTCTGTATGCTATGAAATCTAATTGTTATCACTATTGTTATCATCATAACGTTATCATATTACTAAAGAAAAACATGATAGTTAAGTTAAGAAGAATAGAGAGAGGTTTTTGCTTTTCCAGGCATAATGCATGGGTTGCCTAAAATATTATAGTAAATATTCTCATAAGACCAGAAGGCTATTTACTCACTGTTATGATTCATCTAAATGTCTAATTCCTTTTCTAGAAAAATACAAAAGACATTAATATACTCTAATGAACTCTTATTCTTTCATAGTTAGAGCAAAAACTGTTGAAATACCAACTTTACTAATATATGACATTGACAAGTATCTCAGGCATATATATATATATATATATATATATATATATATATATATATATATATATATATATATATATATATATATATATATATATGAGTGTGTGTGTGTAAGCTTATGTATGCCCAGTGTGTATGTGTTATCTATGGCCGGTATTGAGTGTGTATATATTTTACCCATACACGTGTGTGTATTTGATTGCTTTGTTCTGAGGCATGATTTCTGGTAGAATAATCATTGCAGTATCATTAGTAAGGTCTAGTGTCCTCTTTTTAATACTGCAATGATTATTCTACCAGAAATCATGCTTCAGAATAAAGCAATTAAATACACACATGTGTATGGGTAAAATATATACATGCTCAATACCGGCCATAGATAAAACATACACCTAGGACATATATAAGCTTACACACACACACAAATCTGTATGTATATATATATATATATATATATATATATATATATATATATATATATATATATATATATATATATATATATATATATATATATATATATATATCTGCCTGAGGTACTTGTCAATGCCATATATTAGTAAAGGGATTAACCGGTGATGAGGTGTGGAACAGAGGTAGATGGAGAAAGCTGACCAGAAGCATCGACCCCACATAGAAGTGGGAAGAGATGTAGACAAAGAAGAAGTAGAAGAAGTATCCATATCTAACCTCCATGGAGTCAGCCCATAACAACAGTTAGGATTTAGTCCCCCTTCGTTCTTACCTATTCGTTTTCTGTGGAAGTTCCATTTTCTAAGTAAGTTCACCCTTATGTTTTCTCTTTGTAAACAAGCTCACGTGTTTACCATATGACAAGGAAAGTGCTTTTCTTGCATTGGGTAAAGATTAGCGAATGATCATCAACATTTTTTTCTATCTTATGAAAGTTTTAGAATATCAATTGTAATGTAAAAAATATCAATTTCACTTATAATTTTCAAATTAAAGATGGCAAACTAATCTTTCGAGAACTATCGATGACCGTGGACACATCGTAAATAGAAAGGTTTTCATAAAAACAAGAACTTATTTTCATATTATCCTACTATTTAATAAGGTTATTGCTGTTTTTCACTATTGGCAATATCAATAATGTAATACTTATCGTTTATCAAAAATAAATTTCAATTCCGAATCAACTTCTTTTCCGTTCAAAATAAGTTTGCAAATAATCGATTTAAAATCAAAATTTTCAATAATAACATATCTAAGTTAAAGTCAAGCGATTTATCTGGATAACTGACATCCACTACATGTGCATGGAATAAGTTTTCTATAACATTTGCATTTTTTTTTTTTAAATACAGATCATTTGGTGCTACTATAGCGTGAGGTCTACCACACTATAGCGTGAGGTCTACCTCCCGTTAGCACTATAGCGTGAGGTCTACCTCCCGTTAGCACTATAGCGTGAGGTCTACCGCTGAATTATTCGTCCCTCATAGATAAGACACATATCATACATTTGTTTAAGCAATAAACACTCAATTTAAACATATTTTAGAAATGTCTTAAAATGATAATTTGAATTACAATGAAAAAAAAATAATAAAGGTAAAAATAAATGTTATCATATATTTCCATATTTATTCTAGCGATACAAAACAATAAACACTTAATTCAAACATATCTTAGAAATGACTTTAATAGATAATTGGATTTCTAATTACATTAAAAAATGAATAAAGGTAAAAATAAACATGTTATCATATATTTCCATACATTTATCCTAGCGGTACACACTTCGTACATCTTCTAAGAAAGACAAATAGATCATTGGAATTTTTTCTCATCACCTTCCAGCAAAAATAAAGATGAGACTGGAACATCTGACGACCAACACCTAGCATTAATCTCTTCAGAATCATCGTTTTAGCGTCCAACCACGATCGCTCAATTGCCTGTGTGTGTGCTCCTGTCGCTGGATCCCCATAATATTGCTGGTGATTCACTGTAGATTGCTGGTACCCCATGGCATTTAGGTTGCGAAGGTCCAAGCTTGTCGATTGGTAGACCTCACCCTCCGCCTGGGTAGGCGACATATGGCGGTAGACCTCACGCTATAGTAGCACCGATCATTTTACAGCTCCTTCGTGGCCTCCCACGAGACGTGGTCCCCACTTGAATTCACTATGGCAGAACACGGAACACACGCAGCTTTTTCAATCCTTACCCTCGACTTTGGCTTCGGTTGCATATCGCAAGTCAATATTAAAATTTCTTTCACGTTCATGTAGATATTTCTTTTCTTTGATCAACAAAGTTATAAGGAATGTATTTTTTATATAAGCTACATCATGTAAAGTAAGATAAATGTAGAGTGCTTGCAATTATTGCAGTGATTCAAACGAGAATTTATTAGGTAATGCCTACGACTTAAGTATTTGATCTGTTTTTGATTATTGATAAGCTTAATCCATTATGAGGTCTGATGGAAATGTGCAAATATTCTCGTGTTCAATCAGAATTATTCTTTAATAACATCATTTACAACGCCTTACATGGGTTAAAAACTCTTAAATAAAATTAAACAAACCACGTTTAAAACATTTACCTACCAAATACTATAATTCTATATCATGTCAACAGTGTATCACTGTTTTTATATCATATCAACAGTGTATCAATGTTTTTAATATCATATGAACTATGTATCAATGTTTTTTATCATATTAATAGTGCATCAATTTCGAAAAAAAAATACACGGTAACGAAAGAATCGAGAAAGGACACCAGTGTGGGGTGCAATTTATCCTTTATGGTGGCTACTTCGTGTCTTGTTCTTCCACCGGCCACCGACACTGAGGCGGACCATGGACCACGTGTTCGATTCGAAAGAGAAAGAAGAAAGTAAGCTCACTTCAGTACCCGCCCCATCCCCCCCCCCCTCCCCCCTTCCGCCATAAACATCCTACTTCTATTCTACTACGGTACTACATCTTGCCTGGCTTGGCCAGTGTTTGTGTGGGACTATGTTATATTATTTTAGAATAAAATTAATTTAAATGCAAGAGTCGAAGAGACTTTTCCATTTAGTCTCTAGATATCCCTGTCTGTACCCAGAGCAACAGCAGTTTAAAGGGACATATGGCAAGCGCAAATCAAGGTTAGGCTACTGTTGTTTAAACCAGACTCAGCCATAAAAGTTACTTATCAGCTGCTGAAAACTTGACTCGGTGAATGGTAGATTTAAAATCTCAACGATTCATGATTATTTCCCGCCTATTGTGCAATAACCGTTTGATTGTATGCACATGGTTAGCAGGTTGTTGTCATTCGTATGGTAATACATGAAAAGGGGAAGTGAAAAAGGACATATCTGGTATAACGCTGTGATGTTAGAATTTGATCTTCACTTGATTCAAGTGGACTTAGATGGTGTATTATAAAATCTGCTGAAAAAAAAATTGGACCAGTATGAATACCATTGTAAAGTCGTTCATTCACGCACGCACACACACACACACACACAAACACACACACACACACACACACACACATATATATATATATAATATATATATATATATATATATATATATATATATATATATATATATTATATATATATATATATATATATATATATATTCCTACGCCTATTGACGCAAAAGCCCTCAGTTAAATTTCGCTGAAGCGTGAAGTAGGAAATGACGAGTAGCCTCTATATATATTATATATATATATATATATATATATATATATATATATATATATATATATATATATATATATATACAGTATATATATATATATAGAGAGAGAGAGAGAGAGAGAGAGAGAGAGAGAGAGAGAGAGAGAGAGAGAGAGAAAGGGGGCAACATGGATACGAGAGCAAACTAAAGTAGGGAATATTCTAACAGAAATAGACATGGGCAGGACACATTATGGGAATGACAGACAATAGATGGACATTAAGAATAACAGAATGGGTTCCTAGATATTGTAAAAGGAGCGGGGGAAGGATTGACGAACTGGGAAAGTTTGCGGCCGGGGACTGGCACAAAGACCATAAACAGACTCAAGTTGAATGACATTTCTGAGGCCTTTGTTCTGCAGTGGACTAGTAACGGCTGATGATGATACTATAAAGAACAAATGCAGCCGTTTCTATTCCACTGAAAGCCGAAGGCTTCAGACACGTCAATTCATATCTGGGGTTTGGCCAGTTTTCATCACCACGCTAGTCAGTGGCGATTGGTGATGGTGGGAGATTTGTGTCTGATCGCTCATAGCAAATTAATTTATAAAACAAAACAAAAAATTATAGTATGCACGGGTGGGCCTAACTAGCACAGCTTTGTTGACCATGGCGATACACAACCCCTTTACAAAGTGTGTGCAAGTATATATACTGCATATAAGGTAAATTTTTTCGATAATCATAAAGAAACCCATATATAAGATAGTATTTCGGTACTCACCAAGATTCTACTATCAGTAATAATTTTTTTAGGTGAAACCCGAAGCGAGGAGACTTGTTCTCAAATACTGCTTGGTGAAGATTGCCCGGAGCTTCTCTCTGGATAGGGGCTCTTTGCCGGTATGCCTAGCCCCTAGAGGGCAAAGAAGCACTCTTTATCCTTCTGTACAAAACAGCCTACCATTGTGATACAGCCAGGCAGGACCCTTGCTTGTCGATACTGCTGAGCGAGGATCAAAACAAAGACACTGGCTTACTAGACCATGGAAAATGTATTTCCAAATAACAGATAGTATTTGACCATTAATATTCATTTTAATCATTTTGAGATTTTACTGTTGGTAGAAATTACAAATGAAGTTATATACCATTTGTCCTTAGCGTTATGAATCTTACACAGATTTCATCGATTATGTTAGGTTGTTTTCGGAGCCATTTCGACAAAATAGATTATTTCATGATATCGTGATCAATTTGCATTAAATATGCCTAACTCTTTAAGTTCATCTTTGTTGGTCAGCCAGTTCCAATCAGGCTTTTTATAAATTCTTCACTTCGTTAGAGTAGAGACCGCTTAGCATCTAATCTGGCCCAGCCGTCACCATATTGACGTCAAAACTGATAGGAACTTGGTATTTATCCCTTGTCTTTACTCAAAGACAAACGTTTTAAAAACTACATTTAGTTGATGAACTTGACATAGAACCATACAAAACATAGAAGTTCTCCAGGATTTAGTGGTTTTTATCAAATATAAATTAACCAAGAAGAATGTATCTGGTTTTGCTGCTTCTCTAATCGGAGCAATTGGAATTATGCCGATCTAATCAATCTGTCTGTCTGTCTGTCAGATTGCCTTACCTTTGAGTAAGACACGGGCTCTTGCCTTAGGCAGCCCGTAATCTAATCAAAGATTGTGGAAACTGATTGGAGACAAAAATATACTGTGATGAAACATGTCGTCATATAATTTGAATATCTCTGAGAAAAATCATGCATGCGTGGAAACCAGAACACTTGGTCTAACAGAATAACAATGAATAATAAAGGTTCTGCATGGTTAATGAAACAACTTATTTTAATTAAAAAATATATATTTATTATATATATCAACTTATACATTTATACAGGTTGTTCTAGAGTGGCTCGACTAGTTATATTAATGCCTCATAAGCAGTATGTGACTATGATAAGCGATGGCAACATTAGCGTTGATACCTACAACACAGTAATCTCACCCCACCTCCCCCCTCCCCCACGAGCACCAGTTCGACCTTCAGATAATATCACAGAACAAAAATAGGAAGATTAAAGCCACATTTACTTGTGAATACAGTACATAAATAAATTACCATAAAACATGAAAATAAATAAATTTTCATTTATTGTAAATGAAAAACATAAAACGTAGATTCAATCAAATGACAATTTGATATTATTGTGGAGGTTGGAATGATATTGAACACAAAAATAATTGACTTGTTAATAATGTGGTTAAAATAATACTTAACACAAAAATACTTGGTCTCCTTAAATATATCACAATCATTTGATTAAGTTAAATGATAATTGTTAATATTGTAGAATAATATTTAACACAAAATACTAGACCTCCATAAATATATCACAATCATTTGATTAAGTCAAATGATAATTGTTAATATTGAGGTTAGAATAATATCTAACACAAAACACTTGACCTCGATAAATATATCACAATCATTTGATTAAGTTAAATGATAATTGTTAAAATTATGGAGGTTAGAATAATATTTAACACAAAATACTTGACCTCCACAAATATATCACAATCATTTGATTAAGTCAAATGATAATTGTTAATATTTTGGAGGTTAGAATAATATTTAACACAAAATACTTGACCTCCTTAAGTATATCACAATAATTTGATTAAGTTAAATGAAAATTGTTAATATTTTAGAAGTTAGGATAACATTTAACACAAAAAATACTTGACCTCCATAAATATATCACAATCATTCAAGTTAACTCATAATTGTTAATTGTGGAGGTTAAAATAACATTTAACACAAAAATACTTGACCTCCTGAAATGTCATATTCTTTCCCTCGGCTAAATTAAATCAATTCACTTATATATAGGAATGACTCACAGCCATTGGTAGCAGAACAGAGTAACACTTGTGACAAATAAGACACAAGTTCGCTACACATCGTTGGCGTTACGCAAGATTATGCAACACTAACAATTTTTCAAGTGTTCGCACATGTAAATTAATCACAAATTTAATCATATTTGATTGAATTACATTCCCCATGAAATACATCGAGTGAAAACTATTTAATGTTCATGATCGTGAGAATATATTTCATTTACAGGATGCCAGCAAACCTCAAATCAATCAATCAATCTTAAGGCAGTCTCTCTCTCTCTCTCTCTCTCTCTCTCTCTCTCTCTCTCTCTCTCTCTCCTCTCTCTCTCTCTCTCTTACACAACTAACTGCAGTGCAAGGAGTGATTAGGATTAACTTTATCTTAGAAGAGATAAGGTTTTTTATACTACAGTCGAGACTTGTCTGACATAAAAAAGAAGTTGGATAACGGAACCATTGGTTTTACCCTTGAAGTTTTGTATATATACAAAAATACATAGAACACATGTGCATTAAAACTCTTATAATGAACAAGAGATGACGCCGATCACTTTCAGTAAACCTGAAATACTAACTAGAAAATGCATCAAGATAAAACAAAAGCATAAATAAATTACCATTGTTCCTATCATCAGCTGCAACATAAAGTATGATACATAGACATAGTTACTTCAGTATAATTTACAGGTACCCCTTGGATGAGCGCGCGCACACACGAGAATAGATAAGTCATGTGTGTTTTGTTTTATCATTACCTCTTTGAAATAAACATCTAATATGTTTACTGTCTAACACGGTTTTTTAGCATAACCGTTATCACCACGCCTAGACCAATCATGATGACTATATCCCATGGAGGCATGAAAGAATAAAGATATTGACCCGGGTGCTGAAAGAGAGGATGGAAATAGAGGTTAGTCTTGAAGAAACTGCTGAGCAATAAAATAACTTCCATTCTGTAGAGGGCCAGGGTCACTGGTACAAGAGCCTCTGAATGTGTGTCGAGGATCACTTCATACAATTCCTTGGCTTTCTCTAGGTTCTGCTCAACGCCTTCACCCCATTCGACAGCCTGTGCGGCACTAAACATACCATGTGCACTGCCAAGCTGAGCAGCGCTGTTGTAATGATCAGCAGCAGCTGTCAAGTTCTTTGGAACGCCATCCCCATAGTAGAAAAGGTCACCCAATCGCAAATACCCCAAGGAGATTCCAGCGTCAGCCGCTCTTTGCCAGATTTTCACGATCTCGTTGGTGGCTGCCTTGTCGTCATCGTAGAGGGAGTTCCGTTCACTGTCCAAGATTCTGCCTGCATTGATGTGTGCAGCATTGTATCCGAGGTCAGAGAGTAAGAGGTATTTCATCAATGCTGACGAGGTATGTCCATTTGTGTAATCATCAAAAGCCAGGTGATGGAGATTCCGCCACTTGCCTGATAATGCCACCAGACGGTAGAGTGGCAAGGTATCTTCACAAAGCTTGTTTATCAGGGCTGATGTTCCGTCTGGCGTGACAGTTGTGAGTGCAGCAACTTGGAGCTTCTTGTTATAGTTTTCAGCTACCCTGAATGCGGAGGGGACATGCCCAAAGGCAGCTGCAACTTCCCAAAGATGGACTGCATCACCAGGATTCCCGGGACCTTCAGGAGACTCGTAAAGCTTCCCTAGTAAGTAAAAGGCCTCAACACTTCCAATCTTTACACCTTCTTCCAAATGAAACTTGGCCTTTTTCAGATTTCTAGGAATATCCTGGAATCCTTCAAGGTACAGGAGGCCAAGATAAGTGTGTGCTGTCATGTCTCCATGTGCAAGGGCCTCCTGAAGAAGTTCAACAGTGTCATTTCTATCAGGCTGAAGTGATTTGTGTAGATGAATTGCAGCCAACATTACTTTGGCCGAAGTGCTGTTTGCTTCGACGGCTTGTCTCAGATAATGAATAGCAAGTTCAGGGTCATATTTCAAGCCAGGAATTGGGGGTAACAAGAACAATGGCCGCTCTAAGGGCTGCATCCACATCTCCACTTTGAGCTAGATATTCCATGAACTGCAACTCATCCAGAGAGGGTAGGTGGTTCATTAAAGACAGTGTGTCATCTTCTGGCCACACGTACCGAACAGGAATATTCACTCTCATTTCCTCACTGGTTGAAGGCACTACACTTGCTGCAGCTTTACGTAGGTACTGGAGTGCCGCTTCACAATCTCCTTTATTGATATAATGTCTAGCCACGATTATCTGAGCCAAAGGATCTTTATTAATGGCTGCCACTAAGTAATGAGATAATGCTTGGTTTCTTCTTTCCTCATCAGTTAAATCTTGTCCTGTTAAATTATGTGATAACAGTAAACCTAGTGTTGTATGGGCCCGCGCTCCACCAGCATCCAAAAGGGCAAGTGAAGATTTTGCTGCCCACTCAATGTCCTGATTAAGCCCGATGCCCAGGACACGAGCTAGGGTCAGGTCACTTTCTGCATCGGTGTTTCCTTGGCTGGCCGCCTGCTGTAGGATCTCAACACCTTTCGTTGACTCTCCAGGTAGAAAAAGCACATCTCTAATCTCATCTTGTTGTTGATGCCATTCAGAAACGTCTCCACAATTCACAGTCACTATACAGCCAAGTGCAATGGCAAGAAACTTCCTGGCCATCGTCTTCGATGACATTATCGATTTATAACCCATAACTGTAATCTATAATTAAGTAATCTATGCAAATTCTTAAGAGGGCAGAAATTCATCAAGTTTCTGTGGGCAATTTCAAAACACTCCTTTATACAAATCCTCGCAGGTAGATATAATTCACTAAACTTCTATAACGTTAGGCGTCGTTGTTATGACTGATTCCTGTAGCAGAGCTTCGGCTGCTTAAAAGGCCGAGGGCTACGTGTCGCTAAGATAAGAGGCGAGCAAGTTATGACGCAACTCTTCTCTGTGCGGTAGTGAGATTTCTCAAAGTACACTGACGTGTCCCAAGCGACGAGATAGAAAACGTACGTGCGCGGGTCGGGGGAGTCGACCAGTATCCCCTGGCTAGGGGAAGGGGTAGAGCTAGTAGCAGGAAGACTGTGTTACTAGCTGCATTTTCTTGCTTTTGCAATGCAAACGTTTTAGTCACAATCCGCAATTATTTGTTTGGTACAAGTAAAATATCCGTCCAGGCGTGAAATCTAAAATTGTACGGTCCCTTATCTTGTTATCCAGGAACAGTTGCACAAAAAAGAACACTTCTTTTATCGAACTTTCTTACAAATACCAAGAAAGGTCACACTATAAATATCCCCCTATTGATATATAATGAACAGCAAGACGGATTTATATTTTATTCACACCATTCTACCTATGTAAAATTTATTTTTGGTCGAAATTGGTGTTTAAAACTTTCAGTCTACCTTCGATTAGATTCGAATGGAAAGTTACTAGAAACTTTGTGATTAGATAAACTTAATTAAACTGGAACTGTTTCAAAGGTCGAGTTTTGATCATTAGATTAATAAGGAACATTCTAGTCAATTAATTCAAAGGTAAATAGATTACCTTTTATAAAGAAATTAATTATATACTATTCGTTAAGCCTGGGTCAAATGGGGTCAATATTTATCATTTCGATTTATCTACGTTATAATCAAGATTAAGGAACTTAACAAATCCTTATGTTGTTACTGAAAGATATTTTATATTTTGTTATTCATTACTACTTATTCATACTGAGCTAATAATAATAACAACAACAACAACAACAACAACAACAACAACAACAACAACAACAACAACAATAATAATAATAATAATAATAATAATAATAATAATAATAATAATAATACTTATCTAAAAACCAATCGCTTTCCTATGGTTAGAATCCACATTAATTTTATTCTTTTGTTTCATCTACGAAGATTATCTTTTCAAACTTACGAAAATTACATTTGTGAATGATACATACAGGAAAGGTAATCAATAAAAAAAAATAGATTTGAAAAAAATTAAAAGATAATCATATCTCATTTCGGTAATAATACAATTTCCATCGGGAATTTTATGATGAATTTGTTACAAGAAACTACACTGGGAAAGTGTATGAAAGTTTATTATCGATCTGTATAATAAAGTATCCCAATATGAGAGAGAGAGAGAGAGAGAGAGAGAGAGAGAGAGAGAGAGAGAAGAGAGAGAGAGAGAGAGAGAGAGAGAGAGAGAGTGTTAGGCCTACCCTTGTTTCTTCGCTTCCCTTTCTCTCTTTGAATTTCTGTGAACCTCATCACATACATATACACACACACACACACACACACACACATACATATATATATATATATATATATATATATATATATATATATATATATATATATATATATATATATATATATATATATATATATATATCTTATCGGTAAATGGTTGCGATTATAATCCATTCCCATATTGAGGATGCTCTCTCTCTCTCTCTCTCTCTCTCTCTCTCTCCTCTCTCTCTCTCTCTCTCTCTCTCTCTCTCTCTTCTCTCTCTCTCTCTCTCATGGGTCAGGCAGCGGTGGTCTTAAAAGGAGTGAATAATTCAGCGCAACCAGAATTCAATACCAATCGATGTCAGGAATGTTTTCATAGATTATTCATCATCTCAATTGGCCAACTAAATCTTAAATCTCGCGAAGAAAGTGGCTGGCCGGTCTGAATGCATCAATCCACTGAATTGTTATAGATTTTTTTTTTCAAATTTTTACTGTACTGAAAGAATGTAATTTATCATTATTATTATTATTATTATTATTATTATTATTATTATTATTATTATTATTTTTATCATTATTATTATTATTATTATTATTATTATTATTATTATTATTATTATTACTTGCCAAGCTACAACCCTAGTTGGAAAAGCAGGATTCTATAAGCCCAGAGGCCCCAATAGGGAAAATAGCCCAATGAGGAAAGGCAAAAAGGAAAAATAAAATATCTTAAGAACAGTGACAACATTAGAATAAATATTTCCTATATAAACTATTGAAACTTTAACAGAACAAGAAGAAGAGAAATTAGATAGAATAGTGTGCCCGAGTGTACCCTCAAGCAAGAGAACTCTAACCCAAGACAGTGGAAGACCATGGTACAGAGGCTATGGCACTACCCAAGACTAGGGAAAAATGGTTTGATTTTGGAGTGTCCTCCTAGAAGAGCTGCTTACCATAGCTAAAGAGTCTCTTCTACCCTTACCAAAAGGAAAGTAGCCACTGAACCATTACAGTGCAGTAGTGAACCCTTTGAGTGAAGAAGGAATGTTTGGTAATCTCAGTGTTGTCAGGTGTATGAGGACAGAGAAGAATCTGTAAAGAATAGGCCAGACTATTCGGTGTATGTATAGGCAAAGAGAAAGAACCGTAACCAGAGAGAAGGATCCAATGTAGTACTGTCTGACCAGTCAAAGGTCCCTATAACTCTCTAGCGGTGGTGCCCTGGCCATCAAAATGTACGATATTGCTGTGATATATTTAATTTATGGTAGATACTTGTACTCGTGAGTTACACGTCCGAACGTAATCGAAATAATATGAATCTATGACTTCAATTACGTCACTAACTCTCTCAGCTTACCGGTCTTACCCTCACATGGATGTAAATAAACAAAAATTCTCGAAAATTCTAACGTTACAGAAACGCTTAAATACACTATTTATAAAAGATAAAAGAGCGTGTTGCATTTCAGCAAAATAGAATTCCCCTGACATAATTTAATTCATCATCATCATCTCCTACGCCTATTGTCGCGAAGGGCCTTAAGGTTTAATCATATCAAACTAATATACTCGTGCATTCAGCCAACGTACACATACATTCACGAAACATACAATCACTTTCAAGCAACATGACTTAAAGTAAAGTAACGAAAAAATGATGGTGTTCATGAACCGAAGCCAGGGGCACGGTCTAAGTATTCCCAGGAGGATTGCTTAGTGCTTTTGTCCGTCGGTGGCACACAAGTCGGACTTTGAAACGACGCCATAACGTTGTCTGGGTGTCTCTTGCATCATTTATTGCGTTCAAGACAAGCTCTTGTCCGTCTTTGTTGCCTGGGGGCAGGTTCGTATTGAAAAGACGTTCATGAAGCAGACGGAGATGGTCTCCCTACTCAAGAACGTATCGTGTAGTCACCAATGCTTGGGTAATAATAATAATAATAATAATAATAATAATAATAATAATAATAATAATAATAATAACAAAAGCATTGCAAATCTATTTACAGAATAGTCTGTGCATTTACGTAAAGTAACTGAATAATCTGTTTAGTTGCCAGTGTTTTTTTTTTTTCTTGTAATGGTCCGATCTTATTGTTTTGAACCCAAGAATATTATAATTCTGTCTGTTATTCTTCGATATATATATATATATATATATATATATATATATATATATATATATATATATATATATAGAGAGAGAGAGAGAGAGAGAGAGAGAGAGAGAGAGAGAGAGAGAGAGAGAGAGAGAGAGAGAGAGAGAGAGAGAGAGATTGTACACACACACACACACACACACACACACACACACACACACACACATATATATATATATATATATATATATATATATATATATATATATATATATATATATATATATACACACACATCTATATATATATATATATATATATATATATATATATATATATATATATATATATATATGTGTGTGTGTATATATATATATATATATATATATATATATATATATATATATATATATATATATATATATATATATATATATATATATATATACACCGTATACGTGTATGTATACACATACATGCGTGCATGCATACAAAAACGTCCAGACATACCAAACCTCGCCCGATTATTCTAGTCCTAGTCTTTGAAATTCCTTTATTCAACATCATAAAAAAATTACCAGCAC